>NW_027150887.1:600000-1096267 GCF_020186115.1 Histomonas meleagridis
GTACATCTTGAGCAGATAATATCGAATATAATGTATATTTAGGTGATACATTAGTTAATAAGTCGATAATCATTGAAGCATTTTCTAATGCTTGTGTTCGAGTAATACTATCTGTGTTACGATTCTTTAATGTTTCCATAAATTCATTTAAGGAAAACATCATCTTCTCATAGATATTTGGTGGGAATTCATTCAGTACATTTTCAACTGGATATCCTTTCATTAACCATTGTAATAATTGGGTCAAATATGGCCAACCATTTTCATCCTTAACTAATTCTAATAATGATGATACTTGTGAATTAGAATCTGAATTATTAGTTATCATTATCGCCATTGACCTTGGATATATATGAAGGCGTTGTTCAGGTGTAAATGACTCTAATAATTTATGAGTGATTTGAGGCTGCTTGATTTTAGGACAATGCTTTTCATAGAAATCATTGAATGGACTGCCTTCAATTTTTGAACTGATGATTTTGGCATCAAGTAACTCTATCGTTCCACATGTTATATAATATTTCTTATTCGCATTTTTGGCTTTCGCATTTTTAACTTTATGTGCAACTGTTACAAAAAGATGTGATTTCTTTGAGTTCGTTGCTTCTTTTAATTTGTTATGACACATTGGCATAAGTGCACATATTATAGCGATAAGTTCTGGCTCTGGTTTTGATTTAGGTTTGTACAATTTGTCAATTAATGCTTCGGCTTCTGGAAATCCGGTCTTAATAAGTGACTCGTGATCTTTTGGACATTCGAGATAAAAGCTGTAAATGAGTTTATAGAAACATTGTAAAAATTGAACTCTATTTTCAGCGGTCACATCACCAAGAAAATTATCAAAGCCTTTGATAGCTGTACGAAATGCTGCTTCACTGAACATGGCATATGACATTTGATCAATAAATTCACATGGAGTAAAATCTCCATGAACTTGATGGAAAAGTAATTTAAGTGGGTTAGCACCAAAAGGAATTGCATTTGCAATGAAACGTTTCACCGCTGGAATGAAAAGTGAACTATAAACTTCGGGCAATGCATTAAATCTGACTTGGATGATATGAAATATCTGTATACTGCAAGTGTTTGCGATGTAATTTAACGGTAAAAGTCTTAAGATTTCGCAAAGTACTAATATGTATTTAGCGGGATTTTCAAATGAACCCGATAAAGAAGAAAAGGCTTGTAACTTCAAACATAGCTCATGAGCAAAAATCCTGAAAACTTCACTAGAATCTTGAAGACAAATCCCTCCTGCATCTGTTACATAAGTTCGATCAGCTGAAGATAACCAAAGAAGTGGATTAAAAGTAGTGAATGATTCAGGTGAAGGGTCGGATTGAAGAATCTCCTTTTCCATAGATGACAATAACTTATTTATAGATGGAAAGGAAGAATTCGACAGATTCTTGGACATCTGAAATTTGCGCAAATTCATTCAAAACCTATTTAAATATTCAAACTTTTTTGAAAGTTTACATATCACACATTTTTCAAAACACATTTTTCTATGCAACCTATTCAATTGTTTACAACGGACCGTTTGAGATTGTGATTATGCTGTAAAAAGTATTGCTTTAGAGGGGAGTTATTAGTCAGTTCACATTCATTTTTCTTTTCATCGCAAAAAGTTATTATTTCTTCTTGAGATTGTTGTGAGCACAAATGTTTTTGTAAAGTGTCTATTGTAATGGTAATGAGTTAACTCTGAGCAAATGAAAAAATGAAATTATCGGAAGTGAGGGAAAAGTTATGTGGTCTTTTGCAATCGGCTTGACAAACGATAACGTACGTTGAAAAAGCTATTGTAAACGTTTGAAAATGTCGTCGTTCAAAATTCAAAAAGTTATTCGATTTACGCCCATTCAAAATTCTGAGAGTGTCATGACGAAATAAATTTATTCTCTGCTTTATTCAATGGAATTCACAGTTGGTGAGCGTGGCTACTGTGATGTTGCCTTGCGGTACACGTAACGGTACTCCCTTATAACAGGCTTGTCCTTCAGCATTTATTGTTAATTGATTATTTGAACTTACGGCTTTCCACCACTTTCCTTTGCTATCAACAGATGGTTTGATGTCAGGGTTAACAAAGTCTCCACAAAGAACACGTGTACCAACAGGTGTATCTGCTGGTGGTGTTAAAAGTTCAACTTTGGAATGATCAGCACTGGATCCAGCGAAAACCATAGCTTCGGATGGTTGGCCACGTATCTTTCCTGGTTTAATGTTTGTGAAAACGACAACAAGACGATTTTCCATTTCTTCAATTGGAATGTACTTACGTACACCAGTAATAACCTTCTTGATGACGCCATCGCCAATATCAATCTCTTCGCAGTAAAGGCTATCAGCATCTGGATGTGGCCAAACTTTAACAATTCTTGATACACGAACATCAATCATTTGGAATGGATCACATTCTGGTTCTTTAGGAGCTGCAGGCTTAGGTGCTTGTTGCTTAGCTTGCTTCTTAGCCTTCCTACCACCTTGTGGTAATTGTTGTTTATTTTGTTGAGGCTGGTTACCGCCTTTTTGTGGGGCACCTTTCTTAGCATTTTTGTTGTGAGATTTGTACTCTCCCTTTTGTACTTCGATTGGTTGGAATGGATTTCCAAGTTGAGAATTGATAAATAACATCCAACGGACAACATCAACAAAATCTTTCTTCTCTTGGTCACGGAACTCCTTAGTAAATGGATAAAGAGCTAAGAATAAGAGAATATCAGCCATTGTTAAAGTATCATTAACTAAATATGTTCTTGTGTTGATATAAGATTGAATCTGACCAATGATAACTCTTGCATCTCCTCTGCTTGTTTCATTGAAAATTGAGTCAGCGATGGATGTGAATTGTTCAATTAATGCTGATTGTTCAGCATCACCATCAGCGAGCAAACGCTTGCTTACAGGCTTGCCACCAGCCTTTGTTGTACGGGCCATTTCATTTGCGATTGAAGCAAAACCATAAATTTCTTTATCGCCAACTTTCATAATGGGAATTGTAACTTCGGAATCTTCTGTAATTTCTAATTTAAAGCCAATATATTTTGCAACAATTTCGAATGAGCTTTTATATTGGTATCCAACTGGAACCTTCACAGACATTAAAGTGGTCATTCATTGTATACTTTATAGAGAAAGTGAATTGATTTACATTATTCAATTTTTGATAACGAAATAGAATTTTTTCAATGGCAAATTTTGCCCTCAAATTTATCATTTCGATGTTGAAAGTTTCAATTTTCACTTTAATATGATTCAGTGCATAAAGTAAATAAGTCATTGTATTATAAAAAAATATGATATAAATCTCGTATCTTTTTTTAAAACAGTAAGTTTTGTGCATTCTTAAGATTTGTACATAAAAACTTTTATAAACGATTTGAATAAATTTTACTGAACAATACAAACTTCTTTTTGACCTTCTTTAGGTGGAGTTGGTTTTTCATCTTTTACTGGTTTTGTTTGGTTTTGTGTTTCTTTCTTTTCATTTTCAAGTGTTGATAAAACTATATGATCCAAAAGATCATTTATCCCTTCTCCCGTTTGTAAATCAGTTTCAAAGTATTCCATTCCAAAGCGCTTTGCTTTTTCTTTTCCCTCTTCCTGTGAAATCTCTCGGGGACCAGGGCAAAAAGAGTTTGCAAGCAAAATTTTAACACAATCATCTGGAAATGAAGGAGAAAGAGCACGGTATCTGGCATCCAATTCATTGAATGTTCTTGTGTTATGTATTTCATAAATAAATATGATAGCTATACTACATCGTATAGAATAGGATTGAATATGGTGTTCAATCTCCCCGAAGCTTCTTTCAAGGCCATTGGTATCTAAGTATGTTATTTTGACCAACTGATTTTGAGATTTGTAAGTTGATTGAAAAATTTGAGTTACAACTGTTTGATGCCCAGGGTCATGTGGATCTCCAATAAAGTAGTATGCAAGCCCTGTTTTTCCTGTGTTGGTAGCTCCTGTAATAAATATAGTTATTTTCTTTTCATCTGTTTCCATTTTTCGAAAAATTGAACAAAATATTTTGTCGGATAAACTTCTCAAATATTCACTGCATTTAAGTGTAATGGCAAAATGACGTTTAACCTTCCCAAAAGTCAAAAAACTTTTTTCTCATTATTTATTTATACATTACAAAGATATAAAGGCTAACCCAAAAGGGTTGGGACAAGCTTTTTCAATTTTAACAGAAAAGTATTCAATTTTGTCCCAACCGCGTGAACGCAGATTGAATACTTTGAGACATGTTAAGTGAAAAATAGCTAAAATTTTAAATATTTTGTTTTTTATTAATTTTTTTCTGATCGAGTTCAAAGTATAAATATAATTAGGTTGAACCATATATGGTTTGGGCATACGTGCTTTTTGAAGCATTTTTTGAAATAAAAAATTACAAATCATTACACTTTCATTTAAATTTTCGGATGTACATTGTTGTTCATTTGATTTTTTAAGCTGATTAGAAAAAACCGAGAATGAGCCAAGAAAGTAGCTATTCCTTGTTTTTCTTCTCTTAATTTCATTATATAATTGTTTCCATGATCAATGGATTTTTTATATAATGAAACGAGTTTGCGATAACCATTAAGACTGTTTCCCCTGAGAGAGATGCAAGTGCTAAGTCTTGCATCAAATGATTCAATCAGAAGATTGATAGTTTCTATGGGGATATTGTTCCAAGCTTCAGAAGCAGCTCGATAGAGATCGTCTGCTGTGTGAATTTCTTGGTAATTGATTTTGGATTTAATGATCGACCAACATATCTCAATGACATTGAGATCCGGGGATGATGATGGCCAGTGAAGATCATCAAATAACATTGTTACTCTCCCTTCTAAGAACAGTTTTGTTGACTTTGCTGTGTGAGGTCTTGCTCCATCTTGTTGAAAAACAAAACCTTTTGGACCAAATCTGTCATTCAACTTTCCAAAGATTTGGTTTTCTGCCAACATTTTTTGATAGGATTCTGCATTCAAATTTCCTTCAATTATGATAAAATTTGATTTGAAGTCCTTTGAAATGCATCCCCAAACCATGATTTTGATGGGATATTCCTCTTTTTCATGATATTGTTCGTCACATTGGATACCAGGAAATACCCTAACTTTTCTCTTATATGGTTCTAATGCAATGATGCATTCATCTGAAAAGCACCAAGGCAATAAATAATATAATATTTTGGGTATTTCTTTGGCAAAACGAACTCGATATTCTTTTTTATTTTCGGTGAGTTTTTCCTTGGGCTGTTGATATTTAGCTTTGAAGCCGATTGCTGCTGAAATCCTTTCAACAGTTGACTCAGACATTTTGAATTCATAATCACAACTTAAACTTGAAATTGTTCTATTTGTTATACTAGGGTCTTACAAAATATTCATTGCAACAAAATGATATCTAAACTGTGAATAAGGGTCGATAAAAATCTTCTATCGTTTGTCCCAACCCTTTTGGGTTGGGCTTTACAACATTTGTATGATATTGAATAATGTAAAACTTTTTAAATTTCAAATTCAAAGAATGAAGATTATTCTCTTTTTTCATTAATATTTTTTTATCCAAATACCAGCAAAGTGTTAAGCTAATCCAGAATCTTTAATAAGTCTCAGTTCTCTAATGTGTCCATTTTTGTATGCATATGCTTTTGCTGTTCTAAATATTTTAAATAAATATTAAATAAAAAATTTATACATTATTTCTTATAAAAAAACATTAAATTAATAAATTAAATATCTTTCAATTTGGCATTAATTCCTTTTTGTTTTATAAGTAATAAAACAACTTCAAAGCGTCCATTCATTGCTGATAACATCAAAGGTGTCTTAAATACAATATATAAATTCCGAAAATATTTCTGAAATTGTAAATCGCCTAAAAAAACACCATTATAAATAAAACAATATTTTTTTCATTAACATCAATTCCACCATGTTCCAAAAGTAATTCAGCAGCTTCAGCTTTACCATGTGAGCAGGCAAATAAAAAAGCCGTCCAAAATCAAAGAGTTAAACGTCAAAAAAAGACAAAAAATATCAACAACTTATTTGAAAAAATATTTGTTTTTATATTCACATCAATATCTTTGCGTTTAAGAAGAGCCTTAACAACATCAGGATTCCCATTTACGCATGCATACATTAACGCAGTCCAAAAAGATCAAAATAAAAACCAAATCAAAATTTAAAATATTTTTATCTTGTATATTTACATCTACTTTTTTATTTTTAAGAATTTCTTGAACTACATCAACATAACCATTTTCACAAGCTAACATAAGTGCTGTTTTAAATTATTTAAATAAATACCAAACATTTAAAAAAAACATCACTTTAAACAAAAAAATTTCATTTTTAAGATTTGGATCAACTTCTTCATTATTAATTTCTAAAAGTAATTTAATTAAATTTTGGTTTTTTTGATTGAACAGCTTTAAGTAAAATATCTTTTGGTAATGAAATTTTATTAATATATTGTTTAATAAGATATATGTTACCAATTTTTAATGATTTGGATATAATAACATTATTTATATCATATTTTTCTGCGAGAAATGTTAAAATATCATAATTTTCATATTCAATACATTTATCAGCATAAATTTCATATTTATTTTTGTATTGTGATGTTTCCGTAATAGAACTAAATATATTAAAAAGAATTTGTGTAAAATTTTGGTTACTTAATATTACGTTCTCATTTAAGTTATCATAAAAATAATGGAAAACATAATTTTGATGAAATTCGATTGAAACAGTGTTTCACAAGTTCTATCAAATGTCGCATAATTTTGTTGACATATACGAATAATTTCTATGTTTCCTCCTGCAATTGCGAATTTTAATGTATTATTTACACGTGCGCCGTTATTTAATAAATATATAAAACATTTAATTGACCCGAAAAATGCTGAAAAATCAATTAATGACACATTTGGTTTGTTAATAAATGAATATCTTTCATAAAGTGAAGGCTCAATCAATTGATTTTTATAATTAAAATTATCTTGTGATGCTACTTCTTGTAATTTTTCAATATCATCAATTCGAAGAATTTTTACATAAAATTATCAAAAATGAATTTCCAAAATCGAAAACATTATTCTTTACTTTACTTGAAAGCTTTACAAAATAAATCAATCAATTTCCACCATTGAAATCCTGGAACAAATTACTTGGCATCTTCAAAAAACTGTCCTTACTTTGCTGTTGTTGTTGTTGTTGTTGACCTTGTTCTTGTATTCCAACGTTTTGATACAATGTTTGTAATGGATTTTGAGTTTGGAATTGTGAAGCAGCTATTTGTTGTAACTGCAACATTTGTACAGTTCTTTGTTGGAACAATTGTGCGCTTTGTAATATTTGTAATTGTTGTTGACTCTTTTGTTGTTGCAAATTTGCGCCATTACTATTACTGTTACTATTTGTTTCTTCAACTTTAGGAACTTTTTTCGGCTCAACTTTTGTATGTTTTGTTGTTTGTACATTACGTTGTGTTGGCGGCGCGAATTTTCTTTCTACGTAATTCACGCATTTCTTTGCGTCAGGCATTTGCTGTATCAAATAAATTGCGACAGGTGACGCCAACCCATAATATTCCGGCCCAGAGATAGACAAAGCTCGCGGGTTATTTTCCGTTCTTAACTCCAATATCCGCTTTAATATCAAGTTCCAAGGCGATGTTGGGGAATTCCCTTCGTAATATATTTCAGGATGTTCATCCATAGTCACTCTAAACAAAGGAACAGGTTCTCCCACGTCCAATATTTCGCATGTGTAGCGAACTTTTTTCGTTGGGTCTAATGTCGATGCGTATAAACGTGAAGACTTAAATCCCGCGGGATATATATAACGCTCTGTATGGAATGCGCTACGATCAGTTACGATTTTACCTAAACATGAGATGTATGAAGTCGATGTTAAATTAATTGGCATTACTGGTGTACCATCTTCATTATATGCAATGTCGGGCACTGGCGTTAATTCTGGTGTACCCGTGTTTTGTGATTTACTTTTAGGTTTAACTGCTTCACGTTCTCGTAATTGTTCTAATGTATTATCATGGATGTAATTTAAGACTTGATCTAAGCGACGCATTACACGTGTGTCTAATGTAACAAATGTTGGAGGTGACCCATCAAATACACCATCGAATATCGATGACTTTAATATGTCTCCACAGACTCCCCAACCTCTTTTAGAGATTTCTTTAAAGAATTCATACTCCATTTGATTAGTCCATCCACGTGGCACATTCCGCCAACGTGGTAAATATTGGAAATATTCTTTAAGAGCTTCTTCCGAATATTCCATAAATGTACGTCGTAATCGTGTTAATGATTGGAATCGTTGTTTAATTCTTCCGGCTGTAATTGCAGGACCTGTTGATTCCTTATCATCATCTTTATCTTTCTTCTTTTTCTTACTATTACTTTTATTATTGATTTTCTTTTCAGTATTATTTTCATTATTAGTTTCATCATTACCATTATTTTGTTTTTCATTGTTATTATTATTATTATCATTTTCGCCAGTGTCCATCATATCATATACAAATTTCTCGACTTGTTCTTCAGTTTTATCAAAGAATCCACAAATTTCAGTGAACTTTGCCCAATCATAATCACCATTCTCTTTAAGTGGTACACCTGCATGTAACATTTGTTGTAATACTGTTGATTTATCTTTTTTACGCCATAAATTAACTTTCGGTCGATAAACATCAGTTGGTATATCATCCGAACTATGTTGTTCTGTAGAATAATATTTCTTAATACCAGCAGCTAATTTCTTAATTCGTGGTGTTAAATTCATTTGTGGTGCATGTTCAATATTTTGATAGATTTCCATCGATTTATATGTAAATGGTATTTCAGGATCTGTATGAAATTCATCATAACGTGCAAAACCATATTTCCATGTGCCATATATTAAACATCGATCATCATTAAGTGTCCACCATTCTGCTGGTAAATTACCTTGACATTTAGGTACTATAATTTGATCGAATTGTCGATTAGCTTTTTCTACTCCCATTGTTACATAATATAATAATTCGATTCTTTTAATCCATGCGCCTCCTTTTCGTTGCATTAATTGAACAAAATCTGGATCAATCATTGCTGGTTGTTTCATAAATTCTGCATCTGTAGCTTCTGCATCTTCTAAATTAACAAATGATGAATCAAATTCTTTGGTATTAGCTTTCTCTAATAACATTCGTGCAGTTGTATATTGTGTTACATCATTATGATTATATAATAGCCAACGTAAAAATGCTCGTGCTGCTAACTTAACTTGTAATACTGGGCGTTTTAAGCCACATAATTTTTGCGCTTCTTCCCATCGATCCCATCCATACCATGATAATAAATGTTGTAATTTTTCTCGTTCTGTTCTTCTCCATTCTTTAGAACTATCTTCATCTCCAATATCATCCTCAAAATATTGTGATTGAACTCTTCTTCGAGTTCGCATATAACCATCGTCACTAACTTCTTCTTCTTTATTCTCTGGTTGTTGTGGTAATATTTTAGACCAAAAATTAGGGTCTTCTAAATCAACCGAATTTTCTTCATCTTCAATATCAAAATTAGCTTTAGAAAATGATGAACCTGCTGCTTCATTATATACCATTACTTTAGATCGACTTAATATTTGATCAATATCTTGTTCATTAAAGTTTTCTTCTTCAACATCATTTAACATATGATATGCACCTTTCCTTAATAATTGATCGATTTCTTTATTCTTCTCTTTATCTAATATTGCATGTCCTAAGCCTAACTTTAATGAAGCAGCTTGAAACATATGTTCTTCATATGTATTCTTTGTTAATAATCGATAAACTTTTACTACTTTTGTTTGTCCAATTCTATGACATCGAGCTTGAGCTTGTAAATCATTTTGAGGATTCCAATCGGAATCAAAGATTATTACAGTATCTGCAGAATTTAAATTAATTCCTAATCCTCCTGCTCTTGTACATAATAAGAAGATAAAGATATCACTATCTTTTGCATTAAATTGATCAATTAATGGTTGTCGAGCTCTTCCTGGTACATTACCATCAATTCTTAAATGTTTATATCGGAAATAATCCAAATAATATTCTAAAAGATCTAATAACTTTGTCATTTGACTAAAGATTAATACTCGATGTCCATCAGACTTTAATTTGGGTAATAATTTATCTAATAATATGAATTTACCACTGGATCGAATTAAACAATCCATAATTTCTTGATCTGTTAAATTAGTACCTCTTTCTGCTAATATTTTTTCTTCTGCGCCTTTAATTAAATATGGATGTAAACAAACTTTACGTAAATCCATTGATATGTTCTTTAAATTTGCTCCTTTTGATAAAAATCCGGCATTATTTTCTAAAACTGCTTTATAAAATTGTTTTTGTGTCTTCGTTAATGTACATTCTATAATTGTTTCTTCTTTCGCTGCTATGTTTTTATCGACGTCTGCTTTTAATCGACGTAATAAATGTGGTTTCAAGATTTTTCGTAATCGTTTAACATCATTCATTGTTTCAGCAGATGTAACATCAGTAAAATTACCTGGATGTAGAAACTCTAAAAGTGTTTGTAATTCTTCAATTGTATTTTGTAATGGTGTCCCTGTTAATAAAAGTCGGAATTCACTATGAATATGTGTAAGAGATTGAAGTAACTTAGAATGTGCATTCTTTAATCGATGTGCTTCATCGACTATTAAGACATTATAAGAAAATTGCGAAAAAACAGAAGTATCACTCATAATATAATCATATTGAACAATAAGAGCATCGAACTTCGGAGTGACGCCATCATCATGGAAAAGTTCATATTGTCGAATAATTTCTCGTGATTGTCTTGAGCCGGAATAAACAACTGCATTTAAGTCAGTCCATTCATTAAATGTACGTAACCAATGTGGTAATGTTGTTAATGGCGCTATAATTAAAAATGGACCTGGTAAATGTTCTTGTGTATAAAGTCGATTAAGAAATGCAATCGCTTGAACTGTCTTGCCTAAACCCATTTCATCAGCTAATATACAATTTTTACGATTGTACCAACAAAATAAAAGCCAATTAAGACCTTCAAGTTGATACTCAAATAATTTCAATCCATGTTTAAATTCGGGATTTTCTTCAATCTTTTGATAGGATTCAGGCGAAGGACGCCTGAAATGTGGCCTTGGTTTGATCGCATTACGAGCATAAAAAACATTAATAGATTCTTGATCAACATCTACTTCCCATGTACAGTTATCATATTCAAGCCCACACCACTTAACAAAATATTCGGGTGGATCATGGCCTCGAACTGCTATAACTTTTTCTATGTTATTATACTCTGGATTATAATATGGTTCTGAAGGTGGTGCAAGAACACGCTTGTGATATCTCTTTAATGATTGTGCTGCATTCGGATATTGTAAATAAACATCAGTTGAAACCCACTCACATTCTCTATATGGCCGATTTCGTTTCTTAACAAGGTAAGAATATGATTGATCTTCATCAACGCGGTAAGCAATGATCTTTTCAAATGGTGATTTCTCAGATGTTTCAACTTGTACTTCATCATATGTGTCTGTATCAGATGAAGACATTTCTGCGTATTCAAATTCGTCATCATCATTGGAGTGTTTTGAATTGTAATTTTCTATTGATGGTGATGATGATATTTGGGAATTATAAGGTTGATCTTTAGGATGGTAAACAAAGTTAATGATTCGAGGGCAAGAATCATCGATTCCACTTTCGCTACCTTTTCCAGCTTGGTTATCTAAGCTTGAGCTATTGTAGAAACGTAGCATTGGATGGAAGGGAATTATGGTCAATGGGATTGAAAGAGATCCCCCAATTCAATCAGCATCAACTCCCAAAATTTCACATAAACCGCATGATAAACTTTCCAAACCGAGAAAACCAGATAATGCAATCGTAAAACAAGAATAATATCAAAACATAAATAAAAACCATCAGTATTAGCTCATTGAAATGTCTGTGTTAAGCATAAACAAAATTAAGGTTAATGCATTGTTAATGTTCATTTTTTGTTAAACACAAATCTAAGGAAAAAATTGTTAAAACGAATTAAGGAATTTCACCAAATCTATTTTTTTTTTTTTTTAACAAACAATGAATTCAGATCTTTTTAACTAAGACAATAATTTCCAATTTTATAATTGTTCAAACAAACATAGTGAAAATAAATTTATTAACAAGGACAAATTCATGAAAATGATTTCATAATTTATATATTAATAACATCGTACAAAAAATAGTTAAAATTTAATAATTTGTGATTTTCTATGTATAACGACAAAAAAGCAAAAGAAAATATGATTAAAAAGAATTTTTAAAAGAAATTTTCCGATCATAATTGGGAAAAGTGCATTTTTTCCCAATCAGTGCTTATATCCCGACTTGCTGGCTTGGCGTATTATATGTGAGGCCCACATTCCGGCCAATCCATCATTCGATTTAAACGTATAACGTTTTCTGTATTTTCCATATGTCATTGTCCACTCTTTTCCGTCCCGTGATACTGTGGCTGATGTGTCACCAAATAGAAGCATACAATGCGTAAGCTGTTGTGTCTTTGTGTTAAAAAATAATAATCTTTGGTTTGTAAGAAAGAGAATTCTTTCTTTCCAACCAAAAATTTTGTTTTTTATGCTAATTATACTGTTGAATATGATCACTTCGTTGTCTCTTAAGATGGAATCAGCAATGGTCGGCTGTTCTTCTTCAAATTTTGTAAAGACTGGCATTTTGATATTTGCCAAATTATGCCAATCAACATCTTTGAAAAAGGCATGGTTTCGAATAGATGGATACCCTTTTTGAGCTTCGCCAAAGCCAATGCGTTCACGAGGATTACTTTTGAGTAATGATACAATGAGATCTTTGGCGGTTTTGGGAAGATTATTAATGGCTGGATTAAACTTAAGATCAGTAATGTTTGTCATTAGCTCTACTGTGTTTTGGCCACTAAAGGGTGCCGATCCTGTTAATAGATTAAATATCACACAGCCAAACGACCATAAATCAGAACTGTAACAGATTTCCCCATCATTCAAAAGTTCGGGAGCTACAAATGCAGGTGTTCCGACAATTGATGAGCGAATTAATTCTTGATTCCCAGAATCATCCATAAGTGCTGTTCCAAAATCTGATAAAAGAACATGGTTGTTTTCATCTAAAAGAATGTTTTCGGGTTTAAGATCACGATGAATAACATTAGCTTTATGACATACACATATTGCTTCAAAAATTTGGGCTGCAAGAAGTCTAACAACATTAGTGTTGAGGCTTCCTATATCATTCACGGCTTCTGCAAGATCACCATGTTCTGCTAATTCAAGAACAAAATATAAGTTTGAATCGTCTTTAAATGTTCCATACAAACGCACAACAAAAGTACTTGCGCATTTGATTAGCGCATTTTTTTCTATGATTGGTTGGTTTTGTTTCTTCATTTTCATAAGGCATCTACGATTCATAGCCTTCAATGCATAAATTTTCCCTGTTCCAACTTCCATTGCTTTATATATTTGTCCATAAGCACCTTGGCCTATGGGAGATTCGACAATAAAATCCTCGAGAAGGAATGACATTTGTTTCGACAATTGTTCAGTTTCCATCCGCCAAGAACTTTTGCCATATTTTTGAACGCGTTCAAACTCATTGAAAATGTCGCCATTTTTGTTCGTTACTACAATGTTCAAATACTTTTGATCGTTTTCGACAGAAACGGCATTCAAAAAGTTGGATTGTTTTTGAATTAATTCCAAATCATTAAAACCAATAAATATATGCATATAGGCTCTTTATTTTAGCGTCTATACGAAACATTATCGAAAGAGTGTTCTCTTCTAAAACCACCTTTTCTTCTATTTCCACTTCTGTAGTTATTATAATTATTTCTGTTATAGTAATCGGGTTTTCTTTGGTTTCTTAAGTCCTTGTCCAAACCCTCGAGGCCTTCAGGCACCGGATGTCTGTTCGCTCGAAAGTGAGCTAACAACGCTTGCAAAAACGGAATATTCGATTCATTCCAAAACGAAGTCGCAATTCCATTTTTACCTGCTCTGCCTGTTCTCCCAATTCGATGGATATAACTATCCACATCTGTCGGTAAATCAAGATTTATAACATGCGCTACATTCGGTATATCGATACCTCGTGCTGCGACATCAGTCGCAACCATAATTTGCGCTTTGCCAGACGTAAAACCTCGAAGTGCTGCTCGTCGATCACTCATTTCTCTGTCACCATGTATGGCTACAACATGACAACCTTCATCATATAAATAATCTTCAATTGAATCAACTTTAACTTTTCGTTCTGCAAAGACTAACGTTTGCCCATTAACTTCATTGATCTTGTCTAATAATGCTGATAACTTATTGTCTTCATCAACATAGACAAATCGTTGCTCAATTAAAGTTGGGGCATCCTGAATTCCAACTTCAATCCTTGTGGTGTCATTTTTCATGTATTGGCGCGCTAAATTTTGGACTTCACGAGGAAATGTGGCAGAAAAAAGTAAGGTCTGACGGTCGCTGGGTGTGGGCATGTCAAAGTCATCAATAATATGACGTATTTGTGGCTCAAATCCCATATCAAGCATACGATCTGCTTCATCAAGAATGAGGAATTTAATGCATGCGAGACTTATGGCATTACGACTTTCAATAATATCAATAAGACGACCAGGAGTGGCAATAAGAATGTCACAGCCATTTCGTAGAAGTGGTAATTGATGATATATCGGTTCGCCACCAAATACACAAACTGTTTTGTAATTCGTGAACTTTGAAAATTTTAGTGTCTCATCTTGGATTTGAAGTGCTAATTCACGTGTAGGTGCAAGAACTAAAATACAAGGATCACGACTTTCTTTAGTGGTCTGTAGTTGTGTAAGAACAGGTAACATATATGCTGCCGTTTTACCACTACCTGTTTGTGATGTAACAAGAACATCTCGTCCTGATAAAACATATGGAATGGAAAATTTTTGAACTGCTGTAGGTGATTTATAACCCATCTTACCAACAGCAAATAAAATCTCATTGCGAACGCCGCATCGAGGAAATTGTGTGATCGGAGATAGAGATTCAGGAGTAACGCGAACTTCTGCTTCATAAACAGACATGTTAGCAGTGTCCTGGTTTGATGAAAAAATCCTTTCGATCTCTTCATCATCAACATTACGAAATGTTGGTGTCGATACTGATCGAATCATGGCGTGGTTACCAAAATCTCTGTTTTGAAATCGACTGTCGTTATGATTGGGCGGTGGATTTGGATTCTGTTGTGTCTGTTGTTGTTTATTTCGTAAGTGTGGGGGTACATAGAGACTTGAAGACATATGAAAGGTCGAACAAACATATTCAATCGCAATAACTCAAAAAGTGAATTGAGTGAAAAACCAAAAATTTCGGATTGAAAATTTTGGCTATCAGGTCAGAAATAAACCACCAAAATTGATCGCTTACACGGAATGTTTGCAGGACGTTTAGGAAATTTCAGGCGGATTATCGAAAAAGTGACATTGCTCAAAGTTTTTTTAACGTCTTTTCCAGGGAGGTGTTTTCCATTTTTTTTCCTTTTCTCTTTGTTTGAACAGATGTTAATATAATCTATTGAATTACTTCCTTGATTTTTTAAGTTATTTAATAAAAAAAATTGGTTTAATACAAAAATCACTTATAACTGATTGCAATAAAATTATTTGAAATTTAGGAAATAACCATGTTTACCAATGATGTGTTGTGCATTAGAGATTTGAATTTGATGTTGAAATTCATCAAAAAAAATAATGATATAAATATTGGCACTTTTTTGAGTGCGTTAAGTACAAATGGAAAAAGAAATTTATGAACTCAGAATCCAGAGAAAAAAAGCAATAGAAAACCATGAATTTGAAAGAGCTAAAGAACTAGATCAAGAAATCAAAAATACGAGAACAAAAATCAATGAAACTAAAAAAGAAAATTATCTCAACGAGTTGATAGTTTCAATAGAAAATTATACAGATCACCATCTGGAACTTGTTGATGAATTAAATAATAAACTTGAAAATGAAGAGTTTCAGATTCGACAAAGGTTTCATAACGCATTTCAAGAAATGAAAAAATCTCAGAAATCCAAATTAATTGCGCTTGAGAAAGAACATATTAGCAATATGACAAAGGAAAAGCAGCGAACAATTCCAGAAAAAGAATTACTTCTTGAAAAATCAAGGAAGGAAGCAATGAATGGAAATTATGACAAAGCAATTGAGCACAGAGAGAAAGCTAAGCAAATTGCAGATGAAACTATTGCGCAAAGGATTGTCCAAGTTGATAATCTATTTAATCAAAGTCGCGATAAATTAATGGCACAATTCAAAGCAGCAATCACAGAACTCCAAACAAGGTTTGAAAGCGAACTGCGAAGTCACGAAGACAAAAAAGAGAAGGCCTTTGACCAAAAAAAGACTATTCTTGAAAATCAAATTGCAATTTTCATCCAGAAGAGTCTGAAAGATATTGCAAAAGACAAACTCTTTGATGATAGAAAATCAGCGTATGTTTATATCCAACCAATTATTAGCAGTTTTTTGGAAAATCGAGGAATTGAATTTCCTGATTCATCTTTAATTCAATCGCAAGCAACGTCAGCAAGAACATCATGAACGCCAAGCAGACTTGAATAAATTTTAATATATGTAAAAGTTTTTTTCTTGTGATTTGTGTATTTCATAATTTTTGACTGCTGCTCTTTTTAAAGTTTCTTGTATATCTGCATACTACTATTGGCGGATTCAACAAATGATGATGAGAGTTTCATAAAAAAATGATGTGATTTAAAAAAAAAAATTCTATTCACAGAAATTGATATATAATTCTATTGGTATTCTGACATTTTTAATTGGGAATTTTGTTCATATTTTGGCAAATAATCAAACAGTAGAAATTTTTTACGTAAATTTGGAAAATTCTATATATCTGTATCAGAAATAGTGTCAAAATATTTGATTCAAAATAACTATCGCAAATTTTTAATTTGAGCGCTTTTGACGGCTGAAACGTTTTCTTCCTCCAAAAACGATTATTCAAAATGTTTCTGATATGAATGTTCTGGTAGTTATAAGCTGATATATGTACATAGTAAATGAAACATCCATTGGAAAGGACAGAAAAAATTGGTGAAATTTATTTCATTTTTATATCAATTTAACGAATACATTTTCATAAAAAAACCTTTTATTAGCTTAGCAAAGGTTTAATTTGCCGCAAACGTTAAGCTTTGAGAGTCCGTCAGCGAGCCAGCTGATAACCTTTGGAAGGTACTTGTTAACGATTGATGAGCAGATGCCTTGTCCAGCAGCTGGAACCTTGTTGCAGAGCTTAGCGGCTTGTGCAGCGACTTGTGATGTGATGGATGTGTCCTTTAAGATTGTGACGATACCGCCAACGACTGTCTTGCAAACATCGCATGCAACACTGTTGTCGAGACCTTCTGGGATTGGGATGAAGATGATTTCGTCATCGTCTTCTTCTTCAATGTCGAAGTCGAGTTCTTCGATATCGTTACCCCTGCAGTATCCGAGTTTGGAGCAGATCTTGGATTGTGAAAGCTTTTGGCTGAGCCAGCTCATGATTGGACCGACGGAAACCTTGACGATTGTCTTGCAGAGAGCAGCACCAACACCACCGCTGATGAAACCGCATGCAGCTGTAGCAGCAGCCTTAACGACGGCCTGGACAATGCTGTTGCCCATAGCAGCTGAGACGAAACCGACAGCACTCTTGCAGATTCCGCAGTTGTCAGCGTTGGAAAGACCTAATGGAAGTTCGATTTCGGTAACATAGTCATCATCATCCATTTCGAGGTAAAGTTGGAGATATGCATCATCATTTTCATCATCATTGGATGAGCAACTGCCAAGCTTGACACAGACTTCGGAGGTAGTGAGACCAGAAACGAGGTAATCGATAATCTTTCTAAGGTACTTAGAAACAAGTGAATTGCAGTAGTCACGACCAATCTTTGGTAATTTGGCACAGAGGCTTTGTGCTAGTTCAATAATTCTGGATTCACCTAAGCTGAGGATTTTAGCAACTGATGAAGCAAGGTGCTTGCAGATGGAGCAGGAGATTCCGTTTTCAAGACCTTCTGGGATTTCGATGTATTCGATTTCGTCTTCTTCTTCATCGTTGGACTTGCAAACATTGATTCTGCTGCAAACGTTAGCCTTTGAGAGACCCTTTGAGAGGTAGGATAAGATTGTTGGGAGCTTGTTAACAATGTTCTTGCAGAGTGTGTTGCCTGAGCCAGAGAATTTGCCGCAAAGACCAAGAGCTAATTGTTTGATAATAGATTGAACTGGGGAAGAACCCATGAAGCCGGCGATTCCGCCAACAACTGTCTTGCAGATTGAGCATGCATCAGCATTAGAAAGACCTTCTGGGATTTCGACTGCGTCGATGTAAGATAATGTATTGATCAAGAGAAGAGCAAACATTGTAATGACTCCAAAGTCAGGCTGACAGACATTTCATTCAATGTGTGTCATTTGACATCGTCGTTGTTAAATTTGAATGAGCAGAAAACACAAAGATTTGAATACTTCTGAAAACATTGTTTGACTTACTGTAACATCCCTTTTTCCCATCCATGTAGTGAATTCTAAAACAATTTTTATTTATAACTATTAACTTCATGTATTGAATATCTAATTTCTCACACATAAAACATCCAACGCGTTGAATATTTCGCATTAACTTTAATAAAAATTGATTTCCAAATAAGAACTGTGCTACGATAATCGCAAGCTGCTGCTATTAGTAATCAAAAAAATGTAATACACATTGAAATTTGTTCCAAATTCAAAACAGTCACATTATCCAAAAGTTAGATGATGTTAATTTATCAAAAATTGACTCATTGTCAAAGTATTAAGAAGTTATACTTTTTTTTAAAGAATTTTTTTTTCATATCTCATCATGAATATTTTCGACCGTTAAGTCATTTTTCACATACAGTTAACTTGTAAAAATAGAACCACTGCAGTAAATAATCTGTATGTTGAACAGCATCCAAATATTTGAAAAAATGAAATTTTCCGCCGAATAAGAGAATGATCTCAAACTTAAAATTTTCATATGAAAAAACTACTCAGCCTAAAAAGAAAAATATAAATAATAAATCTATTTAATAACAAACAAAAATTTTAAGTAGTTCAACTACTTTAAAGGCATTGTTCTAATGCTGTCTTCTCTTTGTTTCTTTATCTGTGAAATTTTTAACTTGACATCATCAATAATTGGTGTATTCTTATAAGGGTTATATTGCGTATTATATTGGTTATAATTAAATTTTTGATTTCTTTTTGCGATTTGAGCTAAAATTTGGTTATTTGTTATTTGTATATTCATAAAATCATTTCGTGCGTTTTCTCTTTCTTCGAATAAATACGATAAACTTGTAGAAATCAAATCTTTTAATTTTTGATTTGGACTTAAACTCATTGATTCTCTTAATGTAGAATTTAAATCTGATATCAAATTTAAAATTTCATCATTTTCATCAAATTCATATTTTACATTTCTTTCATTGATATCATTTAACTTTTGTTGAATTTGTTTTAAGTTTCTTTCGATTTTATCCTTTTCGAATTCTTGATGTGATTTCTTTGATTCGAATTCAACTGTCTTTAAACTAATCATATGTAATCGTTGTTCAATCTTTTTTAATTCGGATAAACTTTGTTCTTGTATCATTGATATATTTGTTTTTTCTTCTTCAAGTTCTTTGATAATATTTTGAGTATTATTTTTGAAGATGTTTAAAAGTTCGTTGATTTTAAGATTTAATTTTTTGAGTTTATTTATCTCAATTTTTTGATTTTCAGTATTTCGTATTTTTATTTCATTTAATTCTTGTATTAATGGTTTCGTTTGTTGATCAATTGCATTTTTTATTTTTTGTTCAATTAACAAATTGGATGTTTCATATGGTTTAACTTCGAATTCGATTATATTCGAAATTTCATTAGATAATGAATCCAAGAATTCACTTTCATTAAGTTGAATAAATGGTTGTTTAACATTAACTAATAATTCTAATTCGCGTACAACTGATTTCTTACAAGCCGATAGCGATTGTTCAATTGAATTTGAAAGGTTTGTTTCGGTTAAATCGGTTGATTCTTGGTTTGGTGAAATTTGTTGGAAATTCATTGGAGTTATATTGCTTGGAGCAAAATTGACTTTTGGCTCTGTATTTATTTGAATTGTATTGTTAGGTGCAAAGTTGACTTTTGGTTCTGTATTTAATGGAGTATTACTTGCCCCAAAATTGACTTTAGAACCTGAATTTTCGGGAATTTGCTCGGCTTCTTGTGTGATTTTTTCTGGTCGTTGTGGCGTTTTGATTTGATTGGGAAAATCAATCGGTGGAAGTTTGGAAAATAAATCAAATGATTGCTGTGGAGGAGATTCATCTGCTATTTGATTTTGATAATGAGCATTTGGCGTTTCAAAATATGTTTGATCTGTTTCAACTGGAATTTGATTATTTTGATTATTTGGAAAATTATTTTGCGAATTATCATTTGTTTTAAATGCTTTACTTGTTATTTCTTTTGAAAGAAGTCTCCCACCAAGTGGTCTTTTTAATAATGATTTAGGTTGGGCTTGTGGTTCCCTATTCATTGGAATTTCTTCAAAACCATGCGACATTCTTGGAGGGTTTGTGTTTGGTATATGATCTGAATCCATATAATAATCATCAAATCTATTTCCATTTTGTGATATATTTAATAAATTTCTTCCTTGATTAGGAGTTCTGTTATTAAAAGGCTCTTCATCGTATTGATTAAATTCGTTGTTGGAGTCGAAGGAAAATTGATTATCTGAATAATTTTGATACATTTTTATATTTTATGTACGTTAATTATAACGTATAAACGGCTGAAATGATGTGTTACACATTTTGCCATAAACTGCCATATTTGACTGAATAACCGTTCCTAGTATTCAATTTAATGCTTTAAATTATTATTAAGTAAAATATATGTAAATTTTGAGTTCTTTTGAAATTTCGAACTGAGAAAAAGGTAGGAAATCATCGTCATTTTGGTAGATGCAGCAGCGGAGAAAATTCATAAATCATCTTAAAAATTACGAAGATATCATATTTCACATAAGTGGAGATAATATTCCAAGCATCAGTTCGATTAACAATTGATTTATATGACAATGAATATTTAATTTAATTTAAAATGACTATTTGTAATTTTATTTATAAATATTATGTGCCAAAAATGAATAATATGAAATTAAATGTATTAAAATAATTATCATTTGCTTTCTTATTTGAATAAAATCAAATGAAACGTAAAAAAGATTTATATTATGAATTTGAGTTATTATTTATTATCATATATTTTTTTTTTTTTTTTTGATAATCATAATACATTACCATATGTTTCGAAGTTATATTATATCATTTGAAATGTATTTGTTATGTTTTATACAGCATTTATAATTGCTTCAAAATAAGGTTTTACAGATATTGTTAAAATGCTTCTTGAACAAGAAGGAATTAAAATTAATCACAAAATAGTGAAATTTACAACTTTTAGAGTATTAATATATTTTTTGTTGTATTTAAATAATAAATGGAGTTAAATCTTATGATATGGTTCAGCGCACTTTATAAATAATGTAAATATAGTCATAAGGAAATTGTTAAATTACCTCATTAATGAGAAAATATCGATTTATATGTTGAAACTGTTAATATGAATGATTTTGAATGTGTTTTTAATTAATAATGTTTTTGTATAATTTTCAGAATTTTTTTTGATATTTTAATATACCATATCTTGTAGCTTGTTAATATGGTCATAATAAAGTAGTTAAATTATTATTTAATCTCAAAGGAATTAATGTTATTGCTCAGCATGTTAATATACATGATTTATAATATATGTTTTTACTAAATGATGTTTTTGTATAATTCTCGGAATTTTTAAATAATTTTCGAAACACCACCTCATATAGTCATAAGTGATGGATATATAAATATAACAAAAATTTTTCTGAAAAGTAGATACACAAACTTAAATATTAAAGATAGTGTCATTTATTTATAGTTTATATAATGCAGATATGAATGCATATTCTCTTAATATTTATTAACCAAAATTGTTGTTAATAAAAAATATTTGGTTGAACAGCTTGAATGGTCGCATCTAATCATAATCAAATTGAAATTGTGAAGCTATTGCTCCATCATAATAGAATTGAAGTTGACTGTAAATATATTTAATCACTTTTATTGATGTGATTTTTAATGTTTAAATGTTTGTCGTTCTAATACGAAATGGGTATCGTTCAATTGAAACTGCTTCTGATATAGCTCAAGATGGAGATGATATGGAAATATTTTCTCTTTTAAACGAATACATCGAAAGTTCGAATGATCGAATTTACGAAATTTAATTTTTCACTCAATTCCTGCAATAAAAAGATCACATTTCACTATCTATACAATTATTTTATTGTGCTTAAATTACATACAATGATACATTAAAGTTTCCGAAAAAATTTTATTGTTCGAATTAAACATATATTGCAAGGTTGTTGACACATATTAAAAATTGAGTATTGTTCAAAAAATAATAAGTAGATCTGAATTACAAAAATATTTAACAATTTACTGCACACATTTGACATCACTTTACCTCACAAATTATTTCAATGCAATTCAATTGAACCACAGAAACATTTAATTTCTGTGCTGTTAAATTAGTGAGTTTATTAATTCTCATTCTTTCGTACTTAATATCATAAAGACTTGTTGATAAATTTTGCTTTTCTGTGATAAAGTCTTGTTTTAATTTTCTGGTTTCGATATCAAATTGCTTTAATTTTAATTTGATTTTTTCATTTGCTTCCATAGCAGCGTCACGTGTGTCCCTGGCATCTTGTGCAAGTTTATCTGTTTCGTCTTTTTGAATTAAAAATTCTTTCTCAACTTCCCTAAGCTTATTTTCGTGCGAGCGAATCTCGTTTTTAACAGCCTTTATTTCGCGTTTGAGTTGCTGTACTGTTTTTGTTTTTTCTTGTTTGCTCATGAAATAAGTATAAAAGTGCTCGTTAACGTACTCCAGATTTTGGATCAAACTTTTGCATAAACTTAAGTTCGGGATAAAGGAAAATTTTCTGATGTAAAATATAAATTATTCAATAAATCATTTTGTCTTTGTGTGCAGTTATCGACAAATCACAGTTTTGAAATTATATAAGTAGAACTGGTTTCGTGGGTAGAACAGGATGTGATACACGACGTATAATGTAAACCACATTTTTTTTTAAATCCCTAATTTATTAATTGCCTTGACAACCCTTGATTATTTATTATAAATTTTCTTGAAAAAGCTTGTTAATGAAATATTTTCAATATTTTTATATCTTAAATCATAAATTTAAGATTATTCTTCAGCGTGCCGAAAACATTTTGTAAAATACTGAATTTGATTTTATCGTTTGGCACTTTTTATGACGGTAATTCAGTATAATATTTTGGCGTTTGACAGCGGCTTGAGTCGTTTTTGTATTCTGGTGTATTCAATTTTTTGTATTAATTATAGCGAATAGTCAGAATTTTGATCCATAAAAACTTCGATTTATTTCATATTCCGAAAAATGACTGTTCATTGAAGTAGATATCGTCCAAATTCAACTGTACTTTTAATTCTCTCACTGGGTTTCTTAATAAATTTTCTTTGTCATTTTGGGCGTACTTCAGCTTATTTGAGAAAGCGTCGGCATATCTTTCGTACACATGCTGCTCTTCCTCCTTCATTGAGTTTTTTCCGCTTATTTCCAAGTTCAAAATGTTTTGTAACATTTGGATCAACGAAGGAGCGCACTTAATACCATCTCTAAATTGGACATAATATCGTGAAGCTTGATCATTTGTCATTGGGTTATGATATATATTTATCATCAGAACGCTTTGATTATTCTTATAATACATTGAAAACGCATTCACTTGTTCAGAAGGCGCTAATATATAATCATTATCCTTCAAGAAATATGTGTCGATTTTACTGTTTGGTGTAAACCAACAAACGAAATTCGCTTATGTTGGCTCTGTTTTGCCATTAAAAGAAGTAATTTCTTTAAGTGTTTGTAAAGGATTAGTTAAACATCCATAGCGTACAACAAATTCGATGAATGCGTCGACTGGACATTCGTCAGCATTATTAAATAATGTTAGAAGGTTGTATTCAAGTTGTGACCTTGCATTGTCTGATAGTGTTTTATCTGAATCGAAAAGATATTCAATTGAGTCAGAAGTATAATGGAGTTATTCATGTGATTTAAAGAATCTAGATTTGATTTGGAAACTATTCTTACCTGATTGGAAAAAGTTCTTGTCAAGTTCTTTTGGTAATGAAAATGGAAATGTGATTTTATAATTAGGTGTGGGACATAATGAAAATGGTAAAATATTACATCGTTCAGCTGATATATTTTTGTCAAATTCAACAGACAAATGAACACGGAATTTCCAATGTGTAATATCAGGAAGTTATGGAAATTGTGATCGTATTTCATTCGTTGAATTAGGAGTTATTGAAAATCCATGCTCTCGAAAATTGGTGTTCACTGAATTGACCTTTAAATTCATAAACTTTGCAAGAATTCGCGAATTAGTTGCAAAATGTTTCCCATCTGACATCCAGGATCCTCCTGTTTGTGTTATGAATTCTGGATTTTTGTGAAGAAGAATTGCAAGTATTTTTTTTACAAATTTTATTTTGTTTGCAGCATCTCCAGTTACAAATGACTGAAGTTCTTCGAATGTTGTAGGCAACTTCATTTCAATGAAGATGAACAAACAATCGCAAGATCAAAAGGAGGCAAACTTTCTGTAACGTACGGTTTTATTGATTCAATTTTAATCGTCATACACATTCAAAAAGTCAGGATTATGATTTTCGCCAAAAAAAAAATGAGAAATTCCCCTTTAAAAAGGAACTTGCTCAACATCACACTAATCACCGGGGAACCAACGTCAAGCCTTTCCTATAAAAGTTAACTTAAAAATTATATAAAGTATAATGAATTAATCAAGCCATCCATCATCAAAATAAACATGTTTCAATTCCACAATTGGACTTAGTAAAGGTTACACCAAAAAAAAAAAAAAAAAAAACATAAAAATTATTATTTTTTCCCCAAACTATCAAAATCTATATAATTTATATTATATAAACATGGTATCTGGGGAAACAAATATTGTTTTATTTCTATGCTATTTTTCAGCTCGAATTATTCAATATATAACATAAAGATTCAAAGATAAAATTACATATTTTCTTTGAAAGAAATTCAAGTTAAATGTAGACCAAAAATGCATTAAATTTTGAATATACATATGTATGTTGAAAAAAAACTATAAAATTGATTTTGGAATGGAAAAAAGAAAGAATCATTACATCCTATCAGACCTAACTATAGTTATAATAAAATTTTCTTTTATAAGCTCTTTTGTACCATTTTAAATTGACTGATTAATTAAACACCGAAAGTTTTCCATGGATTGGATACTTTTTAAAAATATCAAAGTGATTTTTTCTTAGAAACTTTCATATGAAATTTGATGCAATCATTCCCTCAGTCTAGTAGTTTGATTTTTTTTTTTGATTTTGGCGCCTTAGTCATAAAAGTGACATACATGAACAATTCAATTAATTACGATAGATGTAAGTAAAAGTGCTATATTATGGAATCTCTTTTTGCAGTTCACCAAGAAGAAGAAAATCATGCAATGAACACAATCATTGATCAACAAATCATTGAAGTTTCATCATGCCTTCGCGATATCCAAGATGAAGAAAGAAATTTAGGGAAGCAATTAATGGAAATTGAAACACAATTAGAGGAAGTCAAAGCTGAAAATGACAGGCTAGATTCTGAATGTCAGGAACCAAACGAAGAAGTAGACATTAATACAAGTTTCTTTGAACAACTTAGGCAAATTGAATCTCTTCAAGAACATTTTCAAGCGCAAATTAAAGGGCTCAAGGTTGTTAACCAACGAGTTAAAAACGAAATTAATTCAAAATCTTCCAAATTACGGCGTGCAATTTTAGAAAGAAATGAAAATTTAAAACAAATGACCTCTATTACGAATGACAAGGAAAGTCGAGCAGGGGATCTATCAGCAAAAAGAGCTGAACTCTTTCGTCTTGATGAACAACTCGATACTATTACTCAAGAATGTGAATCCATCAAAAAATCAATTAAAGAACAAACAGAAAGCTTTAAGATCATTTCTCCAGACTCAAATCAGCTCCTTCTTAATCAAAAGCGAGATCTAGAAAAACAATTACAATCCAAAAATGAAAAAATAAAACAATTATTAATGGAAGAAAAGGCACTCAAAGTACGCTTTGCAACACAACAGAAGAGCACCGAAAAGGAGTCTGCTGCCTTTCGGTCTCCTAACTATTGGATAAATGACAGATTGAATCTTCTCACAAAAATCAAGAAAACCAAAGAAGAAATCAACCAAATGAAAGTAAGACAGAGGTCAGTAGTGAAAGGATCACAGAAAGATGGATGGAACGAAGAAGATGCAAAATATGCAATTCAATGTGAAATTCAATCTCTTAACTATGAAAAGTTCCAATTCCTTGAAAACACTTTAGCAGTTGAAATTGGGTATAGAAAACAGATGGAGGAAGAGTTGAATGAAATCGAAGATGCATTAACAAAAGTACAAGAATTCAAGAGCGAAACAGAAAAATACAGAGAAGGCAGTACAGGAGAAGAGGAAGAGATTGAATTGCTGAAGAAAGAACTTGAGGAATTGAGAAGACGAATTTAAATATATTAATTTATAAATGTAGACTTTTGATAACATGTAATTTTTACATTATTTACGAAACATGAAAATTGTGTTATAAGGATACTTTTATAAAGATTGAAATTCAATTTTCATAATAATATGTATAATTTAATAACCAATTAACCACTATTTAGGGACTTTGTAATGGAAATGTGCATAGTTATTCCAGTTCCATTTGCACTATTGATGGAGAACAAAAATCTAAAACAGAAATTGGTGACCGTTAATTCTACGACAAAAGAATGTGCTTTCCCAAATATATTTGTATCAATGATGATAAAAAATCATTTACATGTCTTTTGCCAACAGAGTATCATGTTTTTACAATTTCTCCATTAGAACATGTTCTAAATATCGAATTGAAATCAATTACTGCTGGATCTTGTGCTACATGTGATGGATATCATTATATTGCACTAACAGGACTTCCTGCAGATCCTACCTTTAATCAAAAAAGTGTTGTTGTTTATGAACATTTAACAGATCAAAGAAAAGAACTATTTAAAAAATCATTTGATAAGTACATCCTAGAGTTACGTATCACCCCCAAATATTTAGCTTGTTCTTTTTATGACCATATTGAAATCTGGGATTATACTTCATCAACTCTTTACCAACAAATTCCCACTGCTATCAATGTTCATGCTCCTATTTCCGTATCTTATGATTATTCTACGCTTGCCTGTACAGGTAATCAATCAAATGATATCAATATTTTTTCTTTTTCTACACGTTATAGCATCCAATTTCCCGCCGCTGATGGACCCATTTCATCCATTGTTTTTTCTTCTGATCGTGAAGAACCCTTATATTTTGCCACCGTTACATCATCAGGATGCATCATTAAAGTCTATGAAGCAGAAACAAGTTTCAATGTTATCAACTTCAAGCGCGGTGCTAGTAAATCTATTATTTATTCCCTAGACTTTTCTCCAGATAATAAATATTTAGCAGCAGTATCGCAAAATGCAACAATTCATTTCTTCGACATGAGCTCTAAAAGCAAGAAAGCGCCGACAATTAGGGCATTCAATAGAATAAAAATTGGAAAAAGTTCAATTTCATATATTTCGTGGTACGCATGTAATCAAATCGCTGTGTTGAAAATGAACGGAAAGTTATTAAAGATTACAATCGATCCAACAAATTGTAATGAGGTTGGAAGAGAATCAGTGTCTTTGAACCTTGGTGTACATAATGTTTGAAAAAATATTTATATATCTAAATTTGATGTTTTTTTTAACCCCATTTAATATTTTAATTTTGTGTTGCAGTGAGATATGTATAAAAATGAATAATATTTTATTTAAGAAATTTTTATTTAAAACTTAGGTAGAATTTTAGTAATTTAAATATAAAATTGTAAAAGGGTTTCACTTGGAATGATGGACTATATATATATATATATATATATTCTAAGTAATAAAATTCTGATTTATCATCTGAAATCATATGAAATAATTATTTCAAATATATGCTATTTTTTTTTTTCATTTGCAAAATGTCAAATATTGTTATGATTGTAAAATATACCATAAACGAAAAGAATTCAGAAAAAAAATAAAAGTTTGATATATATTTTTATTCTCTTCTTTTGTTACCATAAATTGTTCCATATAATTATATGATTTATAAATCGAAACAACTTTTATTCAATTAGCCAAATCTAAAACATAAATTATTTTTTTATTACTTCTGTAAATATTTACAATATTGTTCAATAAAGATATTTAAATTTAAATCGTGTTTTCATAAGTAACTGATTTTCATTATTATTCCAATTTTATATAAATTTTTATTATAAAATTTTATTTATTATGAAATAATTAAATTAGCGCCTTAAGGTATTGGACAATCCCAAGGAGGCCTTAGCCAGTCCATCAATTTCGATTCATATTTGCTATGTAACTCCTGTAGCTCGTTCGGCAAACAAGGCTTCCATGCGTAGTAGTGCTGTCCGTTTCCTTCTTTGCAATAATCAACATAAGTTTTCAACTTTTTTATGTCGAATTTCCTTTCGTCCAAATGCTTTAAGTTGATTTGCAATGGTAACAATGTCTCTGAAAATGGTTTATTTTCAATGATTTCAACAACGCCAATTAATGCACTGCTTTTAAGCTGCTTAATACTTTTTACTAAATCGTCTAACTCGCTATCTGTAATTTTTTTGGATTGACGTTGCGATTCTTTATATCGTGATGTTTCATACGAGGAACGACTCCCCTTTTCAAACTCTTTTTTCTTCTTCTGTAGCTCGCGTATGGCAGAGGCAATCCTAGATTCAACTTCTAATGTAAGATCGCGATCTGTTTTCCCATCATCAAATGGCGAGATGTCTGGATTGGAATCAATTTTTTTGAGATATTCACATATGTGATAAGAAAGACGCAGTGCTTCTTTATGATTGGGGTCTGTTGAGTTGGAATGCTCAATTACATTATTAAGCATGGTTTTGATATCATCAATAAATTGACTAAAAGAAGAATATGAATTACCAAGTAATTTCTTGCGGATTGTACCAAGATCAATAGGTTTTTGTGTGGGATCAGCATATCGATCAAGTCTGTCAAGATTAATATCAACTGCAAAAGATCGCATAAAGTAACAACCTTCAGTGTATATGATAATGCGATCAAATAGAGGCCGCATCCATTTTTGAGTAATGGGTGTATCAGCTATATTAGGGAAATCCTTTGGGAGTGTTTTGCCAGGAAGAACATGAGTTGTCGTAAAATTAATTTTGGTATTTAAATCTGCTGATGAATATGGAGAAATAGTGAAAGTTAACATTGGGAAATTTTGATTTTAAAGTCCAATTGACTGTCTATGTTCGATTTACAGGCGCTTACCAAAAGAACATATTTCACATCGAAGCACATCTTTATTATTTTAATTCCAGAAAAGAGTGATACTATTATTATTTTATTGGGTCAATAATATTTTATACACATAAAAATTTGATCATCAAAAAAAACATATTTTAAAAATAAATATCTTGACTAAAATTCCAACCAAACAAAGCAAACCATCATTCTATTCTGAGCAAATATGAGTATCATATCAAAAACCAAATTGATAAATTGATTAAAAAAGATCGTCATATTTTGGGTTTACAATCATGAAATAATTGCAGTTATGCTTAACAAAGCGATTTGTCGGCAAGTTTTTCACCAATACGTCAAGGTGATGTTCATAAAATATCGTATTTTGAGACGAGACAACAAAAACGGTTTCCAACCACAAGCGGTTTTTTTAGCACAAAAATTGTGAGTGAAATTATAACCAACTAACCATTTCAATACAACCGTTAACTGGTTGGTCAGGAGTTAAACAACCGCCAAAAATAGCGGATCTCACTTCTTAATGTCTGGCGTCATTGTACAACCTTTCTACGGTTACATTCCTCCTTCAGAGCATATTTCCGAAGTTATTGCTCCTCCTTACGATGTTCTTAATCGAGAAGAAGCTCATGAAATGGGTCAAAAGAAAGAAAAGTGTTTAATTCACGTGACTCGTCCCGAAATAGAAACACCCGAATTAGAAAATACACACCCACTAGTATATCAACGTGGTGCTGATAACCTTAAAAAATGGATCGAAAATGAATTTCTCGTTAAAACTAAAAAACCAGGCTTCTACGCTTACATGCAAAAACTTGGTGATCATGTACAAGTTGGTATTTTCGCTCTTTGCTCTTGCGAACAATATAAAGAAGGCATAATTAAAAAACATGAACAAACAAGAAAGCAGCCAGAGCTTGACAGAACAATAACAACACGTGTACAAAATGCAAACGTTGGTTCCGTCTTCCTTTCTTATCATGGTGATAAATATCCAATGCTTCGTGATTATGTTAAAAGCCTTACACAAGATAAACCTGATCGTGTTGCCCATCTTGATTTCGATAATACAGATCATGAATTATGGATCATTGATGATGATAAAAGAATCCAAGAAATCCAAAAATTATTCTCAGAAGTAGATGCATTATATATTGCTGATGGTCACCACAGAGCTGCATCAGCTTGCAATGTATATGAGGAACGTAAAGCTGAAGCAGGTGATTCATTCCGCGGTGATGAACCATATTGCTATTTCTTGGCTGCAATTTTTGCTGATACCGAACTTTGTGTTATAGATTATAATCGTGTTATCACAGGTGTTACCCAGGATACAGAAGAGCTTCTCAAATTAATGAGATCAAATGGTTTCGAGATTGATGAGTTAAGCGGTGATGAAAAACCACAAACAAAATCATTCCTTGAGTTCCATCACGCCCGACCAGTTGGGGCTCACGTCTTCTCTCTCTACATCAGAGGCAAATGGTACAGAATGAAATTCACAGGTCAACTAAAAAGTGACAATCCAGTTGACAAAATTGATTCAAAAATTTTGACTGACTTTGTTCTAACACCAATATTTGGTATTACAGATCTCAGAGCTGCACAAAATATACAGTTCATTGGTGGAACACGTGGCCTTCGAGCTTTAGAAGAGGCATGTGATACTCCAGATAAAATTGCGATTGCTGTTCCTCCTATTACTATGAAACAACTATTTGATGTTTCGGATTCTGGTGTAATGATGCCACCAAAGAGCACATGGTTCGTACCAAAGCTCGCAACTGGTATGGTTTGTAGGCTGATTGAATAAAAAATAAACTCAATCAAAAACTTAGAATTAAAAAATGTAAGCAACCACTCTGTCCTCAATGCAAAAGCTAGGCAGTGGGATGAATCATGGCGCTATGGTGTCTGTGGAGGTAGCGTTTGTTCCGCATAATTTTGTTGTCCACATTTAATAAACCGTTTATATTTTCATATCACATTTCGTTCTAATTCAAAACTTTCATTCTGATTATGACAATGATACTATTGTTTAAATGTTTTATTATTCTACCATTTAAGAATTCGGGAAATTCTGTTTAATTCTTCCCAAATTTTATTAATAATTTTATTTGGACTCGAGGATCCAGCCAAAACGGTTATGAGATAAGATTTGTTGCGTGTGAAACTATCGGTTTCAGAATAATTGAAATTTTTCATATTTAAGTTTTGTCTTTGTCCAAGGACGCAGAGTTCCCTATGAAGGCCTACTGAGGGGCTCGGTTTGCTAAACGCAAACTACAAAAAACTTCCAAGGATGACAGAGCTTCGGCTTATTGATACATCTTAATTTTTGTGACCCTTATGGGGTTAATTCATAATGCAAGTTTAAAATTCCAAAATATTTTCTTTGGGGCAAATATCTCTTGTATGTCTGCCTCGTTCAATCAGATTGGGATAATACATATTATTTTTGTAAATCATAACATAAAAAAATATGTTAAACCAAAAATTATTTATCATATGATATTTATCATATTTATTAATGAAGTTTAATAAATTATTTGTTTCATCATTTCTATTTATAAAGTATTTAAAAGGAATGTTAAATTTTCATTATTTTAATTATAATTTTAAAACAATTGTTTTGGATTAAATAACCACTGGTTTAAATTTAAAATAAAGGTAGTGTAAGAAGCTTTTTATGTACAAAATTTTCAAATGTTTTAAGCAAAAACCTAACAAATTGAGCAGGGTGCCTATAGGTTGTAGTACATTTTTACCAATTCTGTAATTTAAGATATTAGGGAATATTTTTGGAATTTGTATTTGCATTTGATATTGATTTATTTCCAAATCCAAAATTAGTATTATTTTCATTAGTTTGTAATTATATAGAATAAATTGAATCAAGTTCAAAATCTGTAGCATTAGTTTCATTTCCTTTTTGTTCAAGAAGTAAATTTACTATTTCCATAAACCCTTTTGCAATTTCACGTTGAATCGATGTAACAAACAACACAAACAATTTCCAAATATTATATTGAAATTTTAATATATATAAATAAATTTTAAATAAAGCAAATGAATATCTTTAGCATTAATATCAATTCCTTTTTGTAAAAAATAAATATTATGCTTTATTTTTATGGAATTTGATTAATTAATTTGTTATCATAAATTTTTATAATGAGATAATTTGATTCATTAGATTCTATATTTAAAAGGAGCTGAAGAAATATATCAAATATATGTAGTTCTTGGTTGAGAATATTTTCTTCTTTGAATTCAACATTTTTTAAAAAATGAAAAAGGATTTTATAATTTTTCTTTTGCGAAATGAATGACGAATATATAGATTTGCAAATTATATTATTAAATGTGATAGGAAAATTCTTATCAAAAAATAACATTGTTAATTGTGCAACTAATTCAATATTTTCTTCTTCTAGTTTAAAGATCATTTGGTTAATAAATATTAAGTTTTCAATTTCTGTGTTTTGTTGAATTTCTTCCTATGTAGAACATGATTCCATTTACAAATATGCCAAAAGAAAAAAAAAATTTTTATATTTCGTTTCGCAAGTGAACTCAAAAGTGACATAATTTTGTGTAGTCATCTCCAACCGTCTATAAAATGAACGATTCCTTCAACAAATTAATCGAGCAAGATGATCCACCAATCGAAGAGATATTGACAAATCCAAGGTTCACCTCGAAGTTAAGATTATTAGATAGTAACATGAAGAATTTTTTAATCAATCATTTCACAAAAATTTATAAATATATTTTTGAAACAGAAAAAGTACCTGGCTCAGCATACAATGCTTTCTATATGATTCTTGTAAATTTAAAAACTGAAGTAAGGAATGAAATTTACGAAAAAACTGATTTTGTTGATTTTTGCATCAATTTTCCAAAAAAACTCAAAAACTATTCTGTTAGTAAGCAAGCAATTTATTTTAATGTCATTCAGTATGTATTACAAAATGATAATTTTGAAGTTAATCCATTATTCATAAAATCAAATTTTTTCCCTTTATTATTAGAGCAATGTGATAAAGAAACAGCATGTGATTATATAAGTAATCTTATTCAAACGCAAGGGCAAAGACTTTTTTCCATACTCCTTGACGTTAATTTTTTTGATATAATATGTAAAAATATTATTGGTACTTCCAAACTCAATCTTAATTCTCAAAGGCTCTTATTAGTGTGTCTTGACAATGGTCTTGGGTCTAGTATTGCTGCCTCTTTAACAAAAGACAATTTAATTGATCAATTTTTAGATTTTTCAATAAATACACGTAACCGACAGTGCCTTAATCTCCTTTATTCCATTCAGTCTAATGCCATGAGTAACAATCGTAATTCTGACTGGAAATCGATTGAAGCAGCAATCACGTTACGTAGATCAGACTTTGTCAACATTATTCTCACATCAGATAAATTCACAGAACCAGTTAACACGTCTCTTGTCATCTTTAGCAAGATGTTGTTTTACGGCAGATCGATGGGCTCCGATGTGCCCAAAGTCGTCTCAAAACTTTCAAAGGACTTTTTCCGTTTTCAGTCAAATTCATTTCTTCACAATTCAGTGCTGGCACTTTTCCAGCTTTTTGAGCGAAAGAGGTTTTTGACAGAAGAATTGGCAAAAGATTTTATTGATGGGCTGATCGAAGCATTTGATACGAAACATGAACAAAAGTATACATGTTCATATTGGGGACAAGCACGCGAGATTTTTGATGCTGTTTATCCTTATGTGAAACAATCTGAAAAGACCGAAAAAATTGAATCCATCAAGAAAATCTTTGATAAAGAAGAAAAAACAATTGAAGAAGTCACGCCAATCAAAATATCACAAAAGAAACCTCGGAGAAATGTTCCAACTAGATTTCAGAAATCCTTACAGATTAATACACATCAACAAAGTGTTTCGAAAGTTACATTGTTTGTGTTGTTTTTGATGACTTTATTGATGGCCATACTTTTTGTTAGAAAAATTACTAATTTAAGTATTGGCGAATAAAATGAATAAAACAATTTATATGGGTTTTTAATTTAACACTTGTTTTCGATAAAAAAGAAAATAAACTGTGGTCCATTGGAAACATAATAAATTGTTGAAGAAATTTGTTCGTGGTATTCTGATCATTGCCAACATGAATTTTTGTACGTTAAGAGACCGTTTATTTATCGAAATTATCCATTTAACTTCAGGTTTGTAAACTTTAGAATAAACTGCCATAATGGATCTTCTGGTTTTTATAACTTTTCTCATTTTATTATTCTTATTAAGACATTATCTTTTAAAACAACTAAGATCAACAATTCCACATTTTTCACAACAAAGTGTACCAGATGCAGATCCAATTTTTCCGTTAGGATTTAATTTTGGAGTTTCAACAGCTGCTTATCAAATTGAAGAAAATTGTCCACCATCTAATTGGAAGCTTTGGGAAAAACAATATGATGAAAATGGACGCCAACGTGCTCCTACTGCCGATGAAAAATGCCAAGGATATTCACGTTTTATTCAAGACATTGAACTTATACAACATCTTGACTGCAATTTCTATCGCTTTTCCTTATTATGGTCACGTATTAATCCACGACCTGGTTATTTTGATGATTCAGTTATGAATATTTATCGTGCAAACATTATTAAACTCAAAGAAAGTGGCATTGAACCATTACTAGTTCTATGGCATTTTGAGCATCCAGCATGGCTTGAAGAACGAGGTAGTGTTATGAGTGATGAATTTGTCTCACGTTTTGGGGAATATGTTGAATATGTTTTACGTAACATTGGCTCATTAGTTAACTTATATAACACAGTTAACGAGCCATTTGGCTTTGTTGCCACAGCACTTTTTAGTGGTTTACATCCACCCGGCAAAAAAAGCTTAAAGGAAATGTTCCAAGCCATGTATAACTTAATGCAATGTCATGCTAATGCATATCATCTTATTCGGAAATATAATCCTAATGCCAAAGTTTCATACGCTAAGAACATTGTTCCATTTGTTCCCGTTCATAAATGGAGTTTAATTGAGCACATCATTGCTTATTATTTAAATTCTTATTCACGGATTGGGTTTAGTATTTTCGAGACAGGGAAATTACGCTTTTTATGGATGGAGAAAGAATTCGATAACATCATTGGTACATTAGATTACATCTCATTAAATCATTATTACGTTGCATTTGTATCAATAAATCCTAAAGAATGGTCTAAACTAAATGGGAACACAGTACCATTCCTAACATATGGCGAACGATTTTTGCCTACGAATGATATGGGATGGGGAATGTTGCCTTCATCGTTAGCAGGAATCACCAAATGGTTACACGAGAAATTTAATAAACAAAAGAATTTGCCTGTAATGATAACGGAACATGGCGCTGCTGACAAAGAAGATACGAAGCGCCAATGGTTCACAAAGGAGTCATTACTTCACTTAAGCATGCTGGCAGAAGAAGTGCCTTTGATGGGTTATACACATTGGACTTTGATGGATAACTATGAATGGGCTGAAGGATTAGATATGAGATTTGGGTTATATGAAATGGATTATAATACTCAAGAAAGAAAGCCAAGGCAATCGGTTGAAATGTTTAGGAAAATTATAGAGGTAAATAGAAATCAGCCAGATTTCTGATTTAATAAATTATGAATTTTTAGCCATTATTTAGAGTAAATATGCTGGAGCATATGTTCAAGATAAATATTAAATGAAATCAAAAAAAAAAGTTTTTTATTATTTCATTTTTGTTGGATAAATTTTAAATTAAACAATTAAACGTTTTTAGCATTCATATTTATTTCTTCTTGTATGAAAAATAATTTAACTATGTTAAGATTAGATGCTAATAATTTCCATATATTATTGTGAAATTATCAGAATAAATAATAAATATATCTTGACTATTAATAACATTTTTTGATTAATTATTCTAATATGTATAGATGACAAAATAAGGGCTGTATAAAATAGCATAGAGTCTTTAAATGAAAAATATTGATTATAATCAAAAAATCTTATGCATCAATGTCATATGTTTTTTAAATTGCATTATGAAGTGTTCCGCTGCTTTCTAATATTTACGAAACCGTTTTTTTTCTTATCAAAAGAACGTTTAAAAATGAATTTTAAAGATAGAAAAAAGGGTTTGATCAAAAACTCTCAAAAGCAATGGATAAATCAAAGTAACACAGTGGAAGAACTTCAGGCAAGCCAAGTTTCTGGTTTATATAATGATATCGAAATTCTGAAAATCAATCAATTTGCTGAAATAGATGATTTTTATAAAATACTTTCAGAAATTGATATACTTGTTAAAGAGGTCCAGCGCATACCTACAAATTTTATCATAAAGACTGAATTTCTTTTAACATTTATCAATATTCTCCAGAATTCAGATGACAATGCAAAGACCATAGCTTTACGGATAATTGTCCATGCAATTTTCAAATCAAGAGATTGTTTATTACAATTTATTTCTTCAAATCCAATAGAATATTTATTTTCGTTTTTTCAATCCGAAACTCCTGTTGAACCAATTATTCTTATTCTTAATATTTTTCTCAAAATCATTGAAGCTGAAGAAACACATAATTTTTGCCTTGAAACAGATTTTTTAATTCATTTATTTCACATTTTTGAATTTTCAATTGAACGATCAACATGCTTTGAAATAACCGCCATGGTTTTTGAAATCATTGATTCCTTTGTTCGGAATTTCGAACCTAATGTTATTGAAGTACACATTGGAGAAATGGTAAATTATATTCAAGGACTTATGTTTGATTCTCACATTTCAGAATATACACTACCAATTCTCTGTGATTTATGTGATAAAGGATTTACAGAAATAATTTTTCCGCATAATTTTCAAGATTTTTATCTTCAAAAGTTTGGAGATAACATGTATGAAAAAAGCTTTGGTTATATAGCGCGATTTATTCTCCAAATTATAAAATTTGATCCGCGACAAATATTCAAAATTCCATTAACTCAAACAAATTATATTATTTATTGTTACTCCAAATTCCAATCGGATATTCTTCTGTTGTATCTTCAAATATCATTACAAGGAGAGTTTATGTATTTGTTGGTTAACTCAGAACCATTTCTTTACTTGCTGAGATCTGATTGTAGTTACGAAAAGCAATCAATGGCAATGAATGTTCTGTGGAATGGCTTTGCGAATTTAAGGAAAATCGAAGACAAATTTTCCGTTTTATATGGCGATATATTTGATGTCATGTCAAATGTTTATGATTTTGGAGACGAAATAATTATTGTCGCGTTAAGGAGTTTGTCAGACGTAATATTTAACTCTCAGCCAAATTCGATATATGAAATTAAAGAAGAACAGAAACAACAAATAATTAATATGGCAAACGAATGCGTAAATAGTGAAAATGAATTCATTAGTAATTGCGCAGAACAAATATTAAAATGGTTCGATGAGCAATGAATTTTTTAGACTGAAGGGGAAACCTGTAGACCGACACATTAATATAACCCACGCCTACACTGTGACATATTCATAGAGAACAAATTTAGAAATATATATTTAATAAAATTTTTTTCGATTTAATTTGTAATTTTCTCTCACTTCACGAAGGAGAACGTGAACACGAAAAAATCTTTTTTCTCAATTTTCTTTACATATTTTAATTAATTCATATTTTTGTAACTGAACATATGTAAGAATTTCTATTTGCTAACAAGCTTTTTTAAAATTATTGATATATCTAAAATTTTGTTGTTGGCTTACATGTTTTTCATGGCAGTCTAATTCAATATCATTTTTTTCTCATCTCGCTAATGCAGTAATTTCTTGAAAAAAAATCTATATTTCAATTTTTTTTATCGAAAATATTTACATTTGTAACATAAAAATATCGAAAAATATATTTTTTTTTAAAGAAAGATTTATTAATCATATCAAAAAACGCATTATTTATACAAATATTTAAGTTATTTCATCCGGCATAATTCTAAAGTCGTCAGTTCCGATGATTTGTATACAAGTACATTTTTCTTTTGTAATAATTTCCGCCATATTAAATGTAGAACATCTTTGATCAATTCTTTGTTTTGCCTTTTCTTTATCCAACACGTAATTTTCACTTTTTATATTTTGTTGGAACAATTTATTCGAATTCGATTTCACATATTGTGATTTCATTTTCGAAAATTGTGGTAAAGAAATTTGGGAAATTTGATTTTGTATTAATTCCCAAATTTGGCACTCGTTATACCAATTATCATTTATTAGAATCGGCGCTTTAATTTGTAACAACTCATTTTCTAATTTAATATTAGGGAACAATGGATACTCATTAATTTTAGGTATTAAAGGAACAGAGTTTTTCTCAAAGAAAGACAAAAGTTTTTCTTCCATTTCAGGTGTTCCATGATCAATTATTATTGATAATAATGGATGAAACACAGACAATGAAATTGGAGAAGATTTTTTCTCATAAGATTCCAAAAACACATTTAAGATTTCAAACACAGTTTTTAAATAAGTTTTAGGCTCAATCGATGTAATTTTCATATAAAAAGAGAAAATAATAAAAGAATTTTCAGGTGATGTATTATATAAAAAGTTTTTTATCATTTCCTTAAATGTTTTATCGAATTTATATATATTATTTTTTTCGATTAATTCCATTTCTTTATTATTATTTAATAAATATGGCAAAATAGAAAATATTACCATATTTAAATCAGAAGGTTTAAAGTTATGTAATAAAAGTTCAATTATACATTTAAACACACAAGAAATTATAGGAATTGTTAAATCAGCGGTAATAATATTTATGAAAATTTCATCAAAAACATTATTAATGTTTCGTAATATTTCATAATATTTCTCATCATCTAAAAATATATTTAATATATATAATGAAGTTTGAAATATCGGAAATAAATGTATAGAGTTACATTGCAAAAATTTAACAGAATAAAATAATGGACTTGATTCAGGATTTTCTAAATTTATATTTAACTTGGAACTTGATATTAATAATAATGATAAATGTTCATAAAGAAATGGTGAAATTGGTGTTGGTGAACCTCTTTGATATATTAATGAACATAAAACACTTATCGAATTCGACATAATATCAATTTTTTCTTTATAATTTTCTTGTAATAAGTTAAAATCGAAATTTAATTTTTTCTTAGTTAAATTTTCATTTTCAAATTCTTTATTAATATCATTTAATATTTTTTCATTTTCATTTTGAAAAGATTCATCAATTTGATCGATCTTTAATATATTATATTGTGAATTTATTTCGGAATATTTATTATCTTTAATTTCAATTTCAGATTTATTAATGAAATCAAAATCAATTTTATTATCATTAGAAAATATTTTTAAGATTTGATTCCATAACGTTGAAGCATTCGAATGTGATATCCTTAAATCAGATATCATCCATTTAAATGACATATCGAACATTTCCATTAATTCTTTTTCATTAAACTTATATAAACATTTTATAATTATTTTCACGTTTAAAATTTTACAAATTTCTTCAATGATTTCTTTTGATGTTGGAAACTTTTGTAAATTTGTAAAACAAAAAGTAAAAAGTAAATGTAAATAATTCATAAAAATCGAAGAGTTCTCTTTTAAAAGTGATAAAATTACATTTAATATTAATGATAATATTTGATCATAATCACCTTCATGATTTTGATACTTAAACAAATAAAAATCAAATGATAAAATATCAATTAAAATCGGAATAATTTCTTTTTGATATTGAAGTGCTAAATAAACAATGATTGATTTAGCTTCAATATGAGAAGAAATCAAAAAATTAAATAAAAGTTTTGGATCATTACTTGCGATTTTATCGATTATTAACATATTAATATTCGATAAAGTCGTTTGTGATGAATGTGATTTAGTATCATCAATATAACCTGTTTTAGATAATGATGATAAAAATGATATCGATGAAAAACATCGAAAATTAGTTGGTACATTTGGTACTATACCAGTATTAACTTCTGATAAACGAATGTTACCAAACCATTGTATAATACTCATTAAATAAGTTTGAACATGTTCATTACATAAAAGAATTTGGAACACTTTCGATAAGAATTGTTCCGATGAAAAATAAAAAACTTTTGAAGCAATTTTATTCATTTTTGTGAGTTCTGGTAATGATGTATCATAAGAAGATGAAATTTTCATTGAATTTATTATATTAATAAACTTATCACTAAAAGGATATGAATTAATATAACCAAATAAAGCTAAATGATATATAATCTTAAATGTAACTTTCCGTATTTGATAATTTTGATGTGTAATATAAAATGAAGATAATGATAATATTGATCCAATGTTATTATAAATCAATGAAATAAAAACTTTTTCTTTTTCATCCCATAAAATGATTTTCGTTTTTAATTTGCGTAAATCATTTTTAATATCTTTCGGCTCAGAAAACAAATTACAAATCGAAATCCAAAACAAATAATTTAAATGTGAGTTATTTAATAATGGTAAAAATATTGTTTCTAAGTTATTAATTAACAAATTTTTATACATTTCTTTCGAATTAATATAATATATCGATTTTAATATATCTTTTATACATTCTTTTGGTATTTTAGAAAATGAACTATAAATTGAAAATGTCTTTTTAGATATTTTTGATAAATCTAATATCGTTTGAATTGATGAAAGTTTATATAAAAACAAAAACCAAATTTTTTCTTTAAATGGATGTTCTATTATTTTTTTAGGTTGTTTTATCAGTAAAAATGGTATATTTAGTGAAACAAGTGAATTATTTCTTAACGATTTAAATATTTTATGTAATGAATTTATCATTTCTTTTAATATTAATAATATAATTTCATTTTGATTTTCTTTAAGATAATCTTCATTTATATTAAAATTACAATTCAATGAAATAATTTTCTTAGTTTTTAATAAGTTTATTATTGTTCTAAATTTATATTGTATTAAATTTATATCAATTTTAACATTTAAATTTATAAACATTCGAATTGTATAAGTAAATGAATATAAATCTAAAATATCAGTTAAAGGAATATTCGAAGGAATTTGATTTAATGAATCAATTGCATAAAAAAATGAAGAATATATTAATGATTGTAATTTAAAAGTTAATAATTCATCATTATTATAATTCAACTTTAAAATTAATTCTTTAGCTTCATTAATATATTTAATTTGTGAAAATGTAATTTTATTATTTGATGGTTTATTTTCAATGTATATACTTATTAACAATAAATTTAATACAAAAAATATTTTTTGATTATCAATAATGTTTTCTGTTGAAGATTTCTCTTTAATTATTGTAACTACCATATATTGGAATATTTTCCTTGTAGAATTATCACTCCAAATATTTAATTTCTTTTCTTGTAATAATTGTAATGCTGAAGTTAAAAAGATGAAATATAATAAAAATGATTTCGATTTCGATACATTAAATATATTAATTTTTGGTTTAAATATTTTCGTATTTAAACATGTAAATAATGAACTAAATTTATTAAAAGAAATTTTCGAAATTTCTAAAGTATTTTCTTTTAAAAAATTATAAAAATTTAATTTGTTTCCAATAATTGGAATAGAAACTTTAAAAAGTTTAAAACCAATTTCACGAATTTGTGGAACAGGACTTGAAATTAATACAAATTGCCATGAATATAAATAAGAAATATCATTTTCTTTTAATTTCATACCCAAATATACATACGCTTGTATTATGAAGAGCATTGCATAACCAAATATATATAATTCATTAAATGTTGAAGTTAATTGGTTTGATAAAAATGTCGAAAAGATATTTCTATCTTTTGTTTTAATGATATACGCTTGAATCCAACGTAATACAAAAGCTGATAAATATGAAGACTCAGAAAAGATAAACGATAAAATTTTATTTAATATTTTTTTTGATTCTTTTTCATCAAAATTTTCACATATAATTAAATATAATAAAATTGCTTTCATTATTGTCTCTTGTTCCTTTTTTATCAAAAAAATCGAATTTAATCCTTTGGAATCATTAAAAAGATATGAAAAATCATTTTGCATTAAGTTTGAAGATATTTGATTTATTTCACTTTGAATATATTTATCATCAAATTCTTGAATTGGTAAAATCATTGTATTTGTAATTATTTTAGCTAATTCATCTTCGAAATTACTTTGAGATAATGAATCGATAAAACTATTTGTTGCGAAAGCAAAAGAATTTTCTTTATTCTTATAAGAACATATAAAATTCTCACAAATTTCATATATCTTTTGTTTAAATGTTTCTAGAATTGGATCTCTTAAATTGAGTTTAATATTTTGTAGAAATCCTGTTTTAGGCATTAAAGCATTAATGAAAAATTGGAAAATTGCATCTTGATTTTTATTAAAAAAATTATCTTCTAAAAGAATTTTATATTGATGTTGTACAAATGATACAAAATGTACTGGTTCTGGTTTTGATACAAAAGCTGTTAAGAAATCGCTTAAAACAATTTGGTTTTTTTTGAATTTATCAGAATTTTTTGTGATGATATCAAATATAGTCGGTAAATATGTAGTAGAAAAATCATTTCCTTTTAATATTTGAATTAATGATAATAATAAATCATTGATTTTATGTGTGCCTCGAGAAAATTGTTTAAATACATTTAATAATTCTTGATAATTACCAACATTAATTGCAGTTTGTTCATTGTTTGAAAACATTATTAATGTCGAATAAAAAGAAAATTTGCTGTTTTGCGTTAACCCATCGAATGTTTTCATGATTTTAATGTTAAGGTTTTGTAACTCAATGGTTTGTGGACATTTTAATGAATAACTTAAGAAATTTTGTATAATTTGATTTCCTTTTTTAATTAGATGTGATTTGGTGGTCATATAATTCTCGAGAATATAATTTATGGCTGGAATTAGGTCAGTTACATTACTAATCGGTATATATATCTTGGAATATAATTTAATAAAAATTGAAGATTTGACACAATCTGACTTTAAATTTTGTTGGAAGTTCAAATTAATATCTTCAATAACGATCTCAGGAATTATCTTTGAGATAAGTGAAAAGATGTTTGACCATTTATCAACTGATAAATTTAAGATTCGCTTAAAATTATCATCATCTAAATCATCAAATAAATATTGCTTAATATTGGTATAAATAAATTCTATGTCTTTTGGATTAGGGTCTGTAAGTTTACTGATGAGATTATAAAAAAAATCTGATAAGATATAATGTGATATATATATCATTGAAGCCCTGGCTGGAAAAATACTACAACTGGATAGGAGTTCTCTTATGTACGTGTACTTAAAAAGAGCTTCTGATACAAATGGATTCGATAAGTTTAAAGATATTTTCGGAAAAAATAAAAATATTAATGAAGAATATTCTTTTGGATGAACACGGGCAAGAGTACAGTATTCATTCATTCTCTTTGTGATTTCATCATTATGAAATTGATATTGTAGGAAATATTTATATGAAAATTTATTTATTATATTCTCTTCTCTTGAAAAACTTTGAGGATATCTATCAATTAAAGATTGTATGATTTGAGCAATGGGCTTTGATAATAATTTCAGTAATAAATGAGAGATTGGCTCATCTTCTGCGTATATTTCCATCTCATAAGAAACCGTTAAAAAGCTTCGAACTCTCACGGTTTTTCTTATGAAAATATTCGGATTCAATTAAATGTAAAAAAATTGAATGACCCGATGTTCGAAAATATTCTGTAGTTTATTTATATATTGAAAAGACATAGAGTCGTTCCGACCAATTATTATCACAAAAAATAGCGAAGCGAAGTTAAAAATTTCACTTAACGGTCATTCTTGTTATTTTTTTTTTGACTCTGGAGAGCAATAAGAATAATATTTCATCGATTTATTGAGATTACCACCAAAGCCGCTGCTCAGATCTATAAGTAATTCATTTTCTTTCTTTGTCCAAGCACAATATTTTCTTCCAGATTGATCCATTTCTTGTCTTCCTAATATATGAAATTGAGAAGATGGGTTCAACGTAATGAGATTAATATTTTCATTTTTTTTTTTTTTTTTTTAAATATTACAAATAAAACAACTCATTTTGAAAACACAAAATTATTATCACTTAAAAAGTCCGAATTTATGTCTATTTATATTAAATACTAACATCAACACTTTCTTTAGCTCTTCTCTTGCAGCACACAACAGTTGTAACAACCACAGCAACAATAACGACCACTGCAGCAGCAACAGAACATCCTATTACAATAGCATCATTTGAAGAATCGTTATTATCTATTTCTTCGCTTTCTGTATCCAAAGTTATTTCTAATGACTTCTCTTCTTCTTTCGTTTCTTCTGTTCCACTTTGGACATCAGAAGAAGTTATTTCTTCTGTTTCAGATTTTTCTTCTTTTGTTTCATTTTGTACTTCGGATGTTATTTCTTCTGATTCACTTTGTGACTCAGAAACTTTTTCTGTCGATTCTATTGTTGTTTCTTCTTCGATTTGTTGCATTTCAGACACTTTCTTTATGGTGTCAAAATTTTCCGATGTCCATGCAATATAATTAAACATTCCAATTCCGGTTATTTGGGGATAGTTTGTTCGAAGTCCTTTCATAATTTCTTCGTATTCACTATCTTTCCAATTTTTATCAAATATCGGAATTACTTTCGCATTACTTCCAATGACTTTTTGAACCACCAGATCAGTGATTCCACCTTCACTATAAACCCAATTCGGTTGTTCACCAAAATCATTGAAATAAGCCATTGGTGATACGAAATCAATATCATTTTTAAAAAGTGATAAATCAACTCCAAGCTCATCCCAAAGAGGATCTAAACAATAAAGACCAAGTTGGCATGTTGGTCTTACTCGATTGACAACTTCTCGAACTTTTGTGACATATGATGAAATAATTGATGTTCGAAAAGGATTCCATTTATCACTAAGAAAATCCCACTCACAACCTTCGTCGTCTTCAATGTCGAGGTTTAGATTGATTGGGTTGATATATTCCTTTCCATTATCATTACACCATTTCTCAAATAATTCAAGGCTGGTGGTGCTCATATCCATGAGATTTGAATCAAATCTAACCCAATCAAGAACAATAGAATCAATTTCATAATTGGTAAGAATTTCTTCGATTATCGATAACTCATATGCTTGAACATCTGGATTGCATGGATTAACAAAATATTCTTCATGATCTGATGATCCTGTAAATGGACCTGTTTGACCAATTTTAGTTTGATAAATCATTTGCCATTCAGAATTTTTTTGAATTGCTTGGTAGTCATGAAATTGTGGAACCCATGCTTTTATTTTAATTCCTTTTTCATGAGCAGCTTTGATAACAGATGGAATTGTATTCGTAAAAAATGTAGCATAGGATGTAATCTTGCTTGGATAATATAGAGTACCAGAATTGAATGAATATTCATTTCCCTGTTCATAGTCGTCTTCATCTTGTTTAAATTGAAGTGAAATTGTTGTTATATGAGCATCAACACATTCTTGAATAAATTTGTCTATTTCCATTCCATACGGACTGAACATTTCTGCTACCTTTACTATGATTTCAGAATCATAGTAATTAGAAATTGCGAAAATAGAGAAGATATTAAAAAACATGTAGGAACAGCCAACCGCTATTTATTCAACCGCATAGATTTTATCGTTCTCAAAATTGTGTCGAGGTAAAATTCATTTTGAGTGTTCTCAAAAATGGGGTTCGAGCGGGCTTTAGTTTTCAACATTGGTCAATTTTCAATAATAGTAAATTGAAATTGGCCAACATTGCCGAAGTTGAGTTCAAGGAGTTTCTCAGATTTTATCCCTACAATTCTATTTAGTTAACACGTATTCATTTGATGATCCAACAAAGATATGTATCTTATAATTCCAGAATATGGAGAAAACTATTTTGTTGACTTCACCATCAAATAACCGTCATAATAAGGGGTAAAATGCAAATTTATACTTTACTTCAAAATTGAGAGATATTCAATTTAAGAATTTAAAATCGAAAACTTTAAATTCAAAAAGTCGATTGTGACGAATTCAATTTCTAACAAATTTCGTAGCTTTTCTGCCTCCTATGGTTGGTGTTCATCATTATCATAAATATAATAAATAAATAAATTCATGGTATACATTGTGAGTATATATACCCATTAGTGCTTTCAGCATACATTTCATTGACTTTATTTCCCACACATTCTATGATGAAAATATTTTCAATATAATATATATAAATTCTAAAAACAATAATGTAACAACAAACTAACATACTACTAACGAATATATTCATTATATGTTAAATATCAACAAAAATCATTCTAATAACAAATATTTATTTTTCTCATATTAAAAGATTTATCAGGAAAGTTATAAATATTATCATCTCTTTCATTTTTAATTATATTTAATATTCTTTTTCTTATTATAAAATATTTTTATAAAAGTTATTTAATTTATTATAAAAATAAACAAAACTTCAAAATATTTTTGATTTTGATGATTATATTTTTTGTTAATACAAAGCAATCATATGACGAAGAGACAAAAACACTCACAATATCCGATTCCAATGATTATTCAAATGATTATATGAATGTTACAGAACATCTTATAATTATTAATGTTGGAGAGCTTGAAAGTAATGTGTTCAGAGAATGGCCTTTATTAACATCACTAATAATTGGAGAGTCAGTTGAAATTATAAATAGTAGAGCATTTGCATCATGTACAAAATTAGAATATGTCCAATTTCCAGATAAATTAATGAGTGGAATTGGAGGTGGAGCATTTGCAGAATGCATTTCATTAAATAATATTACAATTCGATGTAATACCATTAGTGGTAAAGCATTTTATAAATGTACAGGACTTGAAACGATAACTTTATATGAAGGCGTCCGAAATATTGGCTCTGATGCATTCATTCTAAAACATTTGGAAATATGGAAATTACTAAGGGAACAACACTTGACGAATGTCTCCCGCCAACACTCACATTCAAACAAATTGATACATTCACTAAGTCAAATACGTTCACTGCATCAGTTGCTTATTCATCTGATGTAACTTTATCTTTAACACATTCTTTCACTTTAACTCAGTCATTCGATTACATTTTATAGTACATATATAAATACAATTTCATTGTAAACATTTGTATCCACTTATAGTTATATATCGACAAATGTCATTTGTTACGATTACACTGTTATATATTATTCGTCTTATTATAGTTATTATTCTGACTTTTATACATTAGTTGTCACTGATGTTACAGCAAAAGATAATTCGATCAAATGAATTGTTAATTGGTATTATATGCGGCGCTATTGTGATAGTTTTGATAATTGTCGGAATGGTAATATTTATGTTGAAGAGAAATAAGAAACAAACAACAGAAAAAAGTCTTTATCTAATGTAAATAATAATACGTCATCAACTAAGGGAGGAAATCACGAAGAAGTGAATTTAATAGTTTGATAAAGGAAGATGAGGACCAATGGATTTGAGTATAATAAAATATGTTGAAATGTGGTAATAAAATTTTTTCTGTTTTTGTTAGTGATTACTTATTGTGAATTATTGTTTTGCATAAAGATGCTGAAGTATGAAATTTGCTTAAATTTACACCGACGACCGTTATACGATAGAGTTGTTTAAATGCTGAAAAGTGACGATGTCCAAGAAGAGAACCAAACACAGCCCATGCATAAAATTCCTTTTTCTGGGAGATGATTCCATAGGAAAAACTTCTTTGATCCATAGGTTTATCTATGGAGAGCTCCCCACAGATCATACATTAATTTTTACGGGTTTTTTTTAAATTAACTATCAATAATTCCACGTATAATATTCAACCATGGGATTGCGTGCCTTATAATCTAGGTGATATCCGAGTCCTTTCCTATCCAGGTACAGATATTGTTATGCTTTGTTTTTCATTGGTTGATAAATTATCTTTTGAAAAAATTAAAACGATGTGGTATCCTGAAATCAAAGCGAATTTGAAGAAACCAGAAATTCTTCTCATTGGGACAAAACCAGATTTGAAAAAATCTATACTCCCATCTCAATGCATTGGCAAAGATGAAGCAATTAATATGGCTCATGATATTAATGCATTTGATTATGTTGAATGTTCATCTTTGTTAGGTGATGGTGTGGAGCAGGTTTTTGAAGTGGCATTATTCAAGGCATTGAAAAACATGCACAAAAAGATTTAGAAAAAAATATTGTTAAAGAATTTTATTTAATCTTTATTACTGATTACAAATGTAATTTAAACTTCTTATTAGTAAAAATTGGCGTAAAAGTGTAATATTTTCTTATTAGTAGTAAAATAAATACTTTACGATAAAAGTTAACAAAATTTTATACCTTAAACTATTGAAGGAATTATATAAAAAAAAATTTCACACGATGATTCTCAATATCACTTGAATGATAATTATAAATTTGCTCATTTGATATAACAAAATTTTGTGAATTTTGTTACTTAAGTATAGTTTGTTCGAGGTTAGAAGGTAGGAAAAATAAAGCTAGGTTGTTGCTTTAAATCATTATTGCATATTTTTGAATTTTGATTTTCTATCATAATTCGGCCAGACAGTTAAAAGTGCAAAAACTTTTTTTGAGTTACAAATAGATAAATGGGAAATTTTTATCTTTCAGCTTTATCTGGTGATTTTAAGTCAAACGAAGAATACTTTAGGTCCAAGGTTTCAGACGAGAATGAATTTTTAGAACAGTTTGGGTCTCTAGATAAAAAATTAACAATACCAAATTTTCAACTTATTTTCTTTAGGGAAGGAACAGAAAACAAGTGGGGAAATGCTGAAAATAAAAGAGGAGGAAGATTTTTAATTTACTTTCCATCTAATGTTCAGGCCATTCGAACTTTTTGTCTTTTTTCAGTTGAATGGATTCAAAAAAACATTAGCTTTCATTCAAACATTGTTGGGTTGGTAGCGCATACTAAACCAAATGCAAACATTTTGCAAATTTGGGTAAATGATGGGCTTGATTCAGAAAATTTAAGCCCAAGGTATGAATATCTTATTAACTGGCTTATTGGTTCTGCCTCAATAGATGAGTCTGTGGTGAATGATGAAATACAAATTGAATTTTTACTTCATCCAAATTATCGGGTATATAGATCAAACGATTCAAGAATTTCATTAGCAAACGAAATGAGAGCTCAAGCCATACAAATACCATCTTTTCAATATTGCATTAAGCAACTTTTTAGTGACGAAGAAGAAGCACCAGTTGTTCCTAAATTTGATTTAAAGATTGCAACGATGCATAAAAGGTCACGAAAAGAGAGGAGACTTCGGCCTTCATATGTTGACTCTCTAGCAGTTCAATGATTTTATCCTAAAATGTGTTTTTTATTTATTTGTTTTTTACAAAAATATTATACGCAAATCAAATATAGCTACAATACAATTAAAACAAAGGAAAAAAAATGTTTTCAGCCGGAATCGCCACTTTTAACCACTGGATAATCAATGAGATTTGACTATGTTTGTTAATATGAAACTTAGGCACCAAGAACTATTAAAACTAGTTTTTATTGGTGATTATTCCACAGGAAAAACTTCCTTGATTCATAGGTTCGTTTATAATAACTTCCCTACAGATTATATTCCACGAACTTTTGAAGGTTACAAGGGAAAAATTACTATTAATGATTCCATGTATTATTGGGCTCCATGGGATTGCCCGCCTTCTGATTCTTTAGAGGTTATCCGAATGCTTTCATATGCACAAGCAGATATTTTTATGCTTTGTTTTTCAATTGTTGACAAATTATCTTTTGAAAGAATTAAAACGAAGTGGTACCCTGAAATCAAAAGTGTTTTTCATAAACCTGAAATTCTTCTTATTGGGACAAAATCAGATCTAAAACAATCCATCCCACCAGATCAATCCATTAGTAAAGATGCAGCAATTAATATGGCTAAGAAAATTGACGCTTTTGATTATATTGAATGTTCATCTTTGTTAGGCGATGGTGTAAAAGAGGCTTTTGATATAGCGTTTGCAAAAGCCGTACATAATAAAAAATGTTTTATTTCTTAACAATATTTTTTCGGTGGCGACCGTTTGGATTGCAACCTTAAATCATAATGTTAAATCTGCATTTGAATTTGTTTCTATTTAAAAAAATTCATTGCTTAATGAAAATCGAAAAAAGTTTAATGATTAAATATTTTTTTAAATGTAATTTATTTAATGTTAGATTTGACTTAGGATCTTATTATATTTATACATATCATTAACTTATGATCAGACACTAATTTTCAATATTAATAATGAATCTTAATAAAAGTTATTATGATATGAAAATCAATAAAAATAACAAATTATTCTCATGGATGGTTTAGATAAAATGAATTTTCAAATATACACTTAAAGAAAAATATTTTCAAGACTGATATTAAATATTCAAATGAAAATTGTTGATTATGAAATTGTTTCTTATTGATAGATCAATAAGTTGGAAAAATTAGAACAAATTTTTATAAAAATTATGAAAGAAGAAAAATGCATATTATTTTTTATTCCATGATTTTAGTCAGACTTATTTCCGCTATGTGGGAGCACTTCTTCTGCCTTTCTGAAGAGGGAAGAGAAAACGTCTTTCATGACCGACTTTGTCTGTACTGATGTCTGATTCTCTTTTTCGTTAGAAGAATCATCTGGTTTTTCTGATTGAACAGTATGTACTTCCTCAACTGCAGTGAGCGATGTTATAATCATTGTGGGTGCTGATAAAACATAAAACATGAAATATGACATTTTTAAAAACAATGAATGATCACTTCCAAGGAAATAAAACAACATGAAGAAAGCAGAAAACACCGTAGAAATTATACCCATTAAAAAGTCAACTCCGAGATCATTGGTAATGAAAGGAAATTTGTGAAAAACAAAATAAAGTAAAAATCCGTTTGATGCCCAGACAAAGGCCGTTACATACATCGGGAAGCTTGATCCAATAAATAATAATGAAGACAATAAAATCAAAATAATGTAAATTTTGATAAATTTAACAGTTGCTTTCATTTTTTCTTCAAACAACTCAGACGTATAATACCCAAGTGCAATAAGCATTGTGATTAAAATCATTAAAAATGCAAATGATTCAAGAATAAGGAAAAACATTTGGATGCGGTTTGTAATTCCAAAACTGCCATCGAACGTTTATACGATAGAATTAAAAAGTGACATTTCTTGACACATTTATTTAAAATTTGAAATAACATAAAAAAAGATTAAATGAGCAATTACGTTTAGACTTCTGTGAGAAAATCTTTGATGTCTGTTGTTGAAAGAATTCTGAAGTTACGGTCCTTATCAACAATTCCAATTTCAATCAAATCTGCAGTAAGTTGTCCATCAAATCCTTCTTTAAGTGTGGAAATAGCTGTATGAATTGCATCATCAACTGATAAGTCATCATTATATCTTCTTTCTAAAAATGTTCTTGATCCATCACTTCTCTTGCCGAGAGCAGTGGCTTTCCATGCCCAAAATGCACCGGATGGGTCAACTTGCCAAAGAGTTGGTGTATCTTCCCAACCAATAATGAGGAGTGAAACACCAAATGGGCGAACACCACCACTTTGTGTGTATTTCTGATTGACAGCAGCAGCTTCTTTGACAACTTCTCTTGTTGGCATTTCAACACCAAATCTTAACTTATATTTCATTGCTGTTTTTCTGATTTTTTTGACTAATACACGATAATCGGTTACAACGCCACTATAGACGCAACCAACATTTGGGTTGATAGCTTGAATCTTCATGTTTGTGTTACGTTCAGCTAATGGAGAAATTGGTTTTGATTCACACGCAATAACTGCTCCATTCTTGGCTTTAACACCTACACATTGACCACCAAGGGAAACAGCTTTGAGAGCATGTTCAATTTGTCCTAATTTACCTCCTGAAGAGAAAGTTGTGAGAGAGAAATCAGTATCACCCATTATGGAATTTAACTGAGTTTGTTTGCATTATAGTTGGTCAGGCAAATTGCACTTTTGAATAAACGGTCGATATAAGTCATGTGATATGAAAATACGATAGATGTCTGAGGAAGAAGATTTCCCTGAGTTTGATGACAAAGATGTAAACATTAACCTTGAATTACTCTCAAACATTCAATATACACAACCAGTGTTTCGAGAAATGGAAGATTTTTCTATTTCATCTTTAATTTATCATGGAAATATGTCATCTTTATTTCATGGTAAAATGAACGGCCAAGAAGCTATCCTTGAAGTTTGCACTCGTATTCCATTTAAGCTTGTTTGTAGAGAAATATCTCTTTTAAATGAATTAAATAATATTCCAAACATCATCAAAATCATTGGAATTACACGCAACCCATCAATGGGAATTATTACGCTCGCGTATGAACCTTTTCCTTTTTTATCACATATCGAAAGAATTCCACATGAAAAACTTTATAATCTTTTGATTTCCCTTCTATTTATCTTAAAGAAAATTCACAAAAAAGGTATTTGTCATGGGTGGATTTGTCGTTCTTCTGTTATGGTTTCGCCTGACTTTTCACGCGTTGTTCTTTCATCATTTCACTCAGCGGCAAAAATTGACAGTCAACGACCGTTAACTCCGAATAGCATCTGTTCGCCCGAAGATAAATGCGAAAAAGATCCTCGCAAAGATGATATATATTCTGCAGCTCTTTGGTTTCTTTCTTTCTTCAAGGATGATCCTAAAGTTGCACTGAAACAAATCGATTCTCTTCCTATCGAACAAAATCTTATAAAAGTTATCAAATTAATGACAACTTCTGACTTAGAAAAGAGGATTACTGCTGACATTGCTATTAAATATTTACAGAAATTATCTCTAATAGCAAAATAAATTGTTTTTGTATTTCATAAATTCCTTTAACTCATCTATGATATAACCTTTTTTATAAAAATAAATAATTTGCTATTACAAATTTTTAATTAACTAATTTTCTGAACACATGATGAATCTTTACAGATTCACTTATTATAAATTTTTATAGTAAAAGCTTGAACCTTTTATTTAAAAGAAAATTTTTAATACAATTTTTTTTGGTTTACAAGTTTTTCATCTGAAATTTAAAAAATAAGTAGATCATCATTGTTTCTTGTCAATCTTTGAATAAGCTCTTGTTGTTCAGCTAGGTGTCTAGCATTCATTTCATTGATTTGATTTCTTTGTTTTTGGAGAAGTTCTGTATATGAGGGATCGTCAATTTCATCACCGCTAGATTCATCATTTTCATGCGTAGCAGCTTCAATCTGTTTACATATCATCTCCTTTAGTTCTTTTTCTTCTTTTGGAGTTAAATTAATGTTTTCGACTAAATCTTTAACAACGTCATCAATGTTGTCATTTTTTGTATCATAATTAAAATCAATTTGAAGGTCTTCATTGTCTTGATGAACAGTTAGATGAACTTGTACTTGGTCATTTTGTTTTGACATTTTGAGGTTATATGTATACTAAAAGTGACAATTTTGAGGGTGGACCTAAATTAACGAACGAAATTCTTTTGGGATGAGGAAAAAAAAGCAAAAAGGAACAGAACATATCAATGAAAGGATTGCTAAACTTACAAATATTATTACCGTAGCTACAAAGGCATTGAAAGGAGCAGAAAAAAAGCAATCTGCAGCCACAAGAATTATTTTTTGGAACAAAATATTTCCCAACAATATCGTACCTCATATTTCGCCAGTGCAGCAACACTTATCTGATATTTTCCGCAGGCATAATGCAGGCTGTACTAATGCTCAACAATTTTGCTTTGAACTTTCAGTGTTTTTCATTGATTTACCCAAAGAATTCGGCAGTATTTCATCAACAATGCCAGCTCCATATTTTGTTGCTATGCAAAATGCCTTTAAAATTCTTCATTCTCACATAATGTTCCCACCAGGAAATTCAACACAAGATCTTCTCGCAAAGGCCAATGAATTGCCACCAGAAATGCTAAGTCAATTCCGAAACTTTCTTTTTGCAATGGCTTCGGATTTTTCCAATGTTGAAACGATTTCTGATCGTATTTACAATCTTGTTCCAAACGATATTTTTGACTTTTACATAAGCACGCTTCCATCATTTTTTTGGCTACATTTCTCTTTAAAATACGGAAGACCGTTACCTGATGTTTCCATTGACTTTGATCATATTCCTTTAACACTCGAATTTATTGAGGCAATATTTGACATAGAAGGAGAGCCTGCTTTAGAAGATATGATAGATCCTGATTATTTACAAAATTTAAATTTGAAATCTGGTCAAAACTAGAATTCAAATTTCCTAAATCAAACCTGGAAGTCCTCTTTCCATCAGATGTAGTACAACATCTAATGCTTATTTCAATTTAAAAATCGTTTGAAATGAAATAAACATTAATAGGTAATAACATTCCATAAATTGACACAGGCCATTCACCAAATACTAGTTTATATGTATATATATATATATAAATGAATAAATTATAAAAGAATATAAATTATATTTTCATATGAATTTGTATCAAGTTAATTATTCAAAGCTTTTAACATCACACAAGATTATTTTTATTTTTGTTTGGATTAAAAATTTTTGTTTTCCTTTCTTGGTGAAGAAGATTTTTTTGGGAATACGTTATAGAAAACCGCTAGTTTTCAATACAATTTGTCGGTTTGGCCGTCCTTTTACAAGATGTCTAAGCCAACTGTTGAAGCCAAACAGCAAACAACAAAGAAAACAAAGGAAGAAGCTTATGTTGGTCCAAGCAAGGCACAAAACGAGATTGCCCTTGGTGTAGCTCACATTTATGCAACAAAGAACGATACTTTCATTCATGTTACAGATCTTTCAGGTGCAGAAACACTTGTTAAAGTTACAGGTGGTATGGTTGTTAAAGCACAACGTGATCAATCCACGCCATATGCTGCTATGCTTGCAGCTCAAATGGTTGCAGCACGTCTTAAGACAATGGGTATTGATGGTCTTCACATTAAGTTCTCAGGTAAAGGTGGTTCATCACGTCGTCTTCCAGCCCAAGGTGCACAAAGTGCTCTTCGTGCATTAGCTCGTGCAGGTCTTAAGATTGGACGTATTGAAGATGTTACACCACTTCCACATGATTCAACACGTCGTAAGGGCGGTCGCCGTGGTAGAAGACTTTAAAATCGCAAATTTCCAATGCATTTCATTTTTTTAGGTAAAGGATTGGGTGCATAACCGTTTTTAATTCAAAAAGTTTCTTTAAGAACCGTTAAAGTACGTTTTGTACGTTACATTAAAATGAGTCTTCCTCTTCTTCCTGGTTATACTTTCCCAGACCCAACTCGAACACGATTTCATAAAAGCCAAGCCTTCACATTTAAAAATGGTGTTCCTGCAATTAATGAAACAGCACCAGGAATTGGTGGAACTCTTCTTCCAGGACAACAACCACCTAAAGAAGCTATTTCTTCGACTACAGTTTATAATCAATTTCATGCTTCTCAAAACATAAGTTCGGGAGAAACAGTTCCTGCATGGGTAGCTTTTGGATCTCAAGTATTAAGATTTTATGGTTACTTTAAAGAACCTGTTTTTTCAAGCCAAGTTGAGAATTATAGGGTTCGTCATGTTACTATTTTATTTTTCCTTGAAGATGATACAATTCAAATTCTTGAACCACAACAAAAGAATTCTGGCATCCCACAAGGCACATTTCTCCGACGACATCGCGCTCGTAAGGATGATGATTCCTATGTCACCATTGCTGATTTTACTGTTGGTGGTGAATTCACATTATATGGCCGTACATTTTTCATTTCAAGTTGTGATGACTTTACACGTGAATTCATGGAAAAGCTCAATCGTCCAATGGGAGATCTTTCCACAGTTCCTGATGATCCATACATTCAAAAACGTATGTTAAATGAATATGCCGAAACACATCGCCAACGCGGAGTTGTCAAACCCGAAATGTTAAAGCTTCGACAGTTCTTATCTAATGATGGTCATGTCTTACGATTTTATGCATATTGGGATGATCGTACAAATGCATTTGGTAACATTCGAAACTTTGTTCTTCATTATTTCTTAGCTGATGACACTATGGAAGTTGTCGAAGTGTTAAAAACTAATGATGGCCGTGATCCATTTCCAGTTTTTGTTCGACGTTCACAAGTTCCCAAAGAAGTATTACCATTAAGTGAAAATGATCCACGTTTTTTGTCTGCTGATCATTACTATCGTCCATTAGATCTTAAGATTGGGTACACCATAAACATATTAAATCGTCCGATGTTTATCTATGACTGTGATCCATATACACGTAATTGGTATAAACAAAACTATGGATTCACTGATAAAGAGATGGAAAAGATTGAGCCTCCTCAAACGAAAACTAAAGCGACAGTTAAAATGGAAATTCCGCCGCCATCATTAATTGGTAATGATGAAGATACAATACGTAATGTAATGTCATTACATCCGAAGCCTGCACCTAAAGATCAAGTTAAACTTGTTACGAAAATGGGACAAGTTTTACGTTTCAATGCTAAAATGATCACGCGAAATACAGTTGATGCATCACGACGATTTATTATTACGTTCTATTTAAGTGATGATACATTACAAATATTCGAACCACAACAAAGAAATAGCGGAATCATTGGCGGTAAGTTCTTACAAAGAGCGAAAATGAAGAACATTGATACAAATGAATACTTCAAGGCACAAGACTTCGAAGTAGGGAAAGTGATAACTGTGAATAACATTAAGTTCCAATTGCTCGAAGCAACTGAATACGCGTTGTCGTACATGGAGGCGGACCCTGATAACTTCCCTCAGGCGGATTTGTTCGAAATAGTGAACAAGTTAAGGGCTGCGATTAGAGCGTCTGGGAAAACGCCTAAGGATTTGTTTAATAGATATAGCGCTGGAGGAAGAATGGACGTCGAAGGACTCCTCGATTTGGCAAAGGATGTGAGTTGTACAATGTCGTATCATGAGGCAGTAACAATAATGAGAAGATATCAAAATGATAATGATACCAAAACTTTCACATTACGTGAATTCCTTTCGTTCGCACAATAAATTTTTTCTGGTTTTTGGTTTAATAAATAATTACTCGTAAAAATTATAGGGGGTGGAAAAAGTGCGTTCGTCAGCCTTTTTTTTAATGAATAAAAAAGTAAAAGAAATTTTGTTTATTTATTATGATATGTATTCACCTTGAGTTTCAATTGTAATTAAAAGTCTGTTCATCCATTCATTATATACGGCTCTGAAGGTGTCTTTAGGAATATTATACAGTAATGTTTCAACCTTTTGAAAAAGTTGATCTTCATTTTCAAACTCCTCACCTTCGAGCATTTTTTTTAGATATCCGAACAGAAAAAAGTCAGAAGGTGCGAGGTCTGGCGAAAACGGGGGTTGCGGAAGTCTTTTGATCCCCAATTCATTCAATTTTTCATGAACCAAATGAGGCCGGGCGTTATCCATATGCAAAAAATATCCATTCGTTGAAATTCTTTTTGCCAAATCTCCAAGTACAACTTCAGAAAAAAAAATTCGATTAAATTTTTGGCCTATCGGTAGCATTGTTATTGATTTGATACCAGTTATAGACCATATAACAGATACTATTACTTTTTTGGAGGCAATAGTTTGTTTGGGTTTGTATGGTTTTTGCACTCCAGATTCAATCCACATCGAGTTTCTCCCGTTAACAAAATAAATCCAGGTTTCATCTTGCGTCAATATGTGTCTTAGTTTGTAGTCATTTGAACTAGAAAGGAATTCAAATTATTCAGAAGCAATGGCAGCTTTTTTGGCTTTAATTTCTATAGTCAACTTATGTGGGATCCATTTGAAGTGAACTTTTTTCATCCCTAAAATATTAATCATTATATTTTTCACTGTTTTTGGATCTGCGCCTACATTCTTCGCAATTTTTTTCGTCGATGCATATGGATAACTTAATATAAGATTAATTATTTTTTGATCTAAATCTGATCTTCTTGGTCTCCCTGTTTTTTTCGATTCGTAAATTGAGAAGGTATGTTCATTCATCTTTTTTGTCCATTTCTGAATCGTTCGAAGTGTAATAATATTATCACCATATACAGCACATAATCGCCTATATATGTCTTGATTTTCATTTGATTCTAACCGAAGGAAATGGACAACAGAACGTAATTCCTCAATTGGAACTGATCTTAAAATGATTAAACGTTCTCTTTCAGTAGTATCCTGAAAAAAAGTAGTTTTACTTCATGCATCATATTTACTTGGAAAAAAGTATTATAATAATAATGATAATATATTTATTGTAAATTTTATTTATATAATTAAATTTCATTAATATCTAATATAAATCAAAAAAAAAAAAGCTGACGAACGGACTTTTTCCAGTCCCTATACATCGGTTATGTATTTTGATTTTAGTTGATTTCTTATTTTTTATTTCCTAAAACGTTATACAAAATTTGAGATTTTCGAATTTCCCATGTACTGATGTAATTCAGCTTTTCCACTTCTGAAAACAAAATATATTTATTAATATCAAATTCGTTTTGAAATGTAATTTCGCTCAATGACCTTATCAAACACTTAAATTGATATAATTATTTGTTTTTATTCTTCTTTTTTTCTTATATATTGTGAAAAAAAATAATTTTGAATTTTTTTAAAATTGATTTGTCACTTCGTTCAAAAATTCTTATATTCTTATATGTCTTCTTAATGGATAGGAATAGGTTTTCGCTACCCCTATGATGCGAAATTAAAGTAATATGACGACGATAGAAAGCCCCCATTCAATTTATGATCGGTATAGGACTCGAATTCCAAAGAACGGGTATCCCAAATTCTTGTCAACATAAAAGTGACAAGTTCAATTACAATAATTTATGTGCACTTTTCGATTGTCAAATAAATACAAAAGTTAAATTGAATGGTTTATTAAATTATGGAGGTAATTTTTTCTCCTGCATTTCTCCTTTCGACCATTGTATAGACCATGAAGCAAGTAGAATTCCAACGTCCATGACGCTGTATGATACTATCTTGTATCCCGTTTCTTGCGGCTTCAGTTGCCCCACCTTTTCGAAATGAGTGGCTCGAATAACAACTGACATTGATGTTCTGCGGAAATAAGTACCTTAGCCTTCTCTTGATGGCATTTGAGATTGCTTGAGTTGTCAGATGAGGGAAAAGGAGTGAGTCAGGATCTGATACATTTGCTAATCTTCTATAAATTGGTACCCATTTATGTGGCCCATACTCCTCGTTAGAACTTGAAATGAAGCATTAAAGACCTTAAGCGTTGGAATCTGTCTTTGATACTCTAATATTGATGATAAATGTTTTTGTTTCTACTCCGAAATTCAAATCTTTATTTTGTGAACCTAACAATTCCGAGCTTATCAAAAAGCCATAATACATCAAAGAAAAAACGGTCATATATTTGACTTGTTGTAAATTATTTTTACAAGTACTTATCGCAAGTAAACCCATTATATCTTTTGTAATTGGTGACTTGGCATTGGGATGAGATGTACCCAAAAGTAATTTTATAGACTTGATATAGCGAATAAGATCAGGATCTTTTGTCAAATCGACTAATTTATTTGAATGAAAGTAATACGCGAAACTAGATACAAATACTTTACAGTTGCCATAGAATAGTGTGGCTGTCTCAATGATATTCCCCATTGTATGAAAGCCCTCATTGTGGTATCAGTAGAAGGAAATACCTATCCTTCATAACCTAATTTCTCCATATTTTTTGAATAAGAATTCAAGTATTCCTTATATGTAGAAATACTCTGAGGGCTGATATCATTATTCTGCATTTGATAGGTTTGCGGAGCCAAAGCTTGAATCATTGATGATGACATTTGAAATTTGACACTGTGTGCTTGGTGAGAAGTGCACATAAATTATTGTTATTGAACTTGCCACTTTTTGTTCAAGAATTGCACACGGTAACCCTAACCCTAACGGTCGCCCCAAACACCGTTATTCCATTTATAAATCGCTAATTTTAGCAGTATAATATTAGCTACAAATTATACTGCTATGATTTCGTTAAAGCGCATGCCTAATGACGATACTACTATAAACACAGGAGATAAAAATTTGAAATTCCTAACTGAGCTTGAGAAAACTATATTCAGTTTAACAGAAGAAAACTTTCAGGCGTCCTTTAAAAAAGTATTGGGATTTTTTGATACAAATTTCCCAGATAAATTTAATGTTATTATAAGTAACATCATTTATAATGCATTTTCATCACGAACACACGTATTTGATATTTATTTAAATTTTATAAAAGCACTTCAAACGAAAGAAGAAGAAATTAATCAAAGTATCGTTAAACTAATTTCAATTTTTATCAAACGTATGTCCAAAATTAACACACAAGAATCATATTATTTAATCGAAAAAATGATTGAACAAAATTTCATTGATAAAAATATCACTAAAAATATTAATTCAAAATATTTTTCTCATTATAAAGCAAAAGAAGAAAACCGTATGACATTTGAGTCTAATAGAAATGATCCAATAGAAAAATATTATTTGGATAACTATGAAGAACTTTCGAAAAATGATTGGGAGCTTCATAAGAAGTATATTAAAGAAGGACATAATCAGAATGAAATTGCGAAAATAATTCGAAATGATGAAATCGAAAAACTTCAAGAAATATCATCACAAGCAAATTTTGATTTTAATCAAACAGTTGAGCCATCACTTTATGAAAGATGTTCATTTGTTAATAAAGATAATGTTAGATTAATTGATTATGCAGCATTTTTCGGATCAGTTAAATGTTTTAAATATTTACTTATAAATAATGCAAAAGTAGAAAACGCCGGTAAATATGCAGTTGCAGGTGGAAATGAAGAAATTATTTATTTATGCGAACAAAATCATTCATCATTTAAAGGTGCATATGAAGATGCAGTTGAATACCATCGAAATGATATCTTTAAATATATTTATGATAATAAATTAGAAAAAATACAATCAAAGCCAAAAATGTCTGAAGATACAAATGATTTGATAAGTTTTTGTATCAAAAAAGATAATTATGAAATTTTAGCATTTTTGGAAGAAAAAGGAATTAATGTTAATCCTGGTGGTATAAATGAATCAGCAAGAAATGGAAATTTATATCTCGTTCAATATTTCCTTCAAAATAATCAAATTCCAAAAAATATTCTGCCATTTGCTTCAGAATCAGGAAATGTTGAACTTGTGAAATATGTTATAGAGCAAAAAGGAATTGATGTTAATGCAAAAACTATTCATTTGAATAATTTAATATATGTTTTAATAATTTTATATATGTTTTAATAATTTGAAATATGTTTTAATAATTTAATATATGTTTTAATAATTTGAAACAGCACTTCATATAGCAGTTAGAAATAATAATTTAGAAATAGTAAAATTACTTTTAGATAAAGGAATTGATGTTAATGCAATAAGTATTCATTTGAACAATTTAAAATATGTTTTAATAATTTTTTATATGTTTTAATAATTTGGAATATGTTTTAATAACTTGAAATATGCTTTAATAATTTATAATATGTTTTAATAATTTTGGATATATTTTAATAATTTTGGATATATTTTAATAATTTTATATATGTTTTAATAATTTGAAATATGTTTTAATAATTTAATATATGTTTTAATAATTTGAAACAGCACTTCATATAGCAGTTAGAAATAATAATATAGAAATAGTAAAATTACTTTTAGATAAAGGAATTGATGTTAATGCAATAAGTATTAATTTGAATAATTTGAAATATGTTTTAATAATTTTATATATGTTTTAATAATTTGGAATATATTTTAATAATTTTATATATGTTTTAATAATTTAGAATATGTTTTAATAATTTGGAATATATTTTAATAATTTTATATATGTTTTAATAATTTGAAATATGTTTTAATAATTTAATATATGTTTTAATAATTTGAAACAGCACTTCATATAGCAGTTAGAAATAATAATATAGAAATAGTAAAATTACTTTTAGATAAAGAAGGAATTGATATTAATGCAATAAGTATTCATTTGAACAATTTAAAATATGTTTTAATAATTTAATATGTGTTTTAATAATTTGAAATATGTTTTAATAATTTAGAATTTGTTTTAATAATTTGAAATATTTTTTAATAATTTGAAACAGCACTTCATATAGCAGTTAGAAATAATAATATAGAAATAGTAAATTTACTTTTAGATAAAGAAGGAATTGATGTTAATGCAAAAACCATTCATTTGAATAATTTAGAATATGTTTTAATAATTTTATATATGTTTTAATAATTTAGAATATTCTTTAATAATATTTGACAGCAATTCAAATTGCACGACAAAAAAGTTACACAGAAATTGTAAATTTACTTCGTGCAAAAATTACAAAAAATTCTAAATGTCATCTTCAATAACATCAAATCATCAATTTCAACAAGAAATAGAAATGAAGCGTATATTGCTAACAATCAAAATCAACAAATGTTCGCATAAAACAATCGAAAGAAAAGTATCAAAACAAAAGTTGATATAACATACAACATATGAAAATCATCAAAATCACAACAAACATATTCACAAAGCAAAATGTAAATACATAAACAATAATATTATAATGTGTACGCATAAACAAATGACTTTCCGACAGCGACATGCTTGGAAGCACATTAAACAGATATGTTCAACACACATTAAATAGATATATTAGAATTTACCAATGTAAATATCATTTCGATGAAATTCAGTGATGGTTTTATTTTTTGATTAAAATCGAAATTTGTTTGTGATGATATTTCTTGAAGTTTTTCTATATCATCATTCCGAATTATTGTTGCTATTTCATTTTGATTAACTCCTTCTTTTGCATTATTTCTGATGAAGTGCAAAATCATTTTTTATAAAAGAATCAATATTATCTCTTTTAAAAAATTAAAATCCAAGATTTACATAATAATTTAATGATATGTTCATATTCATTTTTGTATTGAATAACTATTTTCAAGAATTGTTAAATCAGTTAAATTATTCTCAGTAACACAAGAAATTCGATTCTTGCGGATTTAACTAATGAACAAACTAACAAAGGATTGAAAGGAAATAATTCTAATAAATAATTTTTGATTTTGCATGAAAAGAAAAAAAAATCGAATTATAAATTACAAAATAAAAAATGTAAAAAAACATGATATTTTTTCATGCAGTTCTGATTTAGGAAATTATCATCGAATCAGTTTACTTAGCTTGTGCTTCGCGAAGACGTTTGATAGCAGCACGGGCTGTAAGAGCTGCTGGTGTTGATGGAATGTAAGCACCGCCTGTTGTTGCCTTTCCGCATTTCTGGCACTTCCAAATACCAACAACTGTTCTTCTGACTGATGTCTTTCCGCAGAATGGGCATGGATACTTTTTGCGTTGTGATATTTCGATCTTCTTGATTGTCTTACGGAGAGATGCGCCATAACGAACGCCATATTTACCGACAATTCCAACTTTCTTTGTTCTGCGAGCCATTTGAAAAAAGGAGGACCAAACCTCCCAAACCACCGTATCGTTATATTCAATTTTCAAAGGAATAAACGGCTGATTATCTATTTTTCTTCTTTATTAGAAAAAACTTTAATGGAATTAATTAGAAATAAATGACAAGAAAGAATAAAAGTGTAATCTGCATTTAATAATAACATATATATTTATTTTGTATCTTTCAACATTTGATCAAATACTGAGACTGGGTCATCGCTTTTAAGCGCAGTTAGTATGAAATGAACTGTTTGTATACATTTTACAGGATCACCTTTGATGTAAACTCTTCCATTTTTTGCGAAGATTTTCTCAAGAGAAACTTTATCAAGAAACCCATACTGGATTACCCTTTCAATGTCGCTCATCCTACTACGAAGGAGAGTACCTCCTGTTAATCCACCTAGATTTGGAATTTTTTTTGAAATGCATGTTAAAACAACTTCACCTGCTTCTGGAACGCTTTCAACTAAAGCAGCAACTAAATCACCATGTTTAAACTTCGGACAATTTTTTTTTGTTGCTCCTTCGAATGATAATTGTGGGAGAATTGCAAAATGATAAAATCCGATATCAACAAGCCATTCTTCTCCATTTTTCTTGTCAATTATTCCTATGACCAAGTCATGAATTTTTGGTTGGTAAAAAGGATTTAAATGTCCTGTTGTAGTCATCCTCCTAAATTTAAACAAACACAGTAAAAACGAAAGTGTAAAAAGTCACTTTTCCCCAAGAAATAATCGTTATTAATTTTCAGAAGGTTATAGGCAATGGCAAACCAGTATTTGTGAGAAATTTTGGTAGACACAATTTTTTTTAATTCAATTTTTAGCAACAGAGGATGACAGATGAGGTTCCAAAACTATCAGAACTAGCTCAAGAACTCCAACGGATTTGTTCTGAGTTAGAAGGTCTAGCCCATCAAACAGTTGCGCACCGTAGAAAATTTTTTTATGCATGTTATCAATTTCATCATTTCATCAACATCTTTTCACAGAATTCAACAGATGACCCAATCAACCAAGAACAGATTGATGCGTATCGTCAAATAGTTGATATGGCTAGAGAATATCAATTATTATTCGGACAAAATATGATTCAAAATTGGGCTCATTCAGCTCTAGAAAATCCATCATCATCAGTTGCAGCAGAATTATGTTCCATGTCTTCACGTCTTCATGATATAACATCAATCATTGATGAAGAGGCAGCAAAAGCTTTTGATCCTGTTTCAAACCAGTGGCTTCAATTTCATATCTTAGATCTCAATGCTATAGCTACTTCTTTTTCCCAATATGTTGCACAGCCAAATGATCCAACTGCTGCAATAATGGCTGAAAGACTCAATTCTATCAAATCATTTCTTAAACAATTTCAACACTCAGACTCTCCTAACGCTAGCCAAGCCATATCCCCCATTCCAGTTCATTATCAACAATGGAGGATTGATCATTCAGATATGGAAATTGTAAAAGAAACAGGATCTGGTATAAGCTCTGTTGTTTATTATGGTTATGACAAGCGTAATGGCCAAGAAGTAGCCATTAAGCAACTTAAATTCAAAAAACTTACTGGACAAAAACTTCAATCATTTCAACGTGAACTAAGTATACTAGCTACTGCTGAACATCCCACATTACTTAAATTTGTAGGAGCCACAGCTACACCACCATATTGGATTGTTACAGAATGGATGCCGAATGGTAATCTTTATCAAGACCTTCATAAAAACCATCAGCTAAATGAAACAATGCGCACCATAGCAATGTTTGATGTAGCTCGTGGTATGCAATTTTTACATTCTCGCCACATCATTCACCGTGACTTGAAATCGCTTAACGTTCTCCTCGATAGAAACGGTTTGACTCGAATTGCGGATTTCGGTTTTTCGCGACGAGCAACTAAAGATGACATCATGACACGGAATGTAGGTACACCACATTGGATGGCACCTGAATTAATGAACACTGAAAGTGGTTATGACAACAAAATTGACGTATATGCTTATGCTATTCTTTGCTGGGAATTATTAACTTGTCAATTACCATATCAAGGCTTAGAACATACACAAATCATAGCAATGGTTATGTTTAATAACATGAGACCTCCATTTCCACAAAATGTATCAGCTCCATTAAAAACATTGATTTCAGATTGTTGGGATCGTGATCCTAAAATGCGACCATCATTCAGTCAAATAGTACGCCGGTTTCGTAACGGTGATATCTTTTTGGAAGGAGCTAACAAAGAATTTGTCATGAAATATATTAACTCAGTTTCAGCTCAAGACAATTACGAAGTCGAAGACACAATTGAAACACAGTTATCTTCAATGCCAATCAATGAGGATGAAATCAATGTCTCATCAGATACAATTGAAGAATTTATAACGACATTAGAAAAAGATGGAGTGCCACCTGATTTATTACAGCGATGTTGGGATCCCATTATGAAGATTGATCAAAAGACATATCCTGACTTATACCGAAGAGGGCTTTGTGTATTTTTAAGTACAAACTATGTACATAAAGCGGCCGAAGAACTGCGTAAACTCCCACATGATTCATTACCGCCAAAGATAGTTCAGACAGCCATAGCTGCTATCCCCACAGGTAATGATGATGTTGATTCTACGCTTGTAATTGTTGCATGTAAGAATGGCTTTGCTGCTGAAGCTGCTTTACATGCGTTAAATCATAATGACATAAAATTAGCGCTTGAAGTAGCAGCACAAAAAGGGATACCAAAAGAGAAAACCCAAACATTAGCTGAACAATGTATAAATTTTGTTAATGATGAAGATCCTATGATGTGTGTTGCTGCCATCAGATGTTTAGTTAGTATGGAGCAAGCGAAGAAGATCGAAATTGATACCCTGAAAGCGCATATGCAATCAAAGAATAACACGCTAAGATTCGCCGCTTACATTTCTGCCGCTGAAATGTGTACAGAAGGTGTAAAGCTGCCAATTGATTTGATTGACGCGCTGGTCATAAAGTCTGACAGTGAACCGTTAATTGCCAGCATTTTGATAGCAGCGGCAATAAACCGAGAAATTGCTGAGCATCTAATTAATACTTATTTGTACGGAAATAAGATATCTAAGGAATTGATCAACGAAATTGTAAAGGTGGCTTCGAAACATAAGGAACTACAAGAGCTTATTAAAAAAATACCGGAAAAAATGCTATCTTCAAAAGAAGATTCAACTTGAAAAATTGGGTGAATGTCATTCAATAAACGTTTTATTATTTTACGAAATTGAAATATTTTTCATGGTTTTATTCTTTGTTTCGTTGGGATTTTTTATAAATGAATCGATCGATGTTTTGTTGATTCAAACTTATTTCCTTCTTCCAATATTCTTTTGTACATTGATATGCATATAATAGTTAATAATATTCAACTACGATGAGATGAAAATGAACAAAAGAAAAAAAAAATGAAAATAAATTTCTGAAGCTCGTTAATTTTGGCGCCAAAAAATAAACGGGCACAACAATTTGGTTCAATATTTGAATTTCGGAAATAAATGAATGAAGAAACAAAGAAAAATGCCCAAATTTTATTGATACTGTAGCTTTATACCCAATACTATTTGTGCCAAAAAGCAATGATCCCAATTATTCAGATAGTTTTGATTCATTTGTGAAAGAATTGAAAATAATCAATTTACAAACATAAATGAAACACTTGATGAGGTGGAAGAAAAGGTAAAAATTTTAGAAAACTGGGGATCCTTCTTTAAAGAAATTCTTTTTCTGTAAATTGCAATATTATTAAAAAAGAAATTCTTTTTTTTTTTTCAAGTAGAGAAGTTAGTGATTTGAAAAAAATAATATCAAGTGAACAGCCTGAGTTAAACCTTAAGGGCAAATCTCTTAATCTCATATATCTTAACCCTCTTACAATAAAACATTTGAATGAATACAGAAAAAAAACAGTGTTCAATAAACTATTTTATATCCATGCATAAATCAGCAATTTTTTGGCCTGTGAAATAACAAATGATAAATAAAAATTAGGTATTTGCTTTGAGCAAATTCCAAGATTTAACGTTCAAAACTCATATGACACTTTTCGTATCGTTCTGACGATCATTCCTTTCAAATATCGATCGATAAATAAACCGTCAATTAAATCAATGATTAAAATTTTCATCTCTTCAGCTGAGAATCTCTCAAATCCTTCTTCTGGTTCACTTCCAGATCCATATGTTTGTGTTTTTTCTGATTCTTTAGGTTTACATTTTTCATTAGGTAAAAATGAATACATTAAAAAAACTTCAAATCCAGTTTGGGACAGCGATTTCAGCAAACCAATTGTATTTCCATTTTTTTACGCCGAAAAATTAGTTTTGAATATTTATGATCATTATAGACTCCTCAAAGATCAATGGATTGGGAGTGCTTTTGTTTCACTTCAGCCAAAAGATCATGACAAAATCATTAAGGTTCCTGTGATAACCAAGAATTCTCAATCTTCAGACAATTTATTGGAACCAACGATCACAATAAAAATTTGTCTCCCAGAAAAAAATTTTATGCTTAATCATCATATCAAAGATTGCTATGGATACCATATCTTCTTCACCTATCCAGAACAATTCTTTCCAGAACCATCTGAGTTTAAAATTTACACACGCGAATTTACCAAAGCTGGTAATGACATCAAATGCGCACAGCTTAACACTAACATTGAATCTCTTCCATATTTCCAATGCTCTAATACTTTATTATATGGTCCTAGTGGATTAACTCCATTTATCCGACTTCTCTTTAACCATTCTTTGTATGTTATTTTTATCACTTCCACCACTTACATTGGGGATGTTACTGTTAATTTTGTGACTATTCCATATTTTTGTGAATTTTATACTGGAAACCAGATAACTGTTCGTAACATATTTCATCACATAATGGTCATGCAAGTTACAGTTCATGTTTCACCAGGTGTTCTCACACTTGTCCCAGTGACCATTTCGCCCATCGGCATAAAAAAAGTGTCAACAAACAACCTCATATATGACATGTCATGTGACATCAATTCATGTGTTTCAAAAGTGTTATACCCATCCAAAAGGTTATGGCAACGAATAATATCCATCCCAGAGAACCCCGTAACCTTACTGCAAGCTCTGGATTTCCTTAGACTTAATTCGCCACCTTCAATTTCTGTTGCATTAGGATGGGAAAATTGTGATATCGACTTATCATGTGTAACATATTGCCTTACGAAATCAAACAGTTATCGAATCTCAAGAGTTGTTTACTATTCAAACTTGAACGCATATAATGGATCTATTGAACATAGTGGTAATTGTCCATATGGTTGCGAAGTGGATGAAGATGGGAAACAGGGTAGAAATGAGGATGACGAAACCATAAGAATTAAATTAACGCAACTTCCAAAATCTATTAAATTCATCGCATTCTGCGTTTCGTCTTGTCATGAAAAACAGCTTGATAGTGTTGACGCTGGTTATATGAGAGTGACATCATTGAGCAAAACTTTCGAATTTTTGTTCTTCCCTTTATCTAAAGCAAAGCACACCGCGTCGGTAATAGCACTTGCTGAAAGGAAAGAAAACGACATTTGGGATATCATTCCATTGTATTATAATATGAATAGGAAGCAACCAACGGAATTGGCTGATTCGTTCTTGGAAGTGCTAAACAACGAAGAAGCTTTTAAAAATATTATGAGCGAGGCATTGAAAAATAAGGGCGACCCGAAATATTTGATATGAGATTATCGTTAATGAGTAAAAATTTTTGCGATAAGAGAATTAGTGATTTGATAACGTCAATTTTTTTACGGTTCCCCGGACAAGAAATAATCCCAATGGTCACTGGCCGGAAAATACCAAATAAAAAATATATAATATTGTTTAATTCAATGATATACCTTCAGGGGTTAAACATTGAAACAGAGAACTCTTGGACAAAATATAGATGTTTTTATGGTTTGATCAAGTGTGTGGTACGTGTGTAGGTGGCCGGGTACGGCCAATTTTTTTGACAAAATTAATTTTGCTTAAAATAATTTAATTTCAAAGCATTTTCACTGACATATATAATATGAAAGTCTCGTTTCGTCTATTAAGCGGGAAATCATTCATCTTTGATATGAACCCAGATCAAACACTCGAAGAAGCAGAGAAAATGCTAAAAGAAGTTTGTGATTTCAGTTCTGGTACAATTTCTTTTGTATATAAAGGTCAAAGATATCAAAAAGAAGACAAACTTGAAACACTGAACTACACAGATGGATTTATCATTGTGTTTTACAAGTTTAATCCACAAGCTCAAAAATTACCCGAACAACCACCTCAAGCTAAAACTGATGAAACAGGTGATATCAAACAGGAATTGGAAAAAGAGGCTGAAGATCCATTGGTATTACTCAGATCGATGATTCTCCAAAATCCTACAGATTCTATCCAAATCTTATTACAAACAATTGCCGAAAGAAATCCAAAACTTTGTTCGAAAATTAGAAACAACCCTAAGCCATTTCTTAAGGCTCTTGGATTAAATCCCGATATGTCTTCAATGTTTAAAAATGAGCATCCGATTCTCAATCAGTTAACTCAAGAGGACATGGATGCAATTCACAGACTTGAAGAACTTGGATTTGATGAAATTACAGTTATACAAGTTTATCTTTTTTGTAACAAAGATGAACAATTAGCAGCAAATTGTTTAATAAATATGGACTATTAAAATAAAAATAGAAGTAAATTTGTACTTAATAAAACTTCTTTCTGATTTCATTTTATTTCATATTATTATAAATAAATACCATTTATTAAGGGTCAATTATTACCACTAAACAATACAAATAAAAATACTTTTTATATTCAACAAAGTAACTTCGCAGTGTATATTGTTATATAAAAAAAATCATTAGAATCAATCCGTTTGCAAGAATATGAACATTAATGTTCCATAAGTCTTTGCCTTCTAGAATAAATTTTTTTAAATCCTTGTCAACCAATACAGTATTTTCTTTATCTTTTTCAGTAATATAGAAAAAAATTTCAGTAAAATTTTTATCAGAAAGATTTTTATAATTGGAATAATTTGAATTATTTTGAGATACTTTTATATTTTGAAGTTTTGTGTATTGTAAATAAGCATATTTCCAAACAAAGTGAATGATTTTAGAAATGTGAAATTTGTTAACGAAGCAAATTCTTGAAAAGTTGCAATATGGAATTAATGTAACTTATACACATGCATATATTCTTGATAACTTATTTTTTTAATAATTCCATTTTATATTTGTATGTTTCCAGCCTTTTGGAAGGGGATTTAAATTACATAATCAAGATGCCTTTCATACTTACATAAAATGGTATTTATAAAAAATTCAAAAAATATACTTCACATGATATTTTATTTAAGATTCAGCATTATTTTCATTGATAATTTTCAATGAATTGATCCAATTTCTCGATGAAATTATCCATATTTTCTTGTGATTGTTGGTGTTGATAGACTTCGACAATCGCATTCATAATATTATCCAATTCTTTCAACGAACCTTTAACAACATTTTTTTCAACCAACTCGAAATAGCTTCCAAAGAAACTCATAATAGCATTAATTAATATTTTGTCCTCAGTTGCCACAAATAATTCAGACAAAATTTCAATGAAATTATTTGCAGTCAAAAAGTTCAAAATTTCAATGTTGCCATTTTGAATTAACTTGAAAAGAAATTTGACGATTAAAATTTTTGAATTAAATTTTGAAACTTTCAATTCTTCGATGTATAAAACCAAAATATTATTCGCTAATAATGACCCAATTAAACTTGGGTAACTCGCACACATAGACTCACATAAAGCTAACATATGTGTATGTACATTATCTTTCGTCTTTTTCCACACATGACAATACCAATTCCAACTCAATTTTGTTAAAGTAAATTCTTTAATTTCATTCGAACCAAAATTAAATAACGTCGTTAAAAGTAAAAAAGAAGTTATTAAAATATTTTCATTTTCATTGTTTTCTATTAGCCAAATTAAAATTGGTACAGTTTCAATGTTTAAAACATTACCAATTATTTCTTTCCAATTATTTAATATTATGTTTAAACAATATAACCCTTGGACTTGGTACGCTTTGATTCCTGGGTTTATGTATTTATAAAGTGTTTGTGCCAAATTAATTATCTCTTGTTCATCAAATAAATCAGCTTGTTGTAGATACCCACTAATAGCATAAAATAGGATTTCATAGTTCGGCTCTTCGATTTCGTAGTTCAAAAAAACTGTAAGTGATTGAACCATTTGATGAAAATAATACATTGCACCAAGACGAGAATAATTGGATATGTTACATATGCACGTAAGAGCATTATGTACATATGGATTTGTTGGTGATGAAAAAATAAAATTTAACAAATCTTGTGGAAATGTTGGATCAAGTTGATTATTAAAAAGTTGTTCAATACACCTCCCACGTGAAAGAAATTCTAAGAGCTGTAAAGATGAATAAAATAATGGAGTGTTAGGATAATTGTGAATAAACATTTTGAGAAATCTTGGTGTGGAATTGGAATTAAAAGTACAATATGGAATATAAAATGAATCGTGATCTAATGAGAGAATCCTTTGAACTATTTCGTAAACACCTTGATAATCAATATCGGTAAATAGAAATTGGGCTAATTGTGATGATAATTCTTCACATTGCTGAGTAAAATGTCTTTGACTTTCTGAATTTATCAATTCTTGCTTGTAGTTGTATGGTTTAAATTGGTATATAGTTTTTGATAGATCAAGAATTTCCTTTTCTATCATTATTGTGGTAAATTTTAGTTACAAAAAAAATGTCAGCGCAAACATTCACAAATTTTTTTGATATTTATTTTTTCTTTCAATTTAATTATAAACGTATTTCTTAAGATTTGGGAAAATTGGAATCATATTTCCATAGTTTATAATTTTTAGCTTCATACAATACTTCTTTTAAAGTCGTGTTCAAAATGCAATTCTGTAATATTAAATGAATTCAATTCGAACTAATAGGAAATAATAATAAATATTTTTTCAAAATTTTATAAATTGATGCTCCAAAACTTTTATAAAAGAGAACATCATATCATTACTCCTTATAACACTTCTCTTCAACCTTACAATGAAAAATCATTAAAATTAAAATAAATTTCTTGTTTTTTCCTCAACTAAAATTTACATTCAAGATACTTTAAACATAATATTTTTAATTAATGAAATATAATATAATTACTTACTTACTATTATTCATTTTGTATGAAAATTATGTTTCATTACTACGTCAAAAAAATCTTGAAGAAATCTTTATAGCATATGTTATAAACTCATTAATTGTAATAAATTCAAAGTTTGGCTTCACGTAAAAATTATTTTATTTTTGAGCTCAAAATCACATAAGTTTGAGAATTTTTTTTAATAATTATCCAAAAGTTTTTGACATTCAAAGAACGTTATTATGAAAATGAAAGAAGTTCTATCAATAATATATAAAATATAAATTTAGTCAGTTTATTGAATAATACTGTTTTAGTCAACTGACATTGTTTTAATTTAAAGTTAAGCAAGCATTTTTTCGTATGGCAGGTGCTTATCAATTTATATATAGCATACAATCGCTTGTTCAAAACTATTATTTTTGCGCGATGTTTTTCTTATTTGGAACAGTAATATCAACGCACACATTTATGAATGGAAGACTAGAAATTCGTAATCAAACAACAACTGGATTTGACGATTATAGGGAAGACACACATCATCTAGTCATCACTGAAAGTGTTGAAGAAGTAAGTAATTATTCATTTAATAATTGGACGAATCTTGTAAGAGTTGATATTTTCAGAAGTTTTTATAAGATTGTAAATATCATGCATTATTCTTTTGCTTATTGTATTAGACTACAAAATATTTCTTTTGGAAATACACATATGATTTTGGACTATGCATTTTTTTCTTGTCAAGAATTAGAAATTATCATTCTTACTGATTCGGTAAGATCAATTGGAATTAGTGCTTTTGAATTTTGCACAAGCTTATTCAGACTTGATATAGGCGAAAATATATATTCTATTTCTAGTGCTGCATTTCGAAATTGTTTTAACTTAAAACGTGTTAAAATTCCTGATAAAGTGTATCAATTTCAAGATTCTATATTTTTAGATTGTCATAAATTATCCGAAGTTAAACTTGGTAAAAGTATCACCAAAATTAGTAATTGTTCTTTTGGGGAATGTTGGGAGTTAGAAAGAATCGTAATACCCAATTCAGTTACTAAAATTGGAAGTTATGCATTTTTACATTGTCATAAGTTAATATCTGTCGATCTTGGTATAAATATTGTTGAAATTTGTACTCATGCATTTGAATTATGTGTAAATTTAGAAAATATTCAAATTCCAAATTCAGTAACCTTGATTGAAGAATATGCATTTGCTAATTGTACAAGTTTAGCAAAACTTAAAATCGGTAATAATGTAAAAATTATAGGTGGTTTTGCATTTAAAAATAGTGGTGTAGAAAATATAGAATTCCCAAATTCTGTTATAAAAATTGGTAACTTTATATTTTCATATTCTAAATTAACAAAAGTTAAAATCGGTGACAATATGAAAATTATAGGAAATTATGCTTTTTCAGAATGTTTTCAATTAACAGAAGTAACTTTAGGAAAATATGTTCAAATAATTGGAAATTCCTCATTTACGAAATGTAGTAAAATAAAAAGTATTATTTTCCCAGATTCTGTTATCGAAATTTGTGAAGATGCATTTTCTGAATGTAGTGGGTTATCAGAGATTAAATTTGGCGAAGGTTTAGAAATAATTGGAATTAATTCATTTAATGGATGTTCTGCTAAGTGTATTACTATCACGAATTCAGTTCGTACTATTTGCATTCATGCATTTTTATATTGTATGCAATTAACAGAAGTTATAATAGGAAAAAGTGTTGAAACTATAGGAAATGGAGCTTTTATGTTTTGTACCAAAATAACATCAATAATAATTCACCATGCATTAATCATAGAAGATCATGTCTTTGGGTCATGTCATGCTTTATCAATTATTACATTACCAAACACATTATATCAAATTGGGAATTATGTATTTGATAGTTGTCAAGGCTTAAAAAACATTGAATTACCAAATTCTGTTATTTCTATTGGAAGTTGTTTATTTTATGAATGTACTAGATTAGAAAAAATAGTTTTATCAAATTCTTTAAAATCTATTGAAGTAAAATCGTTTTATAAATGTATAGTTTTAGTGACCGTAATTTTTGGTTCATCGGTTGAAATTATCAAAGAGGAAGCATTTTCAAGTTGTGTAAAATTAGAACAAGTTTTAATACCAAATTCAGTTAAATCCATTGAAAACAGAGCTTTTATGGATTGTCAGAAATTATTGGATGTTTTTATTGGCTATGGATTAAAATCGTTTTCTAATGATGCATTTATTTTTTGTCCTCAATTACAAAGAATTCGAATCTCTGAAAGTAACCCATATTATTCCAATTTTAATAATGATGGAATTATTTATGATAAAGGTATTAATACATTAATATATTATCCTCGTGGGAAAAAAAATGTTCGATTTACAATACCAAAATTAGTTATTGTAATTAAAGAAAATTCATTTTGTAATTGTAATCATTTACAAAATATTCATATACCTTCTGCACATATAATTGAAGAATCAGCATTTGCAAATTGTCAGAACTTATTAACTATAAAATTTGGTAATCATCTTAAAATCATTCAAAAAAATGCATTTTTAAATTGTCAAAATCTTTTATGCGTTTTTTATAGTGGATTTAAAATGGATTACATTCATGAAGAAGCATTTTCTTCTGTTAGAGCTACGGAAGTTATGGTACTTTCTCATTATTTTGATAATACTTTCGGAACTTTAAAAGTTTCACATTCACAGATTAAAGAATGCCCTCCTATGCCATTTTCGAAAAATAAACATTTACCTAATCGCAATTTTCCAATCGAAGATTTACCATTCAAAGATTCATCAAATCGATCAGATTGTTCTAATTCATTCTCATCGAAAACATTTGGTCAATATCCAAATAATATACATGATAATACAACAATTAATTTCCAAGACGAAACTTCAAAAACAATTTCTGCTGGAATTTTGGTTAGTATTATATGTGGTTCAGTTGCAATTTGTTTGATATTAATTGGGATTTTGGTATGGTTTGGTAAAAATGCAAATCAATCTTCTTCAAAAATGATTGAACAGATATATACTAACAATGATACTCCAGCAAGAAATGAAAGAGTAAGTGAAGAAATACAAGAATTCATGAGAGAAGATTCAGATCAATGGATTTGAAAAAAAAAAAAATTTTAGTTATGTTTTTAATTTTAGCTCTTCATATTGTATTAATTTTTCTTTGTCAATAACATAAGTAAATACATCAATTTTTCTATGTAATCTTTTGATTTTTACAATTTTTATTAAAGCATAATAATTGTATCGTTTAAAATGAGATTACACAAAATTTAACAAAATATAATAAAATTTTAAGAAGAACTTCAAAGAAAAATGAGTTTATTTTGCAATTTTTCATATGATACAAAAACATTAACAATTAAATTCGATATAAAAATCATTTATTTATTTATCTGCGTTTTCGTTCATTACCTTATAGCACTCTGCGAATCTTTCCTTATCTTCTTGTGTTAAGTTTGCCAACTGATTTACCCACATCACGTCAACCAGTTCTTTACATTCGCACAACATTTCCCAAATTTCTTTTGCGATTGCGATCAAGTCCTTTGGCACTTTTTTCATTTTCATTTTTTCTTTTCTTATAATTTTCCTTGCGAATATGTAATACGGCTTTTTCTCTTCTGCGATGCAAATTTTTCTCAACATTTTTAGTAAAGGCTTTAAGTCCAAGTTCAGGACGCATTGACCCCATTGTTCTCTTTTCTTGACTCCATCTTTACCTTTTTTCTCAGGCGGTAAAACGGCCTTCAAAGTGTTCATCATTTTCTCCAATTTATTTTTATAATTTTTCAACTTCATTATGAAGTATTTATGTTTCGTAAATTTTTCTTTTTTCATTTCTTTTAACGTCGAACAATTTCGTATTGAAGGCAAAGGTTCATTTGGTATAAATATATATCGAATAACATAAGATTCTTCCCAATTACATTTAGAATTAATTATGTTATCAGTAAAGAACTCATTAATTTCTAATTGCTCAAAGTCTTTCCGTAAATATCGTAACTTTAAAAACTGGACAATGTTCAAATTATTATTCAGTTCTAACATTGGCTTATCATCGGCTGTGACGAATTTAATTTGATCACATTTCGATGAGATGAAATCATGATATTGTTCAATCGAATTATAATCACGTTCGAACAATTTAATTGCGTTTGTAAACCCTAAAATTTCACGTGGTTTACCATTCACAAACATATAATTAAACTCAATGTTAGGTACAATATTATCAGATAATGCACTATAACTATCACAAACTAATGAAAACAAATACCCAAGTAATGGGAACTCACGTTGATTTTCCAAAAACTCAAACAAATATTCAGTTACATTCGATATTAAAAAATGCAAATTTGCTTTTTGACAATATATCATTGCTTTTTGTAAATTATCACCTATAGATAATGGCGTAAATAATTCACTTTCTAAGACTAAATAACGTGAATATTCCGGATATTGTGAGATATCTATCGATGGCTCATTAAAGATAAATCGAAATGATGAAAATCCTTTTGAAGGAATTCCATCAATAATTTGATTCTTACATTTGAATACTTCCGCTATAAATCCACATAAATGCCATTGAGTTACAAATGCTGATGTTATATCATTATTTTGTAAATGTAAATCAACTATATGTTGATAAATACGTCCGCGAATTGATGCAAAGTTTTTATATTGGCCATATGCTATATCTAAGAACTTATTAATTTGATGATCATGAACTTTCTCACTTGAAGCTTTTGTTAAATCGTCGAATATCTTTTGGAATTTATTACCATATGTATTATTTAAATATTTAAAGAAACATATGAAATGTTGTTCTGATAAAACACTATCACAAATAGCATATTCTAATGCAATTGAACATCGTTCACTACTTGAATTCGAAATTTTTTGTTCTTCTTCAATTAACCAATTTAAAAATCCGATTGCATAACAACGCGAAGTTTTATAATTGTTTTGTGTGATGGGTACAACAGCATTAATTATTTGAGATAATAAAGAAGAATGTTCAACGAATATTAATTTCGTACATTTCGTTATAAAGAATACTAATGAATGATATATACTTTTTAAGGATTTCTTAACTTGTTTTTTAGATTGAAGTAATTGTATTAATAATTCAAAGATTTTCCCTAATGTATCAATTGGTATATTATTAACTAATTCATAAAATCGTAAAAATAATAAAATTCGTAAAGTGAATTCTTCAGTATATATAATATCATAACGCATTCCATCTTCTTCATTTTCATTACTATTATTAGTATTAGTATTTGTGTCTGTTAAACTTTCCGTTGTATTATTACTATCAATATCATCATGATTACATGAGATTTTATCAATCATGTTTTTACTTACAATAATTATTAAGATTTCAATAAATCGTAATTGATTATCTGCTGATAATATATTATAATATGATAAAAATTGTTTGGGATCACAATCACGTAATATCAACAAAATAAATGATGATAATACTGATTTATCATCAAGTTGACTTGTAAATGAATCATAAAATGTGAAAATGATACTTAAAAGTGGGAAAATAACAAAAATGATTTTTCTCGATTGTTTTAATGTCGAATATTTTTCAATTGTATTCGATAATATAATTAATGCTTCAACTGCATTTGTTATCATATTATTTTCGGTGAATGAAATTGTTAAAGTTTTATAGAAATATGATAAAATTGGTACATATGGACTAATCGGTATAACTTTATTCTCTTTTAATTTACATGAATCAATTAATGATTGGATGAAATCATAAGAGTGGAATAATATATTATATACTATAAAACAATTTGGACATGGTAACTTAGTTACATATTTAAATGCAATTCGATGTACAATTTTATTCGGAAAATACATTTGTAACATTAATATAAATGATGAAATCGATTCAATTAAATTTATGTTTGTAAATTTCGGATCAATTGTTATACTTTTTAATAACAAATCATTAATTTCTTCTTCATTAATATAATTCTCGATACACATCGATTTAAACAAGATTAAAAAGAATGGAAATGGTGAAGAACTAATTATCTCTAATGAATCAATTAATTTCTTCGTATATAAAGTCGTAAAACCTTTTTCACATGAGAAATAATGTTCAATAAATACACGCGTTAATAAATTGTTCTTTGGAAACAATGAAAAAAAATAATTGAAATCTAAATTCGTTATTCGTTCATTAGTTAAATTTAACGCAATTAAATATAATGAAATACTCGGATACATCGGGTTCTCAAAATCGGGTAATATTTGATAATCATTTTCATTCTCTTCTAAAAGTAATGGTCGAAATGATTTAGGCGGACATACTATAGATGGAAATGAATATTGGAATTGTAAATAATTTTCATTCGATTTAAAGAATGAAAGTAATCCTTTGGAATCAAGTTTAATCCGTTCAATACCTGATGGGCGAGAAATTGGATATGATTGTGTAAATACAAGTTTCGACTTTTTCTTCTTTTCGACATTAACATAAACATCAAATACTAAATAGATTTGTTCTTGATACTTAGGACTTAATAAGAAATTTAATGTGTCTGGAAATGACATACGTTCATTCCGTAAAGTAATAGATGAAGTAGACCCAGTATCAACAGGTAATGATGAACTTGGTGAGATAAAAGTGGATGAGATCTTTTCAAGTGCTTTACCCGTATCGTTCATGGATTTCAATGAGACTTTGATGTGCATTGAATCGCGGTTTTTGTGCTTTGAATTTTTCGAATTGAATTCAATTTGAATGCCCGAAACCGTTAAGAGAGATGATGGATAAAAATAATTGTTTGCTGTAAGCTTAGCAACATTATCAATATTCGGTTCTGATAAAATTTCCGCTGTGAAGCTAACACCAATCTTAAGGTTCGGCTTTTTAAGAAGATGTTGAGAAATTGAAAGTGATGGATCAAAAGAACACCATGTAGGAGTAATTATATGTTTCCCTTCAATGAGGCTAATTGTATATTTACCAATACCAAATGGTTGAACTTCATCTTCTTGATCTGAATTCTTCATATATAGAATGAAAACAAGAATTGGGTTACTGGATTTATTACTATTGGACATTGGAAATGGCATCATGACAGATTCAAGAGTTCGTGAATATGCTTCAAATGAATAACTTGATTTGTTAAAAAGAACACGAACCGTTTCAGTAAAAGGACCATTTTTAAAAACAAAAAACTCCATAACTGCCATGTTAAATGAAATAGAACTATTTTCATAGTTGGTTGATAGGAGATGTAGATATTTGATCGTTGAAGTAGTTGAAAAAGTTAAATATTTGTAAACATCACCTTCATCAATAGAACATATGACAGGGTTTGGATCATATGAAATTTTGCTTGTTGGTTTATTTAATTCTTTGGCAAATTTTTGAATTGATTCTTGGCTTTTTTTGTCAAGTTCTTGAAATGATGTAATATCTTCACCACAAACAAGTGATTGTTTGTGGATTTGATTTATTTGCTTTTTTTCAGGAATTGATAACGATGAAAATTTGCCTTGATTAAGATGTTCAAGCCATGGAATATCCATTAACTCGTATTGCGATAAAGAATGTAGACGAAGGGAATTATCTGTTTGGATAATCTTGAAGGTAGAATCTGATTTCTTTTGTTTTTTGTTATCCATTTTTTGCGGAAACCGTTAAAGATGAACTATTTCATAAACTATTGAAAATAAATATCAAATAAACTTATGTGTTAAATGTAATAACTTAATATAAAATTATGAATGTTATTGGCTGAGAAAATTTATCACTTGATTTTCTATGAAAACCTGTAAAAATTTTGAAAATGTTATTAAAAAAATATTTTTTAAATTTCAAATTTTTTTAAAAATATATAAATATAAATTAAAAGCAATTGAAACAGCTTCGCCTAGCTAAAATCTTTGAACTTCAATGGAAGGCATACATATCTAAATATGAATATATTCGAACAAAAAAATTGGCTAAATTAGATTATCTTAAGAAGTAAAATGATTAAAACTATGAGTTAATTTATTTTATAAACAAAAGAGAGCTTACAATGATAATAAAAGTCCGATTTAAGAAAATAAAATTAAAACATGTTCATCACAAGCGCTTAAAGCGCTTACGTGCATACTCATCCAATGCACTAACGTTGCAAATTTTGGTGAATACATTATCTTTGTGTGTCAATAAATGGGAATGATCAAAATCAATACCTGCAAGACCCAACTGAGAAACTAAAGAAGCGGCCTCGCTTGGGCTTACTTCTACAAATCCATATGTTGAAAAAAAGCTCTGCCGATGGAATAATGAACTATCTTTATGTTTGAATCCAAAAAGTCTCGAAAATACCGTTTCGTCAACCCTTATCACATAGTCAGTAATCCATTCTACTCCAAGAAATTCTGCATAAAATGGATCATCAGAAGATATCAATAGGGCATTATACAGTTTCTGATAAAAATGACAATTAGGATCATTTCGTCTTCTAAAGTAGTTCCTTACAAGGTCTCCAAATGTGACTTCTTCGTCATTCCAATATGAATATGGAATGAAACCAAGTGACTTTGGATTGAACCTTACATCTTTATCATTACAAAGTGTTATAAATTCATTGTCACTAACAGTTAAAAGTGGTTGGATAAGAGGAGTTGGTGATGATTTCTGTTTTTTGATATGATTTTTTGAAAGTGGAAGAACAGGTGGCTTTATAGACTCCTCTAAAAATGGTAGCGATGCTTTTGGCCGATGAGATATAGTTACATTGAAAGTATCATTTCGAATGATAGATTTATTTGGATTAATATTCTCGATATTGAAATCAATAAAACTAGAAGCATTTACATGGAATTGTATAGGCTCACTAAAGTCAATTGGGGAAGAGAAGTCATTGGTTTGAAGGAACATGTTTAAATATTACGAAATTGACGTTGGAAATTTTGAATGCAAAAATCAAACAGAGGGCTCTCAAATAATGAATTAATATTTCGGTTAGATCAATCGTAACGTACTGACTGTATAGAAAGCGACACTTTTCAGAAGAAGTCGATAATTTTTCAAGATTTTTTATTTGATGTGAAAATAATTTACTAAAACTCAAACAAAATAATTAACATATTTTTTTAGGAATCAAAGGAAATTTTTTAAGGAACAATCTAAATTTTTCTGCTGAAAGTTATTCACCCAAAAACACTATAAATATTATCGGTTAAATGTCAATTTGACAAGAATTTGCAGCTGGGAGCTCAGCCGATCAAAAAGTATACAAATGAGTGTCATAATGACACTCATCTTTTTTAGAATAAATAGTTTTATCTTCGTTTACCATGGATATATTCGCATGCAAAGTGATATATAATATAGCCATTCATTATTGATATTATATATTAATAAGATAAAGCTAGAAAAATTATATTTATCGAAAAATTGAAATTTTTATATTGTATAGGAAATAAAGTTAAGAAACTTCAAAAATGTTTTTGTTTATTGGATTGTTATTAAGGTGGGAGCACCTCGCAGATCCACCTAAAAAAGAGCCTGTTCCAAATGTTTATGTTGGACAAAGAGTTTATGTTTCAGGCACACTTTATTATACTTCATATTGTGATCCAGGAGATGACCGTGGAACTGTTAACGGATATTACTATGTCATGAAGTATGTAGAAGGCAGAAGAGCACCAATTTGCATTAGCAGTGATGGCAGTGGTTACACAGGTTGGGTTAAAGAATCTGCAATCAGATAAGTAAAAAATTAATTTTCCGATTTTTGGAACAATTATTTATCAAATGAAACCTTTAATCACGTTAACACTTAGACAAGTCCTGTTGTTCTCGAATTTCCGAGTAGAACCACAAAATCAACTCAAAGCAAATTCGATACATGTAAATTATATAAAATTGTGAGTTCGAAAATTTTTAGCCTGTCAAAAACATGTGCAATTGGAGAAATCAAATCAAAAATAGTTTTTTATTTACACAATCATATGAATAGATATGCGCACTTGTTTCACGATTTACTATAAACATAACATTCAATTCTTTAGTGAAGATTATTTGCATCAGTTATTATATTCGGTTCGAGGTTCATTTACAATTTTAATATCATTGAAAGAACATGTAATACTGTTTCTCTTATATATGCACGTATTTTGGTGAGCAAAAGTCTATGACATAACCAAATAAATTTGATTAAATGGTAAAACCACATTGTTATCATTAATTGCAAAATTCAGGAGTAATATATTCTGGATTTTGTTCACCTGTCTAAGCATTTTGTAATGAAGCACCACAAATATTGGAATAAATTGGAATGAGTGTATCAAGTTTAAGTGATCAAAATTAAATTCGAATTTAAAATATCAGTAAAAATCTTTATAAATCCAATTAAGTTATTAGTAGAATATTATTGGAAATTTCTTGAATGCCATCAATGTTCCTCTTCAATTCCAAGTGTGTATGAAAAAATCTCAAATTTAAAACATTTCATAAACAAAATTCGATACATTTTCACAAAAAAATGAATTTCTCACGAATGAGAAATCATAATCAAAATAGCTTGCTCAATAATCATTTTCACACGTAGAATTTTTTAAAAATTATTTATTGAAATTCCAAATTTCATTATTTCCTATATTATACAAATTTAAAATATTTTCATAAATGCAAATTTTATTATAATTACAAACAAATGATTTAATGTGAACCGAAGAAAAATCAATTACCAAAATTAAAGTAAAACTAACACTAATTTAATAACATACTTCCAAAGACAATTGCGATAAATCTGGAAATTCGATTCCTTCATCAGATTCAGTCCCATTTGAATCCAACGAATCTAATTTCGCGAACATACCATCTTTAAACGGAATGCTGCAGTGAACTGTGTACAGGAAATTGCTGAACGCGCAATCGACCAAATTAATGTCTTCGATATTTTGCTTGAGATAATTAATGAAGTCCATGATGAATCCGTCATCTGTTTGTGGGAGCTTTGCCGTAAGTATTTGATGTAGTACCTCTGTTAACTTATTTTCATCAACATAACACTTCATGCAAACATCAATGAAATTTTGAAATAATTTGATTTCCTTCGAATAATACCGATCAAAGCTTGAGTCAAGCAAAACAGTAATGATCACGTCCAATATATCCTTTCCAGAGTTTTCCAGATGCTTTGAAAGCGGAACAAGATCGCATGACGATAAAAAACCATCAATGAATTCCAAAACGGTTTTGACAGAGTGTATCGGCATGTTTTTCAATGCTCTTTGAATTATTTGAATTGGAAATTGGTCGGTTTTGTTCCAGTACTGAAACACCTCCAAAAACTCAAAAACAAATTCTGTTTCCTCACCACTATCATTTAGAAGTGGCAACGCAATCTTCTCAAAAATTATTGGGAAGAACAATTCTTCTTCGTTATGAATCTTTCTAATGATAGTGAAAAATGATAATGAAAAAGAACCAAAATTCAGATTTTCGATTGAGCTTTGAAGGATGGCTTGGAATTGTTGAGCAATTTCATCCCAATTTTCAGCAAGACAAATTAAAGATCCGGCCAATGAATAACAAATTTCCATTAAGTTATGTGTATCTTCAGGTAAGTTATAACAACTTATAATCTTTACTACTACATTCAGAATATCTCCTCCAGCTAACGAAGAAAACGATGGGCATCTTGTGTTGAATTCGTCCACAATTTTCAATACTTTAACATAAAGTGCCAAGTTTTCATCGTCCATTTGGAGAACGTTATCGGCGTTAGCGGTTATAAATTGAACGCACGATTTCAATGACTCTTGAATGATGTAAACCATTGAATTTTCATCACAACAAAGTGATGAAATTGAAGCAACAGCATTAAATAAACCTGAAACTGCAGGTTGCATAAACATTACAGGAGATAAGTTTGATAAAAACTTTGTGATTAATTTCGTTAAAGTATAATCAAGAAGAGTAAACACTTGAATGAATTTTTGTAACAAATATTTGACAGCTATCACAAAAGCATTCAAATAATTCTGATTGTTTGAATTGAATACGTTAACTGTCATTTTGACAAAATATTTAAAGAGAATTTGCTGTTTTGGATATAAAACTTTCAAATTCTTGGCAAGTGTCAAAATAAACGCACATATCACTTCTTCATCAGTTTTATCTGTAACAGAACGAATTAATTTGTTCATTAATTGGATGGAAAAGTCCGGGCTACTAAAACAACCAACTGTACAAGCAGATGCATAACATAGTTGTTTTGATATGTTTTGACTATCTAAAAATTTCATCACGAAATCAGGTTTCAAATTTGTTATTATCACAATGCAAATTCGTGCGTTTTCGTCAATGATTAATGAATTATCAACAGACAAATGTAATATTTCATACATATTTTGAAATAATATTGTTAAAAATGGTTTGACAATGTTGTTCTCATTAATTTGTTGCGCAACAAAATAAAATCTGAAAAACGTCGACCAAAATGTCCAATAAAGTGTTACATCGAGTTTGGACCATTGCGGATTTGTTAATATCTTAAGTATATCCAAAAGAAGCTTTTGCGCATTTGGTGATGAACATTGAATATTATGGAATTGCGTGATGTGCGTAGCTAATATTTGACTTATGAGTATCGGAATTTCATTGTTTACCGAAATAAAGCGGTATAAGTTCGAAATTAAGGTATATCCAATTGGCGGAATAAGTTGCTCAATGTCATAACGCTCAACAAATATCTTGCGAATGATTTGTAGAGACTGTTTTGCAAGTTTTCGGTCTTGGAGAAAAGAATGTGTTAATGCTGACACCTTTAGTGGATCAATAACTCGTTCAAGTGGTACCCATTTAACAAGATGAAGTAGGAGGATTAATGAATATGGTGATTCGTGTGCACGTTGGAATATGTTTTGAACTAAATTGGGTAAAATTGTGATGATGAAATTTCTCATAATGAGTTTTTGAGTAACGGGTAATTGACGGTCTGTAAGAAGATCTTCAGCAAAAAGTGAAAAGATATGAAATGTTGGAGCCGAAATACAATCTTCAAAGAAAGATGGCCATTGTTCGGGCCATTCATGCATACCTAACTTTGCTAAAATGCGTGATGATAACTTGCTAATTTTTGGATGAAAGTTGGTGGGATTATTTGAAAAATTAAAGAGTTGAACTTTGATTTGTGATCTGATTTCTGGTGGTAAAGTAAACCAACTTGAAGGAATAGAACTGTCAATCATAGATAGGGCAACGAAGAGAGGGTAAAAATCATTTGTTTTTTGAAATAATTCAAAAATAATTCCAATTGTATCTAAATTTAGAGTAAAGTTTGAAAAAAATGCAGTAGCATTATGTTGAAGAGTTATATCTTTGGAATATAATTGGTTTGCCATTTCGGCAAACGTAGAAACATTCGTTTCCATATGATATTACTGGTTGAGTATATTTCAGGTTAAAACCGACCACATAATGATTGAAATCCAAAATTTCCACAGCCGAACCCTCAAAAATTGAACGCGGAGTTGAGAAGAAATTAAATACTGGTACCCCCATCATTGAAGAAATAGTTTTGGATTTTGTGCTTATTAGGCTTATTGTTTAAATTTAGAATGAGCATTGAATCTAAGAACAAGAATTCTTGTCATAATTTTTCCGATAACGAATTTTATTAATCAAAATAATATTTCAAAGATTTTTTTTTTTTGTTTTACAAATTTGATGCTTATTTTTATTGCAATTTGAAATTATCTTGATCAAGATTTTTTGCTTGTTATCCATGTAAAATGTTGATTTTTGTTGTTTCAAAAGAAAAAAAAAGTTTCGATTGAAACTATCAAAAAGTTCTTCAGAAAATATGGTCGCAAAATAACGTCCATCGGTGCGCCCCAACAATTTTCCCCACAAATGATCCATGTTTACTACAGATATTTTGCTGATGATGAGCCATACTTTTTCGACCCAGCAACCAATGTTACTACCTACCAATTTCCAAGCGATGGAATAGTTCTTGATCCAACAACATTAACCCCAGTTGAATACGATCCAATAGAAAATCCTGAATATGGAATGTTGTTAAATGCATACAACGAATTTGTATATCAACAGCAGCAAGCGGCTATAAAAGCTCAAAATCGAGAAAAGATGAAAAACGAACCGCCAAAATCCCAAGGCATTTCTGTCAAATCTGGTACACTAATTCAAACCATAGAGCCTTCAGATGAAGAACTTCAAAACAATACACAAAAACCGCCAACTGATCCATTAGAAATCGAAGAAATTCCAACGACTCAAGAACCAGAATCATCCAACGTAGTTTACACTCCCATTGAAGAGAGTGATCATTCCGATGGCGAAAATATCAAACACTCAAACGTAGAAAATCAAGTTGAAGATTCTCTAATAGTTCCAAAGACTGAAGAAAAGAAGCCAGAAAAAAGAAAGCCGCCTCTGCCACGAATTAAGTCATCCCTGGAAATTGATGTTGAACCGAAACACAAACATTCACCATCAGATGAACAACCTCCACCCATCAACGCTGATGTTCGTAACTTAAAGCGTAGTTTAACTGTTCGCCAATCAGACACATCTAGGCGTCATAATTCTAGGAAAAGTCATATGTTTCAAGATCCACTTAATTTCGGAGAAGAAGTTACTACCGAGAGAAAAAAGCACTCTGGAAAACACAGGCGCACTCGAGCTCGTCAAAATACCAATCTTCTTGACATTCCAGATATTGTCAATAATTTTGATGAGAACAAAATTGTAAAACCTGCAGCCCCCAAGCGCGACACCTCCTTCTTTCCCAATTCCAAAGCTCCTTATCTTCCTTCAGACATACAAGAAAATATACATAAATTCCAAGTTGAAGAATATGCTAAGCAATACTTCCGTGAGCATCGTAAAGGCAAAGTCTTCAATCGAAAACTTGTTTCTGTTGAACAAATTACACAATTTTCAAAAGAACCTTTGGAATTTCCACTCATCAAATCAACAAATCAAAATGATGAAAAGAACGCTGTGAAGTGTTTCAAGCTTATCCTCAACTATACTGGTGTTATTCCTGTCAAAGGTGCATCTGTTTGTGCTGATCAACTTGTCCAAATACTAACCAATAATCCAAGTCTTTACGACGAAGTCTACTTCCAGTTGATCAAGCAGACCCGTCAAAATCCAAATCCTGATTGGGAGATTAAGACATGGGAATTATTTTTGATTATTGCGACAATATTTCCATCATCTCGAAATAGTGAAGTTTGGATCAAATCCCATCTTGCTCGCTCAGCCATGTCTCCTAGCAAGGACATTTCTAATCTTGCCCAATTCACATACATCAGATTTTCAGCTCGATGTGCTATTGGCAAGCCTAAGACTAACTTAGAAGTCAACTATTCCGTCAAGATACCCAAACAAGTTAATCGGGGATATTGCACCTTTTCCGCATCAATTTATGAGCATCTCTGGTTCCAGCGTAAGGAGCACCCCAAATTCCCGATACCGATCATTGTCTATCGTATGTCAGAAGCGATACTTTCAAAAGGTGCGGAGACCGTTACCGGTATCTTTCGTCTTCCTGGTAATATGAAATTAGTTCAACAGATGGTTCAAGAGATTGATAAAGGTAATGACCCTATTCCTAATTCAGAAATTTATGATTTGTTGTCATTATTTAAACTTTGGTTCCGTGATCTTCCAAATCCAACAGTTCCAGTTGAATCATTACCATACTTAAAGAATGCATACGAGGACCGTAATTACCTCGATTTCGTTGTCCAATATCTTCCAGTAGCACATTTAAATCTTCTTGGATATTTAATCGGTTTCTTACAAAAGCTATCTAAAGCTGAAGAAACAACTAAAATGGGTTCAAAGAATTTGGCAATTGTGTTTGCACCGAATATAGTTCAGCCACAAGTCGACTTGAAGGAACCGCAACAGATCAAAGAATACTCAGATATAGCAGTGGGTTTCTTACAGTTCTTAATAGAGAATTGGGATTGTTCACAGTACTATCCACTAAAGCTATAGATATATTTCTTGTGCGGTTGTGGTGATTTTAAATTAAAGAGAATTTTATTAAAGGAATGATATTACATGTTTTTCTTTTTTTTTCTTTTTTTAGATAATAAATGTTTTAATTTAATAGCGAATGATAATGTTTGCTTCGTTGTTGTTTATGGATTTAATGAAATAAAAAGACAAAAGTTCGGAGAACGTTAAAATATAAAATTCAGTTTATCACATGAAAAAAAATATTATTCCGTTAATACTTGAGAAAGCAGGAATCAAAGATGAAATAGTCTCTATTGTTTCAAGAGGGGGAGGTGATGTTAGTGACTCTTATTCAATCAAAACAAAGCAAGAATCTTATTTCTTGAAAATTAATTCTTTATCTTTTGAATCTAACTTTCAATCAGAATTTACTGGACTTCAAAAAATCACTGAATCTAATGCAATAGTTTGTCCGAAGCCACTTTCAGTTGGTACCTATGAAAATTATTCTTATCTTTTAATGAGCAATCTCCATAATTTAGGTCGTGCAACCTATAAAATCGGAAAGCACATTGCACAAATGCACAAAAATAGCCAAACCAATCAATATGGCTTTCCAATATTAACATTTTGTGGATCCACACCACTGGACAATCAAATGACAAATGAACCATGGAGTGAATGGTTTGCACGCCATCGTATAGGAGCTATTCTTGATCAAATCGGGACATCTAAAGTTTCCACCAGAAGTAAAGATCAAATTGTTGAACGAATAATTCAACTTCTCAAAGATCATGACGCCGACTCCGTCCCTTGCCTTGTCCATGGCGACCTATGGTCTGGTAACATGGGCGAAACTGATGGGCAGCCATGCATTTATGATCCTGGCTGCTATTATGGCGACGGCGAAGTCGATTTGGCGATGACAGAGTTGTTTGGAGGCTTCGGATCGAAGTTCTATGAGGAGTATAAAAAGGTTTTGCCAATACATGAGGGGTATCAAAGGAGAAAACCAATTTATAACCTGTTCCATATCTTAAATCATGCGCTAATGTTCGGCGGATTCTATGTAACTGAAGCTGAACATGAAATAGAAAAACTTTTTAAGTAAGGAAAAAATAATTTTATTATCATTAAAAATAAATTTTATAATTTTGAACTTACAGTGATTTCTTGGTTAGAGGAATTACAATTGGAAAAGAAATTTTTTTTACATATTAATTTCGTTTAATGAATTTAAATAATAATTTCTAATAAAAAAACATGAGAAATATGATTCCTTTGGAATATTTGAGATATCATTTTTAATTATAATATTGATTGCAAAGTTCATAGAATGTTTAATCATAAAGTCTAATTCATCTATAAATAACTTCATTTTTTGAGGCGGAGCCAACAATTTTACATACAAAAGATATAAAGTATATTCTAAGTCATTATGATGTGTGTTGAGTGAGATTTTAGGATCCTTTATTTTTCCACTTTAAAAACATTTGAAGAATATTAAAATTTTTAAAAATGTTCAATAACAAAATCATTTCCAGTATCTATTTTATATATTGTTGTATGGTATAATAATCATACAATTTTTCCGATTTTAATTAATTTTAGATAATGATTAAATTATTAGAAATTATGTTATGCACAATTTAATGAAAATGTGCGAGCATTCATAATTTCCCTCATCAAAATTTTTTGAATTGAAAACGATTGCATTAGATTCTGGTCGTGCGACCGTTTATAAAATTTTGTTCGACCAATGTCAATACCAGGAACTTCAGAGCTCCCAGCTCAATGCCTAGAAATTGAAAAAGATCCTGTAGAGTTTATGAATAAGATAACAATCCAATTTATGAAATCAATCTTCAAGGAAGAAACAGAAGAATCAAGAGATAATGCACTTTGCCTTGGTTTTGCATCATTTCTTATTTTTATAACAGAAAACTTTACAGGCCCATCGCTTGCTTCAAAAATAAAGGAAGGTCCTCGCATTTTATTAAGTGCATTTGTTCCAAAAGATTTTAAAGAAGATTTTCTTCTTAATGGCGAAAATATTGTTACGCATGCTTTGCTTCCCGAACTCGTCTGGCTTCCTTATAAATTATTTCAGCAATACAAAGCTCCATCAATATGGATTGGTCGAGTTGCATTAATCCTTCAAAAATGCCTAACAGGTCCATCTGAAATACTTCAGAAACTCTGTTTTGATAATCTTGAAGGACTTGAGCTTATTATTGCCATGCGTACCTATCATCAATTTACAAAATATCTTGCCGAACTCGAAAAATATCGACAATCGATCAGCTTTGAGTTTAATTTAACCGGTTCTATGGGAAAGAAGACCAAATTCCAACAAGAATCCAAGGCACAATTAATTCTTAAAATCACCAATTGTACTTCTCTTCGCGAAAAAAATGCTTCTAACACTCATGCTGTCACCAGTGAACTTAATCCACGTATGGTTAAACTTGAAGATGATACTCATATTCTCGAAAATCCAAATCTCGAAGAATCCAATGAAATTCCACCACTCACTGACCTTGAACTTTGTTATCTTCTACTCGAGTCCATTGCAATTGATGATCGTGCGGCTAGTGAAACCAAAGATGAGAAACGATTTCCATTTCTTCAAACCATTCTCCAATCCAATGCTCCATATTCTGTTGTCACCTGTGCATTATATGACAAATCGCGACTGGAAAGGAAGAACCATTATACCCAACAACGTGCAGTTCTTCAACTTGAGTCAATTGTCGAAGATTTTCACAAAGAAGTTCAAACAGAATCACGACTTCAATGTTTCTTCATCATTGATCATCCTCCCATATGGGACATCCGTCGCGAGATGGGAATACAAATGTTATTCATCGGCGCTGCACGTTCAGCATCGAAGATATTCATTGAGCATAAGATGTGGGATGAGTTTGTAATGTCATGTGCAGTGACCAAAGAGCCCGAAATGGCAATTGACGTATTAACGAAAGAAGAACAAACGCCACAAATCATATGTTTACTTGGCGAAATTAAAGGTGACAAAGATCTATTAGAGAAAGCATGGGAAGCATCGGGCAAACGAATGTCACGCGCGCAACGAAGTTTAGCGAAATGTTATTTACAAGAAGAAAAATGGGAAGACGCCGCGAAATCATTTGACACTGCATTGAAGTTAAATCGACTATATCCAGACGCATGGTTTAGTTTAGGATGTTGTCAAATGAATCTTGAACAATATAACGAATCAGTTATTGCATTCCAAAATGTTGTCAACTTAAGAGAAGATGATTCTGATGCATATTCTAACTTAGCATTGTCATTAATGAAAACAAACAAAATGTTGGAAGCACATAAAGCGATTTCTCAAGCAGTTAGGTTCAAACGTAATAGCGTGAAACTATGGGAAAACTTTATAGTTATTTCATTGAATAATGATAAAATGAATGACGTGTTGTTAGGGCTCGAAGAGATAATGAAAACGGACAACAAATGGTGTAACACGCAATTGTTGTACGAGATATTACAAGTGATCATAGAAGAAAAAGGTGACGCTAATCGATTCTTACAAATAATGGACGAAATTTCACAAAGCGCTGATTGCGGATTTGACTTTTGGTCAATATACGCTGATATTATGGAGACAATTAAAAACTATGATAGAGCACTCGAGCTAAGACAAAACGTAATAAAAACTTTGGAAAAGGACGGGAAAGTGACAGAGGAAAAACAGTTCCAAAGAATTGTAGACGCAGCTGAAAAGCTGGCAAAGACTTCCGAATATGTACCGGATAAGAAGAAAGGAGCGATACAAAGAATAAGAGTATTGGTTAAAAAATATAACGACGACTTCGGTACTTTGCCATCATACGAAAGACTAAAAGATTTATTACAGAAACAATAGAAAAAACCAATAAACAATAGAATAGCTACGATAAATGTTATGATTTTTATGAAAGTTTTGTTTTTAGGGAACATTATTGCACTGTATCAATAGTAACAATGTAAATATTTTTTTATATGATTTTATCTAATGAGATAATTTTTCTTTGTTTCTGGAATACTGATCAGCAACAGTTTCTGTGAAAATTAAATTAAAAGAGAATGGATAAATATTATCAAATTTCTTATGATTGATTTTGAAGTTTGAATAATATTTTCTTTGTTTAAATTGAATATTAAATTCTAAATATATATTAATTTTTCCAATTCGTTTTCATGAATTTTGCTTTTTGCTTGGAATTCAATACGAAATGCCACTTTTATAATTGAATGCAATGTATAGTTTACATAATCGTTTTCATCTCAAATCGATTTGAAATAAACTCAATACAAATCAAAGTGTTCATTTCAGGAATGAACAATTTAAAAATCTTTGTTAAATTATTGATTGTGTTTGAGGTAACTCGCACTTTTTATTATTATTGTTTTAGGCATTAATAATATAGTTTATGTATTTGTAAATAATATTTTTCCATCCACTTTTGCAACAAGTTAATCAACTTCATTTAAATGAAGATTCGTGCAGAAGGTTTTACAATTGTAAGAAAATCAACATTTATTAACATATTGAATATATAATTAATTGAAAGACATGTAAGATTTATCAGAGAAATTTTAAAAATTTCTATTTTAATTTTTATAAATATTAAATCAATTTTGATCGTTTTCAGTCCTTTCATTAGAGCTGAACAATATCGAAAATGAATTTCAATAATATGGAAAAGTTAATTTATTTATTTTTGTTTAAAAAAAGTCCTATTGAATGGATTCTTGCTTATATAAAATCGTAAAAACAAATTTAAAATTAACTTTTAGGAATAAAAGTTGTGTGATATAGACTTGGGCAAGTTTTTACTTTAAAGGAAATAACTTGAAATAGCTCTTTCTCTTTCAGGAATTGTTCTTTCAGCACTAGGAACTGCATCGAATATATTATATGACATTGTAAATTGACCTTGATCTTGAGTGACTTTCATAACCGACGCAAGGTTACCCGAACGATACATATAATTTGGGGCAGACCAAACCGTCGATAGAAGCCCATCAAAGAACATTTCATACCCGTGCATAGCAAGTTGGTGAGCACGACATATATGAGCAACTCTATTGATATGTGCAAACTTGCGAGTAACATCTTCGCCAAAAATAAAGCCAACGCCTCGTTTAGATGGCTGAAATCCAACTTGTCTATCATTAGGATCACCCCATAATAAATCTGGAAGTGGACCATCCAACATTGGCTCTTGGAACCTATCAATAACATTGACTTGATCGATTAAATGTACTGATGGAGATAATCCACCATGAACACAAAAAATTCGACCATTAATTGTAGCTGTTAATGGGAAATAATTAAACACGTCACAGCATTTTTGGTATATGGTAATGTTGTTGAATTTTTCATTGATTTCTGAATAAAAACCATATGTCCTTGTAACAGTCACAGATTCGTGATTACCCCTAAGAAGAAATATACGCTGTGGATATTTGATTTTGAGACAAAGTAAATATATTAAAACTTCAAGTGAATAATATCCTCGGTCAACGTAATCACCAAGAAACAGATATTTTGATTCTGGTGGTGGTGGCTCGATTCTAAAGATTTCTAGAAGATCATAAAGTTGACCATGAATATCACCAACAACAACAATTGGATCGGATAATTCTAAAACATTATTTTCTTTAATAAGTAATTCTTTTGATAACTCCAATGTTGTCAACACTTCTTTTTCGGAAAGTTCAGCAGGTGGCTTTTGCTGAATTTTTTCCATTATCTTGTCAAGGTTGAAATCTTCCATTTAATGAGAAATTGACTTACTTTGTTCGATTTTAAAATCATAAAAAGTGACCGTTTTATTAAAAACCGTTATGGCTTGGCCTTTTGAGAATGGGTCGTATCAGAACCAAGACTACAAAAAGAGCCTCACGTTTAATCATCGAACGTTTCTACGGACAATTAAGCTTTGATTTCCAAGACAACAAGCGCGTTTGTGACGAAGTTGCAACAATCCCATCAAAAAGAATGAGAAATAAGATCGCAGGTTATGTTACTCATTTAATGCGTCGTCTTGAACGCGGTCCAGTTCGTGGCATTTCATTCAAACTTCAAGAAGAAGAACGTGAAAAACGTGATAACTGGATGCCAAAGGTTTCACAACTCGAACAACCAACAATTAGCGTTGATGCTGACACAAAGGCTATGCTTACTGCCATTGGTCTTGGTGATATGAGTGACATTGTTGTTAGAGACAATAATCGTCGCCGCAAGTAAATAAAATTTTTTTCCTCCATCATCACTTTTTGAATAGTTTATGTTTTGTATCGCCTTTGCGGTTAAAACGGTTTTGGTCGAACCTTATCTTTAATGACAGCCCACAAAACTCTCCGTATGAAGCGCATTCTTGCAAAGAAAATCAAGCAGAATCGTCCAATGCCACAGTTTATTAGACAAATGACTGGAGTTCGCCATGTTCAAAACCCAATGCGCCGTCATTGGAGAAGGAGGAAGCTCAACATCTAAACTTGAATAAAAGTATGACATTTCTGCACAATTTCTGTTTTTTTACCTCTTTTATACTTAATTTTTTTAACAAATTTAAAATATGAATTTTTCCAATATTTTTTTGAACTATATAAATCTCATGCTCAATACCAAATTTTTAATGTACTCAACTTACGTGTTGTTTTAGACATGATGATTGAATATATATAGAGATAACAATTTTCAAGATAGCTTTTTTACTTAAAATGAAATAATGTTTAAACATTAATATAAATAAGCAAAACAAAACTTTATTCATGAATCAAAACCTGTTCTAATCTAAAACTCGGTGAAAATGATTTAACAAATAATATAAATAATTGAGCAGCTAAGCTGGCTTCCTGATCGTTGTCGAGATTAAATATTTGCGGACTTGGTTTGAAAATAGAATAGAAAATTCCAAAAATGAATAAAAAAGTTAAATACATACATATTACTTTCCAAAGAGGAGACTTTAAAATAGTACCATAAACAAGTGGAATAATGTGAATTATGAGAAAGAAGAAAAAGAAAATTAATCTCATATTAATGTCATTTTTCTTTGGGGTTAATACAATTTGAATAATGTCATCATCTACAGGTGAATTATGACTGATTAATTCACCATCTACTTCAAGATCAATTTCTTCTCCTATTTCTGAAATTTCTGGAATAGCGCAAAGTCGTGATATCAATTCAGCACATGAAATAGAATATGGAACATTGTCAATTTTGATTTTCTTTTCCCCATCAGGAAAAATTACTATGATTGTTCGGTCTTCTTCCATCATTGGGGGAAATGTGACATGAAAATAATAAAAAAAATTCTAAAAAAAAAATATTTCTTGTGCATTATAAAGCTTTTTTTTAACCACACATATTTTAAGGGAAGAACTTTAGATATTAAAGGTTTTGAACAAATTATTAAAAATCAATGATTAATTTGAATCTTTCCCATGCAATAAAATATATTAACTTAATTGCTTAAATTCTACACCCATGGGAAAAGCATTCATCTAAGATAATTATTTGGTGTATTTTACATGAAGTGCTATCAGAAGAGATTTACAAAAACGTTTTTTTATTTTTTATATCACAATTCACGAATACAGGTGTGCTTAAAAAATGCAAAATGACAAATACTTTCACACATCTGTAAACTTTTTTCCAACATCAAATGAGCCAATCCAAGTCATTGTTGATTTTTATCCATTCGATCAAATTCAAGATATCTATAAATTAGATAGTAATTTGAAAAAAATTGAAGAATGTCCTGGATGTAAACACTTTGTGGATAGCAATTTTACCAGAGGCGAAGATAAAAGATCGTACAAATGTCCATATTGCAAAGCATTAACGATTAAAAATCAATCTACAGATAGCCAAGTTACACACAACATTTTCCGTTTTTCCAAAAAGCCTAAAAGGGATTTCAAATTTAACTTAGTTTTTGCATTAGACGCATGTGTCAATTTTTCTGAATTTAAAATTCTCAAAAAATCATTTTTTATAGCACTTGATGCACTTCCAGACAATGAACCCTTCATGGTAGCTATCATTTATCCCAAATTTTTCGAATTTATTTTTGTCAAAAAAGGTTTTATAATACGAGTAAGTTCAAATGATAATTCACCCATCACAACTAAAGTCAACATTTCCGAATTTTCTAACAAGAATCATTCCAAACCCACTCTTAAGAAGTATCTATCTGCGATTGAATATGATGAATGTCGATCTCCCAAATTTACAATTGATAATTTTTTTCGGCAATTTTCTAACGATGAAAAAGGCCCCAATTTATTTCGGATTATTCTATTTTCTCCCCGATATCCAACCATGCGAATCACTCGCGATATAATCATTGATCTCGTTTCACCAACTAAAATTGTTGATCCGCGTTTACCACTAATCATTAGTGGTTATTATCTCTGTTTAAGCGAAAATGAAATTCAAAAAACTATAACATCATCCTTAACGGTCGAAACCAATCAAGTCGAAAATCTTATTAAATACATATTAAGTTCCCCTCAAATATTTAATGTTAAAATCGAAGCAGAGTCACATAATTACTATTGTAAAGAAAAGAATTTTGCATATGGCACAGCTACTAAAAATTTTTGTCAATCATTTTTACTTTCACCAAAACGTTTTAACTCGACATCAAATCCAGCAATATTTACCATCAAAATGAAATATTTGAAGATGAAAAAGTCATTTAAATTTACTCGTGAAACAATATATGCGACCAAACAATTCCCTAAATCAGATGATTTCTTAATGATAGCTTCAAGTATTAATCCATTTGTTGTTATTCCTCATAAAACTAAAAGCCAACTCACAGAATTTACAAAAAATTTGTTCGACAAATATCGGAAAATTTCATTCGATGACTCTAATAAGGAAACAGATTATTCATTTTCGATCATCCCGAATTGTCAATGGTTTTTAAGAGCTCTTTTTTCAGATAAGTTCAAAATAGAAAACGATTTCATCAAAACATTTTGCTCGTATGATAACAGATTTAATAAGTTTTACCCAAACGTGTCCTTTTGGGATGATCCGAACCAATGCTTCGCCGAAAGATGCACATTCGAAAAAATGTTTTACGAACTCGCGGGGTGCCCCAAAATTGTGATGGTTGATAGTATTTATAAAATAGAAGTTTATACTGAAGGAAACATAAAACTAGATAACACAGAAATTGAAAAAGCATATAAAAAAGCGATGAAAAGATTCCCCAAACCTGATTTGTTCGTGAATTTGCCATTAGAAAATTTTGTGGAAAAATTAACAGAAAATATAGCAAAGGCTTCAGAAACTTTCTTTTTACAAAAAGAAGCACAAGAGAAATAAAAAGTATATAAGATAAGTAAAGTTTACGAGGGTTAAAATAATTGTTAAAGAATTTGATATTTCTTTACTTTACACCTGATAATTGTGAGTATTGTATGTGTAAACTATTGAATGAATGGGGTTACCCATTGAAAAGACAGGTGATTTGGCAAAATTTTCAGCGGCTGTTACACAGAAAGTTTGTGTGGTTTATTTAAACACCTCTGTCTAGACAAGTCTTGGCTGTTTTCATCAATTCCTATGGATTTTTCAGAATGGATTGATTGTATATTAAATTCTATTACAGATTCCATCAAATTAAAAAACCAAATGAATGACTTAATTTGTCAAATTAAGTCAATTAAAAATACAAGATATTTACTTGGAAATTATCAAAAGAATACCGATGAATTTCTTGATAAATCTTCACCACAAATTATTCAATCCATTCTTAGTTATACACCTTGTGATGAAAGTCATGCAAAAAATCTCAATCAAATTTTAGAATCATTTTTATCTTTGCTTCCAGAGTTTTTCTTTTCATATAAAACCAAACTCATTTCTTTTCTGATAAGAATTGTTGTTTCTAGGCGTTGTAGATTTTATTCGTCTACAGAATCCAATGGATATTCTTCATTATTTTCTTCATTTTATACTTCAAATGTTAAGTTATTTACTAAATCAAATTTCCTTCAAATTTGCACAAAAGAGTTCCATAATTCACAAAACATTTCGTTTGAAAAAGCTGAACAAACACTTTCACTAATTTTTGACTTTAAAACATATTGGGATAAAAATTCGTATAATTTGTTTATTGATACATTTGTTGAATGGTTTTCTCCAATTGTTTGTTTACTTCATGATAAAGAACTTCGAAATAGTAATGAGAAAACAATAGAAAACATTTTTACATTACTATTTAATGAAATAAAAGAAAACAATAAAAATTATAACATATTAAATGAAAGTCAACTTAAATTATGCATTAATATGCTGAATTCCGAATATTTAAGCAAACAATTTTGTGCTTTAGAAATGTTAAAATCTAAAAACAAATTAGAATATTCTTTTTTAAAAGAATTAAATAATTTAAATATTATTGATTCATTGCTGAAGAATATGCATAATGACTTAATACAAAACTTTTCATGGTTATTTTGTTTAATGTCTAAAAATGATTTAATTAAAATTGAGCAATTAAAATATTTTTGGGAATTAACTATAACACAATTTAATTCATCATTCGAAGAATGGATTAAAATATATCAAAGCTTAAAAATAGAGTTTGTTTCTGAGTTTTGGAGTTTCGTAGAAAAATCAAATATTTTTCCAATAGAATTTTTTCTTTTTCTAAGAAAAATTTCTAATAATGTTGAAGAAGAACAAAAAATAAAAATTTTTGATGAATTATTTAAATTGTTGATTAATAATAAAAATAATTCTTCTGAATATGATATTTCATTAATTAAAACATTAATGATTTATTTACCAGAGCATAACGAAAAAGTATTAAATCAATGTTTAGAGTTATTAAAAACAAATTCATATGTTAAATTTGCTTTAAATGCATTAAAAAAATTTGCTGCAAATTGTGATACAAATGAACTTCGAGATTTGTTTAATTCATTTCTTGAAATAAAACCAAATTTATTAAATGAAACAAATGATTACTTCGAATTTCTTCAATATGTTTTAATTTATTTAAATACTGATTTAAATGACAAAGAAAAAGAATTAGAAAATTTATTAATTCCAATAATTCAATATAAACCAAATTCATTAAAAAATTTCTTTGAAAATGTTATAAAAGTTAATGAAAACATATTTTCAGATCAATTCAAAAAAGATATATTCATTAAAATATGTACTTTTACGAGTGAAGAAGAAGAATTTTATTCACTTATTATCTATGTTTTTAAAGAGATTAATCGGAAATCATTTAATTCATTAGTAATGTTTTATGAATTATATATTAATACAACTAAAGATTTTTTTGGTATTGATGACTCATGGTCAATATTATCGAAAACTTCATCAAATACAATTTCCAATTTTTTATGTAAACTTTATTTACAATGTAAAGATTTCGATTCAATAAAAGAATTTGTTGATAAATGTATAAGTAAACCGATTACATATGGAAAATTATTAGCATTAAAGAAAGGAATAGATTTTAAAGAATCGATTATACGAAAATCGAATAATATAAATAAATGGGAATATAAAAACGACTTAATATTAGTTAAATCAAAAGGATTTTATAATGGTTATTTTTATATTCCATCGAAAATTAAATCAAACACATTAAAAGAGAAAATTTCTTCATTTTTATCATTAAGAAAAGAATCGTTTTTAATTCATGTTGATCAACAAACTCTAATACCTGAAACAATTCAATTTAATGAAAAATCAGTTGTTGATATAACATGTTTAATTAAAGATTATGTAATTCCTCCAAAGATTACGGATTATTTAAGTTGTAATGATTTAATTAATGAATTAAAATCATCAAATGAAAAAATATCCGAAATTTCATTGGATATTTTGAATTTATTACCAACAGATGAAACAGAAAAAAGTTTGTTATTAAATGAAAGTATTAATTGGAATGAAATTTTTGATGTTTCGAATATATATTTATTAATATATCGATTAAATATCATTGGTAATTTAATTCAAACTGAATGGGCATCTAAATTTGTACATGAAGCATCTGAATTATGTTTTAGAAGTTTAATTTTTGATAATAAAATATATGAAAAAGATGTAATTGTAATAAAATTATTTACTTCTTTAATACAAAATAAATATAAAATTTTGGAAAACTTTAATGAAAATGATTATATGAAATTTGTTGATTTAATGATTAAAGAAATCGAAAATGTTAAAATCATTAAAGATTTATTCTTTATATTTAATAATATTTATAATAACAAATATAAAATTCACAATTTAAATCAATTAATTTCAAAATCAATTTTTCATCAAAATATTGCAATTCGTAAATCAATTTGTAATATTATTAAAAAACAAAATAACATAAAAGAAATTTTACTTGAAGTTTTACCTAATTCAAACTCTTCAAATTGTACCGAATTTTACCAATTATTCGAAACTGAAATTAATGAAAATGATATTAAAACATTTCAATGTTTAATTACATTTTTTATTTCACAATTCAAAACATTTAATAATTCATATGAACAATTAATTCATCAATATCCAAATGATGAATTTGTTAATAATATTATAAATACTTTACTCAAATTTAAAATTTTTGACCAAATTAATACAAATGAACTTTTAAATGTTTTATTAAATTCGATTTTATTTAATCCAAAACATTATTATTCATTAAATGAAAACTTTTATCAATTATTAAAAATATTATCCAAACAACCAGCAAATTTAAAGCAAATAAATGAAACTTTTACTCGAATTAATGAATTTACTAATAATAATAAAACAGAAACAATTGAAATCGATAATAAATATTTCAACAAATTAAAAGGACTTCAAAATTTAGGTTCAACATGTTATGCGAATTCAATTTTCCAACAACTTTTTAATATTCCTAAATTTAAAGAATTAATTTTATCTTTAAATACTGATAAGGATTCATGGGAATATGAGTTACAACTTTTATTTGCTCGAATGTCATTTTTCCCAACAAAATATGTAACAACTTCTGAATTTTTTAAACTATGGAAAGGTTGGGACAATAAAATAGTTAATACTAAAGAACAACAAGATAGTGTAGAGTTTTTACAATTATTACTTGATAAATTAGAAGAAAAAATTCCGCATTCAACTGATATATTTAAAGGAATAATATTACATAAATCAATTGGTATAAATGTTAAATATGAAAATGAATCTAAAGAACAATTTACGACTTATCCAATAGAAATATCACAACAATTAACTATTAATGATTCATTTAATAACTTTATAAAACCTGATATACATTTAAATTATAAAGCTGAAGATATTGGTGATATTAATATAAAACGATTTCACCAAATATTAAAATCACCAAAAATTTTGTTTATACAATTAAAAAGATTTACTTATGATTTCAATACTGGAAAACGTAAAAAGTTAAACAATTGTTTTGAATTTCCTTCTGTTTTAGATATATCAAAGATTACTAAAGATAATAAACAAGTTTTATATAAGTTAATTGGTATTGTAGTACATATTGGTACTGCTGTTTCTGGTCATTATTTCTCGTATTGTAAAATTGATAATAAATGGTTTTGTTTTAATGATAAAAATGTCGAAGAAGTCAAAAAAGATAAATTAAATGATTTTAAATCTCAAATTTCTTCTAATGCTTATTTACTTGTTTATCAAAAAGTTATTAAAGAAAAACATAATAATGAAGAAAAGTTATTAATGAATGAACAAATTTCAAATTTATTACTACAACAGATTCAAAATATTATATATAAAAATGTTATTAATCAACAAAATTATTCGAATTTTATATTATCCGAATGTTATACATATTATCCATTAATTTATTCATATTTTTATAATATACTTAAAACATCAAAAGATAACGATTTAATTGAATCTTTTTACCAAAAATGTGTTTCTATTATTGATAAAGAATTTGCTAAATATATAGTAAAAAATCATTCGATAATTTTTTCAATGATTATTAATAATAACAATAAAATTACGCGTTCAAAGTTTTCAGATTTATTAATTAAAGCCATTAAATTATGTGATTATGAACCAAATAAAGAGTTATTTGATTTTTTGGTATCAAAATTTCCGATTATTATTAAATATTGGAATAATTTTGATGAATTCTTTGAACCTTTTTTGGAATTTAATGAAATATTAAAAGAAAATAATTCAAATTTATTAGAAACAATTTTTGTCTTTTTAAATGAACAAGTTCCAAAATATTCAAAAGAAAAACCTAAAGAAAATGTGTTATTAAAAATCAACTTAAATAATTTATTTAAATTACTTATTTTATTATTCGAAACAAAAGATATAAAAGAAAAATATAAATCAAAAATATTTTCAAATGAATTTTTAGGTATTTATTCGAAATCTAAAATTAGTTCTTCATCATTACAAAACTTATTACATATTTTTATTATTGATTTTCCTGAATTATCAAAAACATATTTTCATTTTATAAAAAGATTTTCATCGAAATTATCACCTGAGTTATTTTCAGGTTATTTTTCTGTTTTAATTAGTATTAAATCTAATAACAATAACGAATATATTTCATTGTTATTTAACTTACTTGAAAATGAATCAATTTTATATTGTAAAACATTTTTTGATGTGTTTTTGATAAAAATTGTTGAGTTTAATATTGATTTTTGTAATCCGATGATTGAATTTTCGGATTTATGGATTACGAAATGGTTATTTTCATCTGATTTTTTAATGAGGGAATCAATTTGTGAATTTGTTTTAACTTGTTTTAATACTTCTTCAAAAACTCAACTTCGAAATTTATTTGATATATTAATGAATAAACTTAATGAACTTTGTTCTATATCAATTCGATATAAGAAAACACTTTCTTTATCTAGTGTTTATCCAATTATATCATTTAGTAAAATAATTTGCTTTATAATTAAAAAACATAATTTTGTAAATGAACTTTTACTTTATTCATATCAAATAAATTATGCAATTAAAGTTCATGTTTCATTTTCATTAAAAGAAATTAAAATAATTCAATCATTAATCGATATAATTGATTTAATGAAACCAAAATTAAATGAATTTTTTGCCATTATTTCACCAAAAAGTTTTCTTTCTTCATTTAAAGGATTTAATTGTCAAAACGAATCAAATTTCTTAATTGCATTTAATATAATAAAAATGATACCTAAAATTAATGTGAATGATATTGTTGATTCATATCTTTTTAAATGTATAATTTCTTATTGGTTAATAAATAATGAATTTTATAGTTTTGTGGTTTCATTAATTAATGATGAAACTGTTGAAAAAATTGCAAATGTTTTATGGTCAACAACAATTCATGATAAAGAATACTTAAAAATTTCATATTATATATTAATTAACTATCCAAATACGTCAATAATTTTCATGAAGAAAAAAGTTCATATTAAATTAATTGATATAACAAAAATTAATATCAATGAAAATATATCAACGAATTTAAACGTTTTAATTTGTTTTTCAAATTCTTATTTAACATGTAATGTAAATGAAAGTTATAATTGGTTTAATATATTTAATAGGAAAAATGATAATTTGTTGATTACATTTTGGGAAAGAAATGAAAAATTTATTTCGAAGATTTGTAAATTGGTTAAAACGGGAAATAACAAATTTGAAACAACAATTACATTTCTTCGTTTTGTTTCTTGTTTATCAAACAAAATTTCAATGTTTATATTTCAAAAATTATTCAGAAATGGAATTTTTTTAATGAAATATACTAAAAATGAAAGAAAATTATTAATTTTATTAATCGAAGTTTTAATATTTATGCTCAATGATAACATACAAAATGTAACTTATATTTTATCAAATGAATATCTAAAATTATCTCATGACAAAAAATCCGATTTATTTGCGTTAAATTCTTTAAAACGAATCATAAAATACATAAAAAATGAAAACGAAGACATTATATTACCTGAAGAACTTATCCAAGTTTTATCATAAAAGAAAATAAATTTTAAACTTTTTATAAATCACTTGACATACTTGACATACTACTAATTTGTGTCCAAGAGTATTGAAGCTTATCAGGTATGCCTTCATGTGGCGTGTTACTGCAAACCTCTTCTTCAGAAAACACTAACGGTTTCACATCGTCGTATGTTGGACTTGGGGCACCCTCCCATATCAAATGGAGCACCCTTCTGAGCGACGTCACTTTTGCGTCAATTGCACCATAACATTCTTTGTTTTGCTGTAACAAGTCATATCTTGCAGCAGAAGCATATTTAGGTGACCCCTCTTGTTCAGCCAAGTTTAAGTCGTTCAATCTCATTAAGTTCTTCAATTCTTCATATGTATTAAATCCGTGGAATTTCTCAAATATTTTATATCTGATCGACTCATCACTGGAATACATTTTAGGATCGATAGCTGCTAAGTCTGGGTAACCTGCGTGGATATATATATCTTCGATATGAGGTATATCAGCAGATACAAAATAATAATTAGTATTCATAACATAAGAGAAATCTCTTATTTTGACCTCTTTTGGGATCTCGTCCAAAACGTATAAGAAGTTTTCATGAAAACTTTCTTTGTACTTAAATTGCTTAAGATCGACAACAACATGCTCAAGACCTTCTAACGTTAGCACATTGGTATTGTAACTGTTGCACCACATAGAAGCCGACTGTGATGACTTAGTAGCGCCATAACTTCGGAGCCATGTTGGAAGATATTCATATAATGGATTAATGTGAATGGCATCATTGATGGCAATGGAAGATGTCATGTGAACAAGACCTGCATCAGTAATTTCGAAGTTATCGGATGAATGAAGCATAAACGGATAACTTGAAAAAGTGTACCGTTCAACTGGAGCCTTGTGGAATTTGACTTTGAAGCGCTTGGCAATACGTTGTGAATAGCCATATGGCTTCCATGAGTTGTGGCCAAAAAAGATATCTTGGAAATTACCAGAATGGGAAATAAAACATGTGCCTTGTGAATATAACTCACCTGTGAATTTGGAAACGCCGTACCTACGAGCAAGATTGAATATTGACTCGTGATTGAGATATAGCCATAATTCATTTTCTGTTAAGTTGCCGTAATTGTCATAACTATATCCTTCAATAAGACCTCTAAATTGAGACATACCTATTAGGCAACTGGAAGTGAAGTTATCATAGTTTTCACCTCGACTTTTTAAATAAGTATTAACTTCTTCATAATTCATTTTGAAAAAATCTGTGATCTCTGTTGGGAGGTTCCCTTGGTCATCACAGGTAACATACTTCTGACAAAGAGTGTTCATGACATTATTATAATGATTCTTGAAAAGTGAACGAGTAAGATACCCTTCAACAAACCCAATTGCACGTCCTTCAATTTTATAGTCATCGTGAGCTGGGGCTTCAATTTGTAAGTGTGTCCAGCCATCACCTTTGCCATTATCAAGAATACCACGAGCTACAGCATGCTCATCGTACATATTCTCCATGACCATGAATTTATCTGTTTGGGTGTTGTAATATACTGAAGCCATTAATGAAAGAAGAAACAAAGGATACATCATGAAGGATAAGTGATGAGAAAACGTTAATTGACGGGGCACCCTGCGGTTAAACAGCGTATTTTAGTTCACATGACGCTGACACTTTTGACTTAAAAATCATCTTGAGTAAAAAATTATGAATATTCATAATATTATTCGATTACAATATGTAAAAATCATAATTTAAAGGCAACTAAATTTTTCATGATCGGTTATGCCTAGAGTGTCATTCATGAAATCGTTGGTTATTTCATAAATGCAACTACAAATTTTATTTCATTTTTATTAAAACATTAACTATAAGTTTTAGATCAGAACTAGCTTGTGAAATTATGTCATTATCATACTATCCACTGATATATATGTATTTAATTTGTTATCTAGTTTAATATTTCTTAGATCTTATTTATTCGTTTAATACATCTTGTTTATCCAGCTGAAAGTTAATGTGCTTCAATTAATTGTTATTTGTGCGTTTAGTTGCTTGTATTAAAAAAGTTTTGCATGTGTTAATTCTGCATTCAAATGATGAAAATGATACTGTTCTTTAATAAAAGTCCTTAATAAGCACAAATTTGCGAATGTGCAATAAACAAAAATTAATCAACAGATTTCAAAGTTTATGAATTTTATATTCATGAAATTTTTATGGGCATAAAATGGCATATTTGTTTATACAAATTTATCATTCTATTTTCATGGGTGGAATTTGGTATTGGATAAAAAAATATTTTTCTTTCTGAGAAGAAAGTAGCCAATATTTCAATGCATGCGACCGTTTTTGCCTATTGGAATCCATTAAAAAAATTTGTATATATTATAAAAAATTAACTATTCAATTATTTTTAAATATGAAATATTTTTTTCTACAACAAATAACTATTAATTTATAATTTTTCAATTGAACTAGATATCTTTTTGATTGTCAGCTATACATACAAATTTAAATTATATTTCATAAATAAATTTGTAACACTGTTTGCCTGCAAACAGTTTGAAGTTTGGAAAATATTCAAAATTCTATCGTTTACATGACAACATTTTGAAACAACTTAAAATTACCCAAGTGCACTAAGAATGTGTTGCGATGATTGCGAACAATGCGTATTAATTACTGTACTTGTCCAAACCATAATTGTAGCCATCGGAAGCCTCATTATGACAATATATGGTGGTGTTCTTTGGGCCCAAAATGTGGATGGATCTGATCAAGTTTTCGCTTTTTTGGTTTCACTTCCTTTGACTCCATCTGTTGAAAGACCACGTGACATCTACTTCGTTTCAAACCAAACAAATCAATCCATTTCAATTCAAAATAACTTTTCTATTATGATGCCAACCATTACCGATAGCAGATTATTTAGTTTTTACCTAGTGCACAATATGTTTGGATATCATTTGAACATTACGCTTCATGGTGCAGCTGAATATGAATATGAGCTCGATTTCAATACAGATTCAGATAATCTTTCTACTGTTGAATATAAAACCATCACTGAGTGTGAAGTCAGCACCCGAAACATTCAGACTTATGAAGATTATACCAAAATTTGGTGTCCATCTTCATCATATATAAGTGAGTATTATGGTATCAACGAAAGATGTAAAACTGGTTCATATCCAATGAAAATGGATGGAAAGTACACTTTAAGCAGAGTAGGAAGTGGGTTAATATCGACTTCTCAAGCATATCTTAATTTTGTCAATTCGACATTTATACCAAATAATTACGTTGACATGCCACAGGTCTTTTTTGGAGCAACAACTTCCCAAGGAACATCAAGCAAAGTCGGGAAAATCTTAACCATTGTTGGAATTGTTCTTTTCGTATTGATGCTAATAGAATTTTTCATCTGGTTTATCGTTTTGATGGTATGTTTGATTTGATCATCTTGAACATCAATATCATAAATATATTTAATTATTTTATTGCTTTTTAAATGTATTGGGCAATATCGATTTTCAAAACAATTTCTGATTGATTTTTTCTTAAAAAAATGTTCCTGTCTTCAAACGATAGGTTCAGGATTTAAAGTGAACTGAACGTATCGGATTTCGTAAACCATGCAAATAAAACATGTTTTCAATACAAATAATTTTGCCTAAAATATTCTATCGAAAAAAAATGACATATACGATACAACGAAAATTTGAATATGATTACACACAAACAATTTCAAACCGAACACTTACATTTAGATGCATGCCCATATTTACCATTTATGTGATAAAACATTGCTAAAAACTTTCAGAAACATGATCACAATGAATATTGATTTAATTGTAATATTAAAAAAAACTGGGCTTGGAAATCATTGATATTTATTTAAATTAATATTAATTTAAAACATGTTCTAGATTTTTAGATATCAAAACATTTGTAATATCTATTGCTCTTTCTGTTCAAGTAATTTTACCATTTATAGATGCACAAATTAAAACTGTTTCGAATGATTTAAAAAAATTCCAAATATTATTTTATAATATCAAATTATTAATATTAATATTAAATAAAACAAATAAATATCATTAGCATTAATATCAATTCCTTCTTGTTCAAGAAGTAATTTAACTATTTCTGTGTAACCATTTGAAGATGCAACCATAAGTGCTGTTTGAAATAATTTAAATAATTTCCAAATATTATTTTGAAATATCAAATTTTGGATGAAAAATTCAAACAAAACGAATAAATATCTTGATAATTAATATCAATTTCTTTATGTTTAAGAAGAGCATTTACTGTTTCTATATGTCCATTTTGGGATGCCAACATGAGTGCCGTAAGAAAAAGTTTGAATGATTTCCATGTATTATTTTGAAATTTTAAAATATTTGTATAATTATTTTTAGAATTAACTTTTATTCCTTTTTGCGAAAGAAGTAATTTAACTATATCAATGTAACCATAATAAGATGCAAATTTAAGTGCTGTGCCAAATATTTCTCATAATTCCTAACAATTTATATGAAATATTATCAAATTATTATTATAAATATCTTCTTTATTAACTTTAATTCCTTTTTGTTCTAGAAGTAATTTTACAATTTTTATACAACCATATCTTGAAGCAAACATAAGTGCTGTATAAAATAATTGAAATAATTTCCAAATGTTACTTTAAAACATCGAAATATAAAAATAAAAATTCAATAAAACAAATGAATATCTTGAGCATTAATGTCAATGCCTTCTTGTTCAAGAAGCAATTTAACTATTTTTGCGTGATTATAGTGAGATGCACACATAAGTGCTGTATCAAATAATTTGATCAATTTTCAAAAATATTTTTGAAATATAAAACTATTAAAATAAACGAAAAATAATACAATGTGAACATCTTTAACATTAACATTTATTCCTTTTTGCTTGAGAAGTAATTTAACTATTTCTGTATGACCATTTTTAGATGCATATATAAGTGCTGTTTTAAATATTTTAAAAAATTCCCAAATATTATTTTGAAATATTCCTAAATTAATCAAATAAATTTCAAATAAAACAAACAAAAATTTATATCATTAACATCAACATATTTTTGTCTTAATATATATTTTACAAGTTCAATATTTCCTGATTTTGCTGGGAAATAAAATTCATAAAATAAATTTTTGTTATAAAAATATTTGGAAAGAAAAATATTTCCAATTTTTTCTGATACAACTAAAAAATCAGAATAATTTTCCAATCCTACTCCATGTAAATAATCAAAAATTTCGCGATTATGATATAAAATACATTTAACTCCTAATTTTTTCAAATTGTTGATTTTTTCGAGTTTGTTTTCGAAAATATATTTTAAGATATCGTTTTGATGAAACATAATTGCTGTTTTATATGCACCTTTAAATGTCGAATGATTTTGTTCACATAAATGAATTATCTCAAGATTACCACTTGCGACTGCATATTTACCTGCACTATTTATGTTTGCATTATTCAAAAGTAAATATTTAAAACATTTAATTGATCCAAAAAATGCTGAATAATCAATTAATGGAATATATGCCCTATTAATAAATGAGCATTTTTCATAAATCGATGATTCAATCACTTGGTTAAAATCAAAATCACTTTGAGATGAAAATTTTTGAAGTTTTTCGATTTCATCATATCGAAATATCTTTGCAATCTCATTTGGATTTATTCCTTCTTTAATTAATTTCTTATGAAGTTCCCAATCATTCTTTGAAAGTTCTTCAATATTTTTAGAAAATGGACTCAAAATATAATCATTGTAAGTACTACATATGTTTTCTTCTTTCGTTTTGTAATGTCCAAAATATGCATATTTTAAAGTTTTTACTGATTTTGATTTGATTAAATTTTGTTCAATCATTTTTTCTAGAAGATAAAACGATTCGTTTGTATGTGTATTAAGAAGAAACCTCTTAAAAACTTTTAATATTTTGGGTTTGGATTTATTTGTATCTTCATATTTTTGTATTTTTAAAATGAATTCTAAACATATATCAGAATCGTTTTTTTGAATAACAAATGATATATATATATCATATGAACAATAAAAATATTTAGGGAACACGCAATATTTTCATCAAATATTTGAATTATTGAAGTTACTGATTGTGAAATATTTTCATTCGTAAATTAAAAATTATATCATGAATCAAATTAGGAATTCTCAACTCATTTGAGCTGGGATTTGGATTTGTCTTTTTTATAGTATAAACTTCTTCCCCAGAACGATGTTCAGTGTCTTTAGTTTGTTGGAGCAAAAAAAAAGGGATGCGAAAATGGCGAATATTAGCTTTACGAACACGAACAATACGACGATGACAAGCGCATGAAACACAATAAAAACATTTTTGGTATTTCTTTGGAAATTCATATTTTCGTAGTTCGAGGCATCCATAACATCTTTAACAGAGGAGCCATCAACAATGTTTTTAATCATGAAACGCTTTATGGCTTTATCACGTGGTACCAAACGTCCGCAGTTCATGCTGTTAACATTTTGTTTACGCCCTGCATTCTTTTTTGAACGGCCATTATTTCTTCTTTTTTTAGGCATAAATTTTTAGGAACCTTTGGGGAAAATATTTTGCTCAAACAAACCTTTTCAAAAAAAAATTGCACTTATGATTTTACAATATCGATTTATTTTTCTCGATTTAGATTAACGTATAAATAGTATTCTGTTTTTAATATTGCCTATATGCAGAGGTGTAAATGGCATTGATATAAACGAAAACATCGCTTATACTGCATTTCAGTCATCTTAACGTAAATTTTACACTAGAGTAAACCATTGAAGAAAAACATGCCACTTCAAGAAAAGAAATATACATACATCTGTACATGCAAAGCACAGAAACACACATCAGTAAGGATGCCAAAGAAATCGGTGATAAAACAGGCGATATTCAAATTTTGCAATCTCTTGAACATATCATTTTTGGCTTGAGTATGAGTAATATTAAAGAATCAGTAGATTCTTCTTTGAAACATATTAGTGAAGAATTCGTATATTCTTTTAATATTGTTGTTTCTCGAATTATATATTCATTTTTCATAGTTAAATTTCAAGATGAATTATGTTTTGAATATTTAAGAGAATTAGAACGAAAAGAAAAAGAAATTATAAGCAATTCAAATAACAAAGTAATAAAAATTTTTACTGAAATCCTTATTTCACTATCAACTCAAGAATCAAATTATCTTATAAGTAAAATGATCAAAAAAGAAATGATTGAATCAATAGGATTACATAAACAAAAAAATCTGTATTTTGCACAATATATGTCTAAAAATGATCTAAAAGATTTTAGTTATGATCGCTTTGGAATGCGAATCATTAAAAATTTTGAAGAATTATCAAAGAATGATTGGGAACTTCATAAAAAGTTAATTGATGAAGGAGTTAATCCGAATGAAATTGCAAAAATAATACGAAATGATGAAATAGAAAAACTTCAAGAAATTTCATCACAAATAAATTTCGATTTTAATCAATATGTTATACCATCACTTTATGAAAGATGTTCTTTTATTAATCAGTATAGTGCTTCATTAATCGAATATGCAGCATTTTTTGGAGCAATTAAATGTTTTAAATATTTACTTATGAGTGGAGCAAAAGTGGAAAACGCAGGTAAATATGCAGTTGCAGGTGGGAATGAAGAAATCATTCATTTATGCGAACAAAATCATTCATCATTTGAAGGCGCATATGAAACAGCAATTGAATTCCATCGAGATGATATCTTTAAATATCTTTATGAAAACATAAATTCATTTATTAAAAATAAGGAAAAATTGGGTGAAAAATGTATTTTATGTAACAATTACGAAATTTTATTATTTTTACAAAAGAATGGAATGAAAATAGATGAATCAATGATAAAAATATCAATTAAACATGGAAATATATTTCTCATCAAATATTTCTTTATATTTCATCAAATTCCAAGGAAGATCATATTATTTTCTATAAAATTATCAAATGTCGAATTGACAAAATATATTTTAAAGCAAAAAGGAGTTGATATGAATGTAAAAAATATTTGTCTCTTTAATTTAAAATATATTTTATTGATTTTATTTTTCAAAACTTTGTTTGGAAATGATTTATATTGTTTGAAACAGCACTTATAAAATCATCTAAAAATGGTAATATAGAAATCGTTAAATTACTTATTGAACAAAAAGAAATTGACATCAATGCTAAAGATATTTCTTTGTATTGTTTAATATTTATTTTAAAAAATTTCGTGTTTCAAAATATTATATAGAAATACTTTATATTGTTTCGAACAGCACTTATGTATGCATCTGAATATGGAAAAACAGAAATCGTTAAATTACTTCTTGAACAAGAAGGAATTGAGATCAATGCTAAAGATATTTATTTATTTTATTTAGATTATATTTAAATAATATGATACTTCAAAATAATATTTAGAAATTATTTAAATTATTTGAAACAGCACTTATAAAATCATCTAGAAATGGGAATACAGATATTGCTAAATTACTTCTTGAACATAAAGATATTGATATTAATGCTAAAGATATATATTTTTTTTATTTTGGTGATTTTTCATTAATTTGAGATATCAAAATAATATTTGGAAATCATTTAAATTATTTAGAACATCTCTTATTTGGGCAACTTTAAGAGGTCATTTGGAAATAGTTAAATTGTTTCTTGAGCAAAAAGGAATTGATATTAATGCTAAAGATATTTATTCATTTTATTTAATACATGTTTCAGTAATTTAATAATTTTAAATAATATTTAGAAATTGTTTAATTTGATTCAAACTGCACTTATTATTGCATCTGAAAAAGGATATACGGAAATTGTTAAATTACTTCTTGAACAAAAAGGAATTGATGTTAATGCTGAAGATATTTCTTTGTTTTATTTAAAATTTATTTTAATAATTTTATATTTCAAAGTAATACTTGGAAATTATTTAAATGATTTAGAACAGCACTTATTTGGGCATCTTTAAGAGGTAATTTAGAAATAATTAAATTGTTTCTTGATCAAAAAGGAATTGACGATAATATTAAAACTAATACTTATTTAAATAAATTATTATTTCAAAACTAATTTTAAAATTATATCAATTTACATAATACATCACTTATTATTTCATCTTCAAATGGGCATAAAGAAATAGTTAAATTTCTTCTTGAATTAAAAGGAATTAATATTAATGCCAAAGATATTTATTTATATTATATCGTTCTTATTTTAATAATTTGACATTTCAAGATAATATTTGGAAATTATTTAAATTATTTTGTACAGCACTTATGTTGGCATCTTGCGATGGTTATTCAGAAATCGTTGAATTGCTTCTTGAACAAGAAGGAATTGATATTAATGCTAAAGATATTTATTTGTTTTATTTAATATTTATTTTAATAATTAGATATTTCAAGATAATATTTGGAAATTATTCAAATTATTTTGTACAGCACTTATGTTGGCATCTTCTTATGATTATACAGAAATAGTTAAATTACTTCTTGAACAAGAAGGAATTGATATGAATGCCAAAGATATTTATTTGTTTTATTAAATATTTATTTTAATAATTTTATATTTCAAAATAATATATGGGAATCATTTATTTTATTTCGTACAGCACTTATGTTGGCTGCGAAATATGGTTCCTTTGATATAGTTAAATTACTTTTTGAACAAAAAGGAATTGATATTAATACTAAAAATATTTATTTGTTTTATCTAAAATCTGTTATAATAATTCGATGTTTTCAAATATTATTTGGAAATAATTCAAGTTATTTAAAACAGCACTTATGTATGCATCTAAAAATGGTTATAGAGACATAGCTAAATTCTTTCTTAAACATAAAAAAAAAAAAAAAAATGATATTGATCTGATATTCCAAAAAAATTTAATAGAAAACCTGTTTTGTTCTGATATTCAACTTTATATGAAGCATAATAAAAATTACCAAATATAAATGTTTTAATTGGTGCAAAAAATGCAATAAAAACATTGGGTGGTGAAAAGATGGTATTTTCCCTTAATTTATAATTATAATTAAACAAATCGTTACATTATCACCTATAATTATGAAGTCAATTGACTTAAACAATAATAATGTCATCAATATTGATCAAGGAATAAGAGGTAATTGGTGATGTTTATAGCCATATGGCTGATGTAATTCTGTGAAGCAATTTAATAAAATAGATACTTTATAGGCAAAAAGTGCTTTCCAAGTTGGATAAATTTGGGCAAATTTGTCGATGGCATGCCATTGTACCATTATAATTAATATTTATTTTTTTAATGTAAATGAAGAAATTATTCATTAATGTGAACAAAATCATTCATCATTTGAAAATGCATATGAAGCAGGGATTCAATTTCATCGAAATGATGTTTTTCATTGTCTTTATGAAAAAAAAAATCGAAGAAATTAATAATTTAGAAAATTTAGGAGTTAAATTGGTAATAATAAAATTTTATCATTTTTTTTATTTGTATTGAATCATTAAGAAAATAGGGCTGAACTGGAAAGAAAGAAATAGGGATATAGGCACCGAAACAAAGTTCAAGTTAAAATTCTTCGTTTGTCTTCGCTAGAACCTTTATTCCAAAATTTTCACCAACAAAATTGCGCCGGTTCCTTTCAAATTTGATTTGGTTGTTTCGGGAATATTTTTACAACGTTAATTCAAAAAAATTCGTTAAAACTTTAACAGTCCATGACAAGCACTGCAACAGTTGTTTATTGTACATCAAAATGGACAACACCTGGCCCAGGTGCATACAGCCCTCCGTCTGATTTTGGGAAAGCGCCATCATATACAATTAAACATCGTTATAAAGAAAAATTTGAAGTGAACCAAGCACCATATCAAGCACTTCCAACTACAATCGGAACAGGCCAAAAACATTCCATATCCATCCGAACAAAAGAAAGGGATTTTGTTTCAAGTCCAGGTCCAAATTATCTTCCACCAAAATTTGGCAGTGAAGGCCATTCAAGTGCATTTCATTTCCGTGGGAAAACTGATGAACCACCTGAGTCAATTGGGCCAGGTCCTGGAAAATATGATACTAGAAAAAAATTTGATGGTCATAAATACACAATAAAATCTAGGAATTTCGCCAATGATGAGAAGATGCTTGATGGACCAGGAGCTGGCAAGTATGCACCTGATTATGATAAAGTAATGAAAAGATCTATCCAAACTTCAATCGGACATAGATATAAAGAACGACCAAAAGCAGTAACTCCAGGACCAGCTGATTACGAAATCAACAGAAACCTTGAGAATAGACCACAATCATTTCATGCAAGAACTCGATCATTTAATAATAATGATACGCCAGGGCCAGGAAAATATGATATTTCTGCTCCATTTGGCAAAGGCGTTCCAAGTTATTCATTTCGTTCAAGAATCAATATTCCAAAGAAACAAATGGATCCTCCATATAACAAAGTACCAGATTACTTTGGGAAAGAAGGAAGAAAACAAACTATTGGGGTTCGCTTTTCCAAAAAAGCTACGACAGATACACCAGGGCCATCTTATGTTCCTCCAAATTTTGGAGAAGATGGAACAAAATGTGCGATTAGAAGTCGCAGAACAATATCAAGAGACACTGCTGAAACAATTGGACCAGGTTCTGGCAAATATAATACTCGACCTCCCACTGGCGGATATAAGATAACAATTAAAAGCCGAGCACATCCACCAGACGAAATACAAATCGATGGCCCTGGAGTAGGGAAATACGCTCCAAACTACGATGCGGTCATGAAGAGTTCTCAAAAGACACTGATTCTAAATCGATATAAAGAGAAAGATCCTGAACCATCTCCTGGATACGTTGCCCTCCCTGATGAGAAGGGAATTGCTTACACCATTGGTAGAAAGGAAAACATTGATGTTGCTCCTGGAAATATAATGTAATATAAAATTATTTTTGTTTAAACATAGATTGAATTTACTGTAAATTCGTTGTTTTGATAGAACGCTTTCATGTTTATTTAATTTCAGAATTATTCGAAGATTTTATAACTCGATTTCATAATTCAATTATTTATTTTTTTCCGTTTAAGTCGAACGTTAAAAAATTGAAAGGAAATTTATCGTTTTTAAAAGAAAACAAAAACTATTTTCTAAGTAAATTTTATTATAATTATTATTGATTATACTATTTTACAAAGTCCAATCATTAAATATTTCTGGGAGATTAAATGGATATTGATCGATTTCGTTAATTTGATTTAAAATGATTTTCTCAAATTTTTGGTTATCATCATTTTCTTCTTCTTTTGGAGGCATAGAGAAGACCTCGAAATTTTCTGTTTGTAAAACAGGCTCACTTTTAAAATAATTTTGACATGGAATTGGAGGATATTGGACGAAAGGACAATAATAAAGGCAACTTGAACTTTTCTGCTCGATTGGCTCCTTTTCTTTTTGCTTTAGATGAAATGGTTTAAGTACTCTTTTTCCTTGTGAAATTACAGTACATTTATTTTTAAGAAAGGAATACCAACGATTCTTGATGGAGTTATCTGAACGCCCTGGGATTTGCTTAGCGATCTTTGACCATTTCGTTCCGATTTCATTTACACATTGAACAATTAATCGATCTTCATCTTCGGTCCATGGCTTGAAAGAATTTTCTGGTGACAAATAATTAAGCCAACGATCTCTACACTGCCTTGGCGTTCTTCCTGGTAAGTGATTAGCAATTTCTATCCAGTTTGTATACTTTTTTGATGCAACAATCTCAGCAAGGCGCTGGTCTTCCGCAATACTAAACACTCTTCTTCGGCAAGAAAATACCTTTTTAAGGTGTTCTTGGTCTATTTCTAACTTTATTTCATTGTTATTGGCTTCTTCCATTGACTTTATTTTGAAATGCTTGGTTTATGGATCAAATTCTCAAAATTGAAAACAGTTTGACCATTCTGACGAAAGATTTGAGTGAGTTAATTCAAAATTTCTGTTCTATATAACGGTCAAAGCATTGAACTCAGTGTAACGTCGGTTTTTCTGTTGTGTCTTGTATCGGACAAACTTTGTTGGTTGCTTGAATGGACAAGCCCATAATTTCATAAACCGTTATTAAATAATATCATTTTTAGACAATGGCATTTTCTATAACATTAATGAATCACGTCAAAACTGTTTTTTTGTAGCTACTGCTACTAAGAAATTTTTGAGTTTCTTACTTCCAAACAAAATCCATGTTACACCTTATCTCTGTTAACATGTTACTTGTGATAATGCAAGTTCAACACATATTTTAAAATCTTAAGTTTTTTTCGAGATGATAACATTAATCTTATTTGAATATCTCTTTTTTAAAAACCAAAACAAATTTTGGATTAAAATAATAATAAAAAAAAACATTTTTAATTAATTTCATTAAATATTTCTGTATTTGCCCATTTAACCAATTCATTTGCAAATTTAGATTTCTTTTTTGTTTTCATTGAATCCATAAATTCTTTTTCGAGTTTTTTCAATATTTTTTTCTGTTTCATTACACTTTTCAAATATTTTTCGAAAGCTTCAACAACATCATTTTCTAAGCAGTCACTACTTACTGATGTACAATTTTTAATTTTACCATTTTCTATTAACATTTCAACATCAAAAAGACCAAAATCGAATTTCTTCGAAATTAGTTTCGTTTCGAAATTTTGCAGAAAGTTTCCGTATAACCATTTATATGATCTTAGATTATCATATATTTTTTTTACGGAGTTTTCTTTTAAGAGTTGCTGTTCATTAATTGTTTCAATTATACATTTTCCATTGATTTTTTGAAACTCATTAATGATTGATTTGCAAAACATATCATGTGTTATATTTGGGTTAATATCAGTTAAATTTGTTACACGTGACCTTACAGAATTGACTCCTTTTGCTTCAAGCTTTAAGTCCCTCACAGTTAGACATTGTGTTAATTTATTAGTGTCAACATTAATGAGCATCGTTCCATGATGAATTGAATTGTTTTGTGTAATTCGAAATGCAGAACCAGATACTTTTTTATTAGAAACTTCAATATCATTCCGGCCTGTTGATGTTGCTTTGATTCCTAAATTATTAAGAGAATTACAGATAATAGAAATATTTTTGGCTGGCTCAAAATTTGGTGACAAAAATGTCCAACATGTATTGCCTAAATCTTGATAAACTGCTCCCCCACCAGTTGGACGCCGAGCTAATTTTACTCCATTTTTTTCCATAAAATCTAAATTACATTCTTTGTAAGGGTTTTGGTGTTTTCCTATAACAACAACTGGTGAATTTCGCCAAAGATAAAGAATTTTTTCATTTGTCGAAGATGAATTAAAAAGATCAATTTCCTTTGCTAGATTTAAATGGGGATTAAGAGAGGTATTTATTAAAATATGGTGGCATCTGGAAAAATTTCTAGAAAGCATGAAATGCTTAGAATTTATCTTGGGAACGCAGAGAAAGACGTTAACTAAAAAGTGACAATGGGCTGCGTCACAAGCTTGTGCTCTGGAAAGGAAAATGATGTTCAAAAATATGTAAACTTAGTTACAAATACCCCAGGCCCAATAGTTTTGGATCAAATATCCACAAGTGACTCTGATTCAGCACCTTTATTCCCAGCAATTAATACTGATACTGATTCTGTTCAAGATGGCGAATCACTTACAGACGAAGAACTGAGGCTTTATGCCGAAAAACTCAGCAAGAAAAATGATTAACAAAATTCCATAACTTCTAATTGATTATAACATAAATTCTTTTTTATTCATCAATTCTATTGTTTTTTATTTTTTATACTCTTTTTATTCTAATATGGTCCTTATTTATTTGTGATAATCTTTTTTTACTTTTAGATAAAGATTTCACTGTTCTGTTAAAAATTTGATAGATCTCATATGAAAATTACAAGCGAAATAAAAGAAAAATGCTTAAAAATTATTGATAATATACTTGAACGCCCAATATCTTTAGTTTTTCAAGATCCTGTAGATCCAATACTTGATGAAGTTCCTGATTATTTTGATGTTATTTCTTGTCCATCAGATCTATCAACAGTTCGTCAGCGTCTTGTTGATAACAAATATTCAACACTACAGGAATTTAAGGATGATGTTAATTTAATTTGGGAAAATGCTATTACTTATAATGGCAGGCCATCTCTTCCTGCTTATATCGCAGATGAACTCTCCAAGTTCTTTAGCAAACAAATGTCTGAACTTGAAGATCCTCAAGTTGAGCAGTGGATAAATGATTTTCTTAAAACCAGATCAATTTTATGGAAATTATTTCAAAATGCTCCAAAAGGATTATCTTCATTTGCCATCAAACCAGAACGAACAATCGTTGCAGATGATCCAAGTCCCGTACACACTCGTATTTCTGAGGATGACAAACAATTTTTCGAAGAATCAGCAAAATTATTTGAAGAACCAAGTCTAAAGCTAAAGCTCCTTCAAATAATTTCAGAAAACGAACCATCTATAGACATAAATTCAGCAAACTTCACAATCAATCTTACTCAGCTATCGAAGAGAACTATCAGATTACTAAAAAAATGGATAATAGGAATTAAAAGCGAATTTGAACATTCGAAAATTTCCGAACATTTGTGTAAATAATATTATAAATTTTTATTTTGTTTCAATCAAAGCAATAACACTCGAATTCTTTTGTTGACCGAAAAGTGGCTCCATCAAATGAATGACATTTGATCGTTTCATACAATTTAACCCTTTGTATGCATACAAAAAGCTAATTTTCGATGTATTTTAATCGTTTTTGGTATAAAAATTAATTTGAAGCAGTGCTCGTAATAGGAAAACACATATAAATGCTGATAAACCATTTAATTATGTACTACCAAAATCAATGCAAGATGTAGAGAAACTTGAAGAAATTGTTTTTGATTTGAGCGAAAATATCATTGTTGAAACTGTCATGGCAACCATGAGTTTGTTAATAAACAAAATATTGACACCATCATACCAACAGAGAAAAAATGGTGGTTTACAATTATACTCAACCATAAAAAAATTTTTTTATTTTCTTCCACCATTGCTTTTGCAAAAACTTTTCAAGCATTAAGTTTCATCATATTTTAAGTTTTTAGCAATGGTTATTTATTAAGTCATTTTTTTAGGAAAAAAATTTAGTGTTAAATTATTTTTATCATGATAGGTGGTCATGTCTTTCCAATTTTATTCAAATAAAACAAAAATCAAAGTTTTCTATTTAGTTTCAGCACGAAAACTGTCATTGAAATGGTCCTCCGATAGATTACGGTTTTTGAATTTCTTATCGTTGACATTATTTGTGAGAAAAATTATCGTACATTCAAAAAACCATCCACAGGAATGGGAGGCAGTCAAAGTCAAGGCTCTTATACAAGTAAGTATCAAGAAAATCTCCAATCGCTACAATGTCTTGACCAAATTATTTTTGGTCTTAATGAAGATAACATTAAAACCTCAGTCGAGACTTCTTTAAAATATTTTTCTGAAGAAATTTCATATTCATTTAATTTAATTATTTGTCGAATAATATATTCATATTTTAAGTCAAAAGGTTTTTATAAATCAAGTTTTGAATATCTAAAAGAATTAGAGAACAAAGAGAAAGAAATTAACAATAATTTAAACAACAAAATTACTGAATTTTTTTCTAAATTTCTTTTAACTATTTCTACACAAGAATCAAATTTTCTTCTTGCTAAATTGATTGAAAACGGAATAATTGAGCCAACACTTCTTACTAATAAAATATCACCATATTTCATACATTATATATCGAAAGAAGAAATAAATAAATTCGAAAATGATCAATTTGGTAAATACTTATTAGAAAACATAGAAATTCTTCAAGAAAACGATTGGGAACTTCATAAGAAATATATAAGTGAAGGAATAAATCAAAATGAAATATCAAAAATAATTCGAAATGATGAATTTGAAAAACTTCAAGAAATTATATCACAACCAAACTTTGATATTAATCAAACAATTGAACCATCACTTTATGAAAGATGTTCATATATTAATACGAAAAATGTTTCATTAATTGATTACGCAGCATTTTTTTCTGCTGTTAAATGTTTTAAATATTTGCTATTAAATAATTGTGAATTAGAACATACGGGTAAATATGCAATTGCTGGTGGAAATCTTGAAATTATTCATTTATGTGAACTTAATCATACTTCATTTGAAGATTCGTATGAAGCAGCAATTGAATTCCATCGAAATGATATTTTTATATATATTTATGAGAATAAAATCATCGAAATTAATGATATAGATGATATAATAACGAAATGTATTATATATGATAATTATGAAATTCTTTCATTCTTATTAGAAAAAGAAGAAATAGATATTAATGATAATATCATTAAAACATCAATTGAAACTGGAAATTTGTTCATTGTACAATATTTACTTGAAAAAAATCCGATATCAATAGATTTTTTGGAAATTTCTTCCATTTTTGGTAATAAAGAACTATTTATTTTCCTTATATATAATAAATATGTTAAATCTAAAGATAAAATCGTTTATTAATTCGATTTAAAGTTTATTTGAAATATTTGAAATTTCTTTTAAAAATTTGGAATTAATTTGTTTTACTTAAAATCGCTCTTTTAAATGCATCTGAAAAAGGTTACGTTGATATAGTAAAATTTTTCCTTGTTCAAGACAAAATTGATATAAATATAAAACCAAGTTTAATACAAACATCACTAATATTGGCATCTTCTAATGGACATATTGAAATTGTTAAATTGTTTCTTGAACAAGAAGGAATTGATATTAATTTCAAAGATATAAAATTGTATTATTTAAAATTTGTTTTAATAATTTCATGTTTCATAAAATGATTTGGAAATCATTCAAATGATTTTGGACTGCATTAATATTAGCTTCTTCTAATGGTCATTTAGGTATAGTTAAATTGTTTCTTGAACAAAAAGGAATTGATATTAATGTAATTGATTTTTATATATTTTGTATAATGTTTAATTAAATGATTTTATATTAGTTAAAAATATTTGGAAATTGTTCAAATGATTTTGGACTGCATTAATTTTAGCTTCTAGAAATGGACACACGAAAATAGTTCAAATACTTCTTGAGCAAAAAGGAATTGATGTTAATGTTAAAAACATTAATTTCTTTTATATAAAATTTATTTTAACAATTTAATATTTCAAAATTATTAATGGAAATTCTTCAAATTATTTTATACAGCACTTATGGAAGCATCTTATCATGGAAAGATAGATATAGTTCAATTACTTCTTGAACAAGAAAATATTAATATCAATATCAAAAACATAAATTTGTTTTATATAATATTTATTTATATAAATTTATGTTCCAATATAATATTTGGAAATTATTTGGAATATTTGAAACAGCACTTAATTTGGCATCTAAATATGGTATTACAGATATTGTTAAATTACTTCTTGAACAAGAGGGAATTGATATTAATGCAAAAGATATATAAATTTTTTATTTATTATTTATTTTATAGATTTGACATTTCATAAAAATATTTGGAAATTGTTCAAATTATTTAAAACTGAACTTATGCTTGCATCTGAAAATGGATACAAGGAAATAGTTAAATTGCTTTTAGAACAAGAAGGAATTGATATTAATGCAAAAGGTATTTATTTGTTAAATTTAATGATTCTTTTAAATTTTTAATATTTCATAAAAATATTTGGAAATCATTTAAAACATTTCTTACATCGCTTATGCTTGCATCTAAAAATGGGCATACTGAAATAGTAAAATTACTTCTCGAACAAGAAGGAATTGATGTTAATGTTACAGAGTTTATTATATGGTTTTAGATAAATTTTATTTTAATAATTTAATATTTCAAAATAAAATTTGGAATTTATTTAAAATATTATTTACAGCATTTTTAATTGCATCTGAAAAAGGTCATACTGAAATAGTTAAATTGTTTCTTGAACAAAAGTTAGTTGACATCAATGCACAAAGTATTAAAACGTTTTATTTTTAATTCATTTTAAATATTTTATATATCAAAAAAACATTTGGAAATTATTTGAAATATTTGATTCAGCACTAATTTATGCAGCTGAAAATGGTTACAAAGAATTAGTTGAATTACTTCTTGGTCAAAAAGGCATTAATTTTAATCCAAAAAATGCTTATTTAATTTATATAAAATTAATTTTTAAGATTTTTTGTTTCAAAATAATATTTGGAATTTAATCAAATGATTTTTGAATCCACTTATTTATGCAGTAAAGAAAGGTAATATTGATATAGTTAAGTTAATACTTGATAAAGAAACAATATTTATTAATGATAGCCCAGATGTTTCTTATGAAATTTTAATGGAAACACAGCACTTTTGGAAGCTTCTTGGAGAGGAAAAGCAAAAATGGTTAAATTACTTCTTGATGTAAAAGGAATTGATGTTAATGCCAAAAATGTTTTAATATTTTATATAAAATTTCTTTTAATAATTTAACGTTTTAAAATAACATTTGGAAATTATTCAATTTATTTGATACAGCATTAATTTATGCTTCTGAAAAAGGTAATATAAAAATAGTTAAATTACTTCTTGAAGAAAAAGGAATTTATATTAATGTTAAAAATATTTGTTTAATTGATTTAATGTTTTCTTTAACTATTTGAAATTTCATTAAAATATTCGGAAATTATTTTAATTATTTGATACAGCACTTATGTTAGCATCTAAATGTAACAATACGGAAATAGTTAAATTACTTCTTGAACAAGAACGAACTGATGTAAATGTTAAAAATATTTTTTTATTTATTTTGATTTTTACTTTGATGATTTGATATTTCATAAAAATATTTGGAAATTATTCAAATCATTTAATACACCACTAATTTATGCATCTTCAAAGGGTCTAACGGAAATAGTTAAATTACTTCTTGAACATGAAAAAATTGATGTAAATGCTCGAAATGTTTATTTGTTTAATTTAATTTTTGCTTTGATGATTCCATATTTCAACATAATATTTGGAAATTATTCAAAATATTTAATACAGCACTTATTTTAGCATCGAAATATGGTAATACAGAAATAGTTAAATTACTTCTTAAAAAGGAAGGAATTGATATCAAAGTAAAAAACATTTTATCATTTGATATAAAGTCCATATGAATCATTTAAAATATCAAAATAATTTTTGGAATTTGTTCAAATAACTTAAAACAGCACTTTCAAAAGCATCTAAAAATGGTAGAACTGAAATAAAATTGCTTCTTCAAAGAAAGAATTAATATGAATGTTATTATGTTTGTACTTTAACAACACATTACCAAAAAAAAAAGTTAAACTTGAAGATCTTCCAGAGGCTGGATAAGCCAATTGAGGAAATTCAGTTCAACCCCAAAAGTTAAATAAATAGAAATAAAAATTTTTTTATTTTTTTTAAATGAATATGTCTATGATTTTGAAATACTTAAAAATATTTTAAATTGAGCATTACACTAATCAAAATAGCACTTCATTCCAATAACAACTCTTAATGAAAAACAGAACAAATCAACATTATTTCAAATATTGATATTATGATCCTGATTATTTTGTGAAACATGCAATCTTAATCTCATAATTACTTAAGCAAAAAATTTTAATTACAATTTACCTCGAATCATTTCATTTAAGTGATAATTCACCAAATAAGTTCCAATTTTATTTTTCAAGATTTTTGGGCTTAAATTCAAAATAATTATAATTGTTTGATATCAAAAAATAAATATCTTTATTAATCTTCATGTACGATACCTGTCTAATTTGCTTAATAATTCTTGGAAATCTTCATCTGATTCAATCTTTGCTAAAGATGGAAGTCCATATGAACGTGCTTCTTCAACAGTTTTTGGTGATAAATTTAAAATGGTAACAGTATCAGATTCTACTTGCTTGGACCAAATTTCGTGTTCAGCTTCTGTCATTTCATCAATACCCTCGATATTGGAGAGAAAATCACGAACAAGCTGACGGGCAGCTTCTAAGTAAGACCCATCCTCGAATTGTTTAAACTGTTCTACATATTGACAAGCTTTTAAGAAATTCTGTTTTCGCGTGGAATCAGCAGTATCTTGCATATCAGCTTCAACATTCTTGAGGATTGTAAAAGCATCGAAATTTGATAAGCATTTTCCATTTCTGTAAACATAATCAAAAGCGTCTGCTTGGGACATTTCTGTGACATGTGATGTGAAAATATCACATAAATGCCAATTATTTTTCCTCAAATTTTCGAATTTTGTGAATTCTTAAAACTGTCAATAACTCATAGATAAAAGTGGCAATAGTGTTGTAAAAATTTGAAGAAGAAATATGCAAAAACCTCAACAAATATTTTTCCAATCAATATTGGTTTTTAACAATGAAGGAAACCTTGTTTTTTCCCAGAGGTTTAGTTCAGTAGAATCTGAAGCATCTTCAAATCGACAACCAATTTTATCTGATGAAGAACTTACATCAATATTTAAAGGTAACATTCTCCCTCCTCTCTCTTCTCCATCTCCTACACAATTTTCTTTTCAAATTTCTAAATCTTTATATATTGTTGTTCTACCTACAAAGAATTTTTATCTTGGTGTTATTCCCCTAATACGTCCAACATCAGTACAGCCATATATCGAAGTTTCAGCTTCATATTCATTTTTATCATTTCTTGAAACCGTAACGCGTTCAATTCTCAAGACAATGAATCCAAACTCACCACCATCAGCCTATGCTTCATTTCGTCAACTTATTAACCAGATTTTACCATTTGGTTCTCCGATTGTTCATGATGCATATTTTGCATCACAACTTATTTCTCCTGGTGATTTAAGGCGTTTTAGTGCCGGCTATCAAGTTGTAGCACCGTCACCGATTCCCTCATGGAAAGTCTCACTTTTATTTTCACGACCTCAAATTGAACTCAAACTTCGTGAAGTAATATTTGGTTCGATTGATGGTCAAAATAACACATACACAGTCTACGGCGAGCTCAAGAGCGTTGCCTCCATCAATTATCTCCCAGATATCACTGCGAAAGTCAAAGGTTTGGAAAATGTTTTGGATCTTTCCGGACATTATTGTGTAAAAAAGATCGAAAAAGATCAAATAGTATTTTCTCCCCCGACTGGAGTGGCTCAACTTCTTCTGTGGAAGTCAAACGTTGACCCTACTAAGCCTCCAGTCGATGGCATCTACGAGATATTCGAGGACGAAGTTGGTCTTCATTTCTCATTAACAATAACCGTTAAGGAGAACGTTAAAACCGTAACCGCTCAATTGCCTTTTCCAGGAAGAAGCTCTTTAACAAAGCATCAATTCCAAAATCCAGGCGGGCAACTAAAAATGTCTAAAAAAGAGGCAACTGTTATGTGGCTTGCTAAGTTTTCGGAACAAAAGTCATTAACATTAACAGGAATTTTGAACTTTGAATCAAATGAAAGCACATCAAAAGAAAGATGCAGAGCTTATATAAGCTTTAAGAGCAAAAAGAAATCTTTTACTGGAATTGAGGTTGAAAAAGATTCCGTAACGTTTAATCCTTCAGGAAATGTAAATGTAACAACAGAATTGAGTTATACAACTGAAAACAAAAAATATATATTTTGGGCAACACAAGGAAATCATTAAAGTTAAGTATCAGATTTTTTTTTTTATTTTTTCAACGGTTTATTACCGTTTAATTTACTCAACGATTATTTTTGCTTGAAATTTGTTCAGTGAATTGAATTGTTTTGACACAAAAAGAATCCAAAACGATTAAATTCGATTCAATCATTTTCAAAAAGTTGTATTGAAATTTGAAAAGAGTTTATGGATGTAGAATAGCTGAGCACTCACGATCATAATCTTCTCAAATTTCACTTTTCATTGAGAATTTAATTCTGTAGGAATTGTGTTCAATGTTATCGTCAAATAACTTTTTAACAACCAAAAACATTCATGAGCGAATACTTGAAACTTTCTGATTCTGGAGAAATAACAGCGTCACCTCATTCACTTCCAGATCCAGAAACCGGGAGTAAGCAAGCAGCTGACCCAAGGCTTACATTTGTAAAAACAGAAGCTACGAAAATTTATCTCAATGAAAGTTTTAAAGAAATGTTTGAAAACAGAAAAGAAAGAAAAAGAAGAGCTTCACTTTTCAGGAGATCTTTAGAAAACGCTAAGATGACAAGCAAAGAGAAGAAAAGAGCAAAAGAAGAATTTTCTAAAAATGAATCAGAAATCACAAGGATGCAAAGAGCACGCATTTCATCTAAGGACTTTCAAAAACTTAAACTTATTGGATGTGGTACATCAGGAGAAGTTTGGCTGGTAAAAGATACAATTAATTCCAGATTTTGTGCAATGAAAATAGTGAACAAGCTCAAAATTATCATCAACGATCAAGCAGAATCCGTAAAAACCGAGCGAACTCTACTTGCAACCATTGATAATCCATGGGTTGTGAAACTTTATTATTCATTTCAAGATCCAGAAAATTTATATTTTGTTTTTGAGTTTGTGCAAGGCGGGGACATGTTTTCTCTTCTTGATAGGTTCACTATGCTTGATGAAGATTTTACCAGATTTTATATTGCTGAAATCGCACTTGCGATTGACTCGATACATCGTGCTGGGTACGTTCATAGAGACATTAAACCGGAGAATATCCTCATCACAACGAAGGGGCACATCAAATTGGCAGATTTTGGTCTTTCAATACAATTTGATCGTTCGAACAGTGATTTTGCGCAAGTTCTTGAAGAACTCAAGCGTATTTTAGTCGGTGAAGACGAGTTTACTGAGCCAAGTTCCGGGCAATATTCTAAGCCGGCATCAATGGTTGGAACAATTGAATATGTCGCACCTGAAATTTTAACCCAAGAAGAATATGACAGAAAATGTGATTGGTGGAGTCTCGGAATTGTTATGTACGAAATGCTTTATGGACAAACACCATTTGCTTCTCCATCTGCAACTGAAACAGCATTAAAGATTGTTAGATGGAAAAAACACTTGGCTTTCCCATCAGTACCGAGCCTTTCAGATGAAGCAATAGACCTTATGAAGTCTCTTTTGACTGATGCAGATAAAAGGATTTCATTCCATAAAATTAAACATCACCCGTTCTTTAACGGCCTCTCATGGGGTGCCCTTCAGCAGAGGGAGGGGCCCTACATACCCAAGGTAAATGGTCCCGACGACATATCGGCCTTCCAGCCTAACGGTCCCCCGAAAAGTGCTCAGCAACTTCCCGAAAACGATCAAAATTTAACGAAATATGCTTTCTTGGGATTCACTTACAAGGCTAAGAAAAAGGGCATTAGCTCGTTAGACATGGGATTTAAATAAATGTTTGCATGTTTTTTTCCATTTGATTTAAGCCATATGCGTAAAGAGTCGATGCGACAGCAAGCATTTCGTGATGAAATAAGTATTATAGCGCAAAGAGTTATTCACATGTTAAGTTAAAAATGTGGATCCTATTGATTCAAGTAGACCACAATCCTGTCGTTAAAAGAAAAGATTTTTTATAATATAAAAAATGATAGTTGTCTGATTTACTTTTCCAATTTTGCATTGGCATGATAGTTTTGTTTCATATTTGTAGAGCCATATATATTAACAAACGAAAATTGGTAATGTTGATGATTTCAAAATATTGTAATCTCTAATTTAACTTTACATCCCAAGCGCGCATTAAATTTCACACATATAACTTATAAAGATGCATATATTATATTTTTTATTAAAGTGATTGAAACCAAAGTTTTGATGATATATCATGAATTTTTTGTATTTCATTATCGAAGTTCATTTGGGTTATGTTGACTCTTTGAAGTTCTTCATAATTTTTAATGCCCGGGCATAGTTATTGGCTGCGTCTTCTTTGCCATTGATGAGTTGATCTGGGTGGAAAAGTTGACGATATGTACCAGTACGGACTTCATCCATACATGTGGGCTGGAGATCTACAAAGACTGCGCGCGGGACATGTTCACCTGAGCCTTTTTCGGAGAAGAAGGTGTTGAAGGCATCATCGCAGACACCGATAGTTTTATCGGAGGGCATTTGTCCATAAGGCTGAATTCCGTGTTCGAGGCAATAAAGTTCCCAGCATCCGTTACCGATTTGAACGCCGCATAGATAGAAATAACCGTTGTTTGCTTTGAAAAAAACAATCTGGTCATTTTTTTATAGGTGGTCAATTTTTTGCGGATATAGAAATTTTGGCACTCACCTCATTTTTTTTGGATGGATGAAGTATCAAAACACAAAATTGTTCTTGTTGGAAATGCATACGTCGGTAAAACATCTTTGTTAACTCGTCTTATAAAAAATTATTTTTCCAAATCATATTGTCCAACTGTTGGAACTGGATTTGGATTTTGGGAAACAGTTGTGGAAGAACACACAGTCAGACTGCAAATTTGGGATACTGCAGGAACAGAAAGATATCATTCTATAACTCCAATTTTTTATCAAAATGCAGAAGCAGCACTTATATGTTATTCCTTAAAACAAACAGAAAAAGAATCAGAAGAAGCAGTAAAATCTTGGGTTAAGAATTTTTTAGATACTGTACAATCTAAACCAATATTTATTGTAGGAAATAAGAGAGACAAAAATGATACCATATCAGATGAAATGGAGAGGTACCTCAACGAGCAAGGAAAATATCAGTTATACAAAGTGTCTGCTAAAACTGGTGAAGGAGTAATTGATCTTTTTAGCAGTGTAGCTAAAGAGGTTTGGAAAAACTCATTTCCAAAATCCGAATTTTTGGAACAAAATCCGAGGGTTTCTGATCTTCCGCCAAAAACGAGTTGCTCATGCTGATTATATATACAATATTGTTTTGTACTGTGTAAAGATTATATAGAATTATACTTTAATTGTTTGGGAAAATGTGTATAAAAGCGAAATTAAAAAATTGCTACTAAACATTGATATAAAAAACAGCTTGGGAAAAAAATGAAAATATTTTTTTGTTTGAGCACTTTTCCAAAAGTTGTTGAAAGTATTTTTGTATGATTTAAGCATTTCCACATCTGGGCATGAATCTAAGATTGTTCATTCTTGCCCACATTGAATAAATCAGTGTTCATTTGCTTTTGTTATAAATTAAACTTTTATTATTTGAATGAAATGAATATCCATTTTTGATTTGAATTCATTTGGGTATGCAAATTCATTTTAAAAATAAAAAAAGTAATTTCTCATAAAAAATAAAAATTTAATTGAAAAATGTATAAAACTGTATTGAAATAATGGTGGGCATTTATTCTTCTTTCAAGGTAAAAAGTCATTTATATTTCAAGTCGAAAAATTTAAATAATTATTTTACAAGTTAAAATTGATTTCAAACCAATCAACAACAATTCTGCAACGCTTAATGTGTGTATAAAAGCATATTCCATTTAAAAAAATCACAAGACAATTTTTGAAAAATCATCTAATTTTAACATCAATTTATGAAGAGAAAAAACACACTTCTTTGGAGTTTTTCGAAAAAATCTACTTATTGTCAAATTACTTTTAGTAAGTCCAAGAACTACCATCCATGTATCTGCATCCTACCTCACATGCTTCATATTGTTCTTCAGGATAACCAAGGTTAGTTGTATGCGCACGACACAAGGATTTGCAGTCTGATAAACTTCCATAGCGAGGTTTATATGAGCCGCAACCATATTCGCAATTATAGTATTCACTAGTATGCTCATTTTTTTTGTCGTAATGTCTTCCGCAATAACGCTCGCAATCATTCCTAATAACAACATAGTCCCAATTTTTCTCAGGTTTGATGGTTTGTTTTGGCTTTGTTATAAATTTCACTTGCTTCTTACTTTGTACAAGACAGCCTGCCTTGCAAGCATGTTCTAATGATGTAGTGTTAAATTTTTCGCAAAACTTGAAGCATTTTTTGCTTGAGGCAACGAAGCACAGCAACAAAGAAAGCATTGATATCAAATTGACAAACCGCCCGATAAAGGGTTAATTGAATACTTATCGTTGTCAGATGACAGTTGTTTTGTTACGAAGCAACCGAAACGATCAAACAGTTAAATTTTCTATTCGCTTGGATAAATCTCAGTATTTCTTGATATTAAAATGAGAAAAATTAGGGCATGTAACATCCAAAACATCGCAATTCCAAAAATATCAGTTTTAAGTTTCTAAATAATGATTCAAGAAATATTTAGGACACAGCTGCACGTGCTGATGTGAATTGCATGGCTGATAGGGAAATTGACCGGCAATTAAATAGTAAAGAATTGCTAGAAACTTTGCACAAAATGTATTATGTAAAAAAACAAAACAGAGCCTATTTTCAATGGAAATTGATTTATTGTGAAAAATCAAAATTTTATTGAAATTTAATAAAATATTAATATTCAGAAATTTCTAAATTATGCATATTCATAATATATAGAGTTTTCAGGTAGGGACAGACCGTTGACATCATTTCTTCATTATTGAAAAACATATTAGAAAAATACTCGATATAATTCTTTGAGACAATATTTTTTTTTTGAATGCACTCTCATTAAACAAGGCATGTTCTAATGATGTACATGAGTTATTGAATGTATAGAAAAACAAGTACCCTATATCTCTTCTTCAAACGATTTTACTTGTTAACATTTTCAATTTGATATTCGATATATTATTAAAAGATAAATTTTCGATAAAATCTCTTTAAAAAATTTCTATATCACAAAGAATTGAACTCCGCTGAGAATTTTTATAATCAATATATATTTTTATGCCAAATGAACTTTTGATATATGAAACCATAAGTTCAGCATTTGTAACCTTTAATATGAAAAAATAATAAAGAAATTGAAATAAAATTTCGATTTTCATATTTTTCTGGTTGAACGAAAAGAAAGTAATTCACAAGGTTGCGGGGAAATGTCTCTTGTTAACTTCACCAATATGCTTAAATAAATGTTGAAGACAATTAAGTTAACTTTCATCATCTATGTGCACTCATTGAAATGTTGCACAACATATTGAAAATTCAATGATCATGGTAATTCGAATTGAATAAATTATTTCACAAAGTGTATTCAAAAAAATGACGGTTGAAAAATGTCACACAAAAATGAACAGTATCTATCAAATTTGAGATGGAGGAACGGACAAACAAGTTTGGTTATCCAGACGGCATACAAAATTAATTGATTTTTCTGAGAGAACCGTTGATAATTGTGCACAAAAGTCGTTAAATAACTTTCAGAATACCTCAAACCAACAATGCTCTTCATGTTTTTCCATTTACATAGAATTTAATTAAGTCACCGATACACAAGCCAAAGGCATCTTTCGCTAATTCAACAAATTGCTTATTTGATAAAAATACAAAGGGTCAAGCATGCAATCATTCTTTGATTCGTCTTCATATCCTTTATCTGCCTTATTTTCCTTTGCTTTGAAACTTGTGGAATATTTTGTTACTAACCATCCACAAAAGCAAAAGTCTTCTACTGAATTAGCATCCAACCTCAATATTCTCATTTTTCGCATTATTGTATTCCATCGATTTTTGATATTATTAAATGATCTATTATGAAAATACTTGCAAAACAATGACCATTTTGGCCCCATCGTATTATATTTCTCAAATAATATATGATCTTCTTCAGGTGTCCAAGGAGAAATGTTCACGTTAGGGGCTTAAATAGAAATTCCATCTTTCTCTGCATTGTCTGGGACTCCTAGTTTTAATTTTATCGGATATGAATTTCCAATTTCTGGTTCCATACTCTTGAACAAGTTTTATAAGAGCTTGATCTTCTTCATTGGTAAAAGTTTTCCTTTTTTTCTTATAGCTTGTATTTATGAAGTTAGGTGTGTAGTTGCTTAGATGTTCCATTTTTCAAAATGGTTCTCACAGTGATCATTTTCATTCAATTTGACGGCGCTACTTGTGAGGGCTAGAAAATTTCAATGCGTCTTTGGTTGTAAAGTTCAGTTGGTGTGAACAATAAATTTTATAATTTGCGTTATTCTGATGCTAGTAAGGGATATTTTAATATTTTCCAAAACATGGAAATAATATGAGTATTTTGATAATATATTATGTTTAATTTGTCGAAACTTGTTTAATTCATAGGATATAAATATTTTTTTGATTTCAATCGATAATAAAAAAAAAAAAAAAAGCGTTCAGTCCTTTGAAAAAAATGGGAACAAATCGATCAGATTGCATTTAATTCCACGTTGTTCAAAAAGTTATATAAAAAAACGGTCAGTCTGTGAATGTCCCCAAAGCAGTAAAACAAAGCTAATATTTACCATTTTGTCTCTTTTCGTGATATCTATGAATTTATAAAAGAATATTTATTGTCAAATATCACATGGAATTCATTTATAACTTGTTACATAATCCGTACAGAGCCAAACATCAAATTTATCACCGCCCGCCCCGGATATCTTTGTCAGCTTCAAAAAAGTGAAAATAATGAAAACTTTACTCGTAGTAATTTTGGCTGATATATTTGAACATTTGGAGTGTGTTATCAATCACCTGCTGACTATCTAATGACACTTGCCTGTAAACAATAATTGGCCTTGACTCGGTAAGTGGTTTAGCCCCTTTCCAAGAATTTATCGACAATATACTGTGCACATTTGTCAGGGTCGTGTGGATCTCCGATATACTCAGGAAACACCTTAGTGAAGCAATCCGTTTCCCTTATCTTTTCTGTGAATTCATCGAACTTATTGCAGATGAGGAAAATTGGTGCTTCTCTAAACTCTTCTTTTTTGACAACTTGGGAGAAAACTTCAAGCGAATCATTGATGCGAACCATTTGGATGTCTTCGAACATTGGCTTGTCGAATTCGGCCAATGATACAAAATATATACATCCGCCAACTTCACTCATGATTTTTTCCCATTTGCTGCGTTCATTCTTTTGACCACCAACGTCATATATACGGATGATTGCTCCATCGAGATCAAATGTGATTGAATCAATTCCAATTGATCTGACACGAACTCGAAGGACATCATCATCACTTGGAACGTAGTCTTCATCTTGGAGATCATCAATTTTGTCAAAGAAGTAACCGACGTTGTCTGGAATGATAGTTTCATCTTTATGTCCGTATGCCGTTTGTATTGATGGATCTTGCCATAGTTGTTGTAGAGATTCAGCAAGTTGAGGAGTAAAATCGCAAGCAAACGGATTTAATGCAAGAATATCTTGTGCTGCTTGTTCGAGATCTGGACTGATTTCCATCGAATTACGTTCTAACCAAATAAGAAGAAGTTGCATAGATTCAACGAGATTTCCTTTTTTTGACGAGCATATGTTGTTTTACCCGTTTCTCCAGTTCCACAAAGAATCAATCCAAATGCTTCTATATCATTATCTTTGATTAGAATCGGCTGTTTTTCATTGTTTGTATTGGATGTTATTTCTTTAGGTTCCTCATTTTTTATTGGCTCTTCCTCCTTTGGCTGTATGTTTTGCTGTGCATGATCTTTTACTGATGTTTTGCAAGGTGGTAAAGGTGATATTTGTTCTGGTACAACCTTCGATTGGCCGCACCCCATTTTTAATCAACACGATATAAAATCGTTCAATTTTGCACAAAAAGTTCCAAAGTTTGGGTAAAGAAGTGAATTCACATTTTTTCTGAGAACAAATTGTTAGTACTATAGTAAGTAATAAACTATTTAAAAAGTTTTTGAAAACTTGGCCGAAATGTTTCAAAAACTTTTGTGGAATCGTTTTTTGCTACAGACAAACTTTGTCAATTTTGATAGCAAAAAATTTGTGAAAAATTTTTCCATCAAAATCTGACGTTTTGCTCCATCTATTTTTTATCTAACAAATTTAATTACAGCAAAATGACATCTAAATTTAATGTTTTATTCGTCGACAGATTTTCGTAGGTACAATTTGATATCTGAAAATTACATTTTTCAAAAATGTATTATTGATCACTGATTTATTTGTTCACCTAAAACTAAAGAGAATAAACAATATTATTTTCACATGCACAGTACAACTTATTATTTCTTGTATTATAACACATCGTTGTAATCTGTGACATCATTTCAATATCCGCGATTAATTTTAATGTTGGCAACTCGAATATCTTTAATTTATTTTGTTGATCGCCGACAGCCAACAAAGATTTCAAGTTATTAATTTTCATTTCGCACCACGACAAATTTTTACCCATAATTTCCACCGTTGCCACTTTTTCGCCGTTTATATTAAATGTCGAAATTAAAGACGTTTTATCTTTGACACCTTCGTACGCCACTAGTATGCAAGGGTTTGTACTTATTTCAATTTTCAGTATATTCGAAGGTATTGAAATTGATCTAATGAAAGCTCCTTGTGACAATTCCGAAACAACAATAGTTTTCGATTTATCACAACTTACAATCATGTTCAATTGCAAATTTGCTTTCACGTCAATTATCGGTTCTGAATGTGGTGAAATTCGATATACAATTGAAGTTGGCACACCCAAATGCCATAAAATGATTGAAGAATCTGTTGAAGCAGTAATCAAATGATAGTTATCAGGTTGACATACTGCGATGTTTAATGAGAATTGGTTTTTCATTTCGATATGTTTTATCGAATTATTTTCGATTTGGAACAAATGGAAAGAAGAATCAGTGTTCGAAGAAGCGATTAATATGTTCGATCCCATTAAACAAGAGAATTTCTTTTCACTAAACTCTTCAATACTACCGATATAACGAGTTAAATCTTCTTCGATGTTATTATTGTTATTATTATTTGTTGTATTATTCGCGTTGTTATAATTGATCATTGTTAATAACCCTTTAATATTAATAAGTATTAAATTCGTTTGATCATTTCGCATAAATATGTTACGGAATTGTGTCTTTAATATTTGCGTAAGTTTAACTTTCTCTCGTAAGTTATAAAAGTTATGAATTTGTACAACGTTTTGACGCTTTGGATGTGGCGAAGTAAATATTTGTTTTGGTGTAATACCGAAATGAAAAGCGTTTTGTTGACATTGTGATAACATTTCCGGGTCATTTAATACTGATTTAGTTATACACGAAGCATAAGAGAATGGCGGAAAAAGTATTATTTGCTTCGATGGCTGCTTTACCTTGTTGTTTATATCCGAATATTAAATCGATCCAACCATTTAAATTGTTGTTAACATAATTTGATTCTAATGCGTTCTTATGTATTTCAATGAATTCATATGGCGTTTTAGCCCATTTCGGTAATATTACATCATTAATTATGTTGTCATTAATATCTTTACCTAAATCGAATCCATTCGAATTAATTAAGAATTCGGGTGTAGTAAAGAATTCTGGAATTAATTCTCGAAAATCATTAACAACTGGTGATGATACACATTCCCAAACCTTTTGTATTGATGAAAATATTCGTTGTGAATTATCAAATTTATTATCTTGCATTTTGATATTAATTGTAGTAAATGGTTCTAAACGTAATAAATAATATGATACAAAATATGAAGTAGAATAATGTATACGATATAAATATGATTTCTTAGGATCTTCAAATGCTTCATTTGATATTTTAATTAAGTTATTTAATCGTGTTTCATTAATTGCACCAATTGGTTTATTTAAGTCACGATAATTCTTTGGATCATTAATATCAATTGTTTCACTTGTATAATCATTTAATATCCATGGGAATATTGGATATTGTGTTAAATCATTAAAACTTCGACCTGCAAATAAATTAACATATATTAAATATTCATAATTTGTTATTATTCCATTTTGCCATTTTTCAGTTAATTTAAGCTCATTCCAAATAGTGGATATGTTTGAGCTTAATTGTAATACTTTAAGATTATTTAATTTCTTCTTTTGTAGAAATCGTAATACTTCTTTTCTTTTTTCATTACTTGGGAATACTATGAAATAACTTTTCCTTTTAATCAAAAAGAATTCTAATGCTTTTGGCAAATGTAAATAATTCCGATGTAATACCATTGATAAAGATTTTAATGAAACTTGAATCGATTTAACATTATTTTCTTCTGTTCGACCTTCAAAGAATAATTCTTTATCATTAATATAGAATTTACCTTTATAAACATCATTTAATTTAATTAAATCACATTCACAAGAAAATGAATAACTTAATGATTCATAATAACTTTCATCTTCATCTTCATCTTCTTCAGCATTTAAATCATCATCTAATAATTGAAGTTCATCAATCGATTGCGTGCTAAGTACCCATTGTTGAAATTCTTCATCTGCAGTTTTCTTATCACTTGAATCCCTTAAAATTGAAGCCATTTTATGTAAATCAAAATGATGATTAGGTTTAAAGATAATATGTCGCCAATATAAATCTAAAAATGTCGATATCTTCCAATGTGGAGCATTACCAATATCTCTAAATTGTCCATTATTAGCCTTTAATTCTTGTAATAAATGTTTTAATGATTTTTGACATAATAAATGATTATGATAAAATAATTGTCGATATTGATCAAACGTAGAAATTGATTGTTGAATTTGTCCTTTAGTTAATGATTTATCAAAACTTTCAGTATAATTTTGAATATCCAAAATTATTTGTGTTTCTTTTAATAAACTTTGTGATAAGAATTTGATGAAATTTGGTATTAATACTTGTAATGATTGTAACCATTCATTTGATGGTACACCATAAAATTCAGGTAATGTTTCATATTTTATATTTTTGACGTTTTTGAACCCATTTATTATAGTTATAAATTGTTTCTTTATTTCGGCATTCTTTAATGTTAATGGATATATAAATGAAGAAAATATTTGTAAACATTTTATAGATAAATCATTTGATACTGTTAATATATTTGTCGAAAATTTCGTTAAAATTTCTTTACTTTGATTAGGATCAGAACGAATTATAAATCCTAAAATAAATGAAATTAATTCGAAGATAATAAATTTGTTGTTTTGTATTGTTATAGTCTTTTCTAATATCGATGGACTTATCGATAAAACTAAATCACAATATTTCTTAGCTAAATTAATATTTAACCAATTACCTTTAATAGGGATTCTTGAACTAAATGAAATATTTAATGTATTTGTATTAATTTCTTTAGTTGTTAACATTATTAATTCTAAGAATTTAAAGTTCGAATCTAAAATTGTATCATTATGAAATCCGACATTTAAATTATATTCATTTAAAAGTTCTTGATTACGAAATGATTCATCATAAGAAGGAATATAAAATAAATAAGAAAATACTTCTGACAACAAAAATTGATAAACATTTTCTTGTTTAGCATTTAATTCAGTTAATAAATGTAAATAAATGTTATTAATGAATTCCATTGTATCACATTTCTTAGTAATTTGAATTATATTTAAAAATGAAATTGCATTAATGAATAAATTAATTTTTTGTTTTGTTAATAATGAAATTAATATTAATGAAAAAATGGAATTAGTAATATGATCAACTTTTAAGTCGATTTTCTTAGAAGTTTGTGAATAAAGATAAAATGTATATATATACCAATTAGAATTAAAGAATTGTTCAATTGATATCATATTATTTTTAAGTTTATCATAAAATGTATTTAAGAATTGTGTTATTAAATCGCCATTAAAGTAATACGAAAGAAAAGATATAAATGGATATAAACTACTCATTAATTTTGGTACTTCGAAGAATAATTTTATTGATTCATCCCAAGATTTTTGTGTTATATTATTTGGATTATATATTTTAATATAAGTAATTATTGAATTATCTAAATTAAGTTTAACATTTTGATTTGATATTATATTATTTATTAAAAAGTCATGTGTTTTAATTAAAAGTTTTAATGATATAATTCGTACATCTTCATTTTCATGACTAGCTAATTGTATAAATGAATAATAATAACTCGGCTTAACTAATAAATTATGACAATCAAAGATATGATTAGATATTAAAGTATATATTAAATCTAAAACTTCGATTTTTAATTTTGTGATTTTTATAGCATTTACATATTTAAATATTAAATGTTGTTCTGATATTTGAAAACGTTTTTTAGCAAAATCTAGTAAAAATGGCCAATATAATTTCCGAATTTGATCATTATCTATTTGTATAATATAAGCCAAAATTTGAGGAAATGATAAAGTTTCTAAAAATGTATTAGTGAACTTATTAAATAATTTATATAAATAATCATTTAATATTATTTTATGAATATCATAATTTAATTGATTCCAAAGCACAGGATAAAACCATAAATAATTTATAATATCAGCAATATACATATTATCTCTTAAAGAACAAGTTAAATCCATTAAAAGTTTAAAGAAATCATTCTTAAACTTATCAGGTTTAATTAATGTTAATGAATTACAAAATGATTTAAATCCATTCGAATTAAAGAATGAACTTTCTAAATCAGGCGAAATTTTAATTAATGAAATAATTAATTCGATTAATTTATAAGAAAACTCAATACTATCATTTAAATTAGGTTCTCCATATACTTCCAATTCGACAAATGAAAATATAGGCATTAAAGATTGAATTCCACCCATATTCGTAATAGTTTTAACAAATGTTGATGAATATGGTACTACTTCCCCTTCAATTATTGCGTTTTTATTAAACTTCTTAGATAAATTAATACAATTATTATCTTTAACTAAACGAGAATTATAACATAATATTAATGATTCTTCAATATCACCATGGAATAATGAAGAAGGCAAATTATTAAACACATTTTTATTAGCAATATCAAAATTATATATATAATCTAATGGTAATTTCGAGAAATCTTCCATTATTTTATTCGAAAAGAATTGTGAAAAGAAATATATTATATTAATATTACATACTAATGAATAATTCGGATCAAAACTTCTTGCAAGATACCAATTCTTAATTGCTTCTATCTTAAATTTCGACATTGAAAACACTAAAATTTTCTTTTGGTTGATATATATCTTACAATTATTATTCCCTTGAATAGTTATACCAAATAAATTCCATGCATTTTCTTTTAATTCATTATTAATTGTATGTACAATCAATTGAGGCTTTTTACCTAATTTCTTAACTTCTATAACTAATGATAAATTATTAATATAAATTTCTAACGTTATATCATTAGTACTTTCAATAGATAATATTCGAGGCTTATCACAACTAAAGTTATATTTAGAATCAATATTAAATCGAATAATAAATGTCCAACCTTTCGATAAATAAGTTGAAGGTATTGAAGGTAAATTAATTCCGGTGTTTAATCCAGTAAAATGAAAGAATGATGAAGGCACTTCAATATTATTTTGTGTAATAATATCATATAAACATGATAAAAATCGTGATGTCCACCATGGACGTTTACCTTCATAAGATTTTAATAAATTCATCGATTCGATAAATGTTCGAGGTTTAAATAAATAAGATGAAACTTTTGTAAATAATTGAAGGCATGAATTAATTGAATTCTTTTGATTCTCATTTGCTTTTGATAAATCCGGGAAATTACGTATAAATTGTAATATAATTATTGGTAACTTTGATTGATAAATATGTAAACAATTTGTAAATGAATTCTCACATATTAAATATAAATAATTAAATATTATGGTATGTTCACTTAAATGTGATGTAGAATAATGTAAAAATGGTAATGCTTTATAAAATCGGATTTCATTATATTTAAATTGTTGTTCTATATCCATAGGTTGTTCAAAGATTAATTCTAATATTAAATTAATTGTATCTTTTTCTAATATAATTGTTGATAAAATTTTAGAGAATTGTAATAAAAATGATTTCGATTGTTTTATTAAAATTGTTTGATAATTTTTATCATTTCGTGTGAAATTACATATTAATTTTAATATTGATTGTAAAATCTTATTTGCTTTTTCATGTATTTTATTAACTACTTCTTGTGTAAAATCGAGAATTAATTTAAATATTTCATATTTATCTAAATATCGTACAAGTGTATCTCTATTTTCATAAAATGAATTACTTAATATATCAATTAATAATGATAATAAATGTAAATAATTTTCATCTTCAATATTTTTGACAGATAATTTTATTAAATCAATTAAAAATTCTAATTCGGTTTCATATGGTGTTAATAATTCGCCATCTATCTTAAAGCATTGTTCTAATTTTATAGATAAACATCGACTTAAAAAATCAACTGCATAATTTTCAAATGATTTTTCAAATAATAAATGGAAATGAAATTTTAATATTATTTCAGTCGAACATAAAACTTGTTTAGCTATATCATTAGAAAAGAATTCATATTGTAAAAATAATAATGATTTTCGAAGTTCGAAAATTTTATTTTTCACATTTGTATCTTTTTCTCTTAAATAAACTAATTGTAACATATAATTATAATATATATAACCATCTAAGAAATTTGATTTTTGTAAACTATAAATTAATGTCGAATTTTTATTTTGTAAAATTGCTGATATTAAATATATTATATCATTTGCAAGTTGTGGACCAGAATTCTTTAAGAAAGTTGAAATTTCATTTAATGTTTGTAATTGTTCATTAGTATTAGAACTATTCAAACAATTAGAAATCAAATCATAATACATATTACGTATCGCAATGAAAAATTGCGCATTTTTAGATTCGGTATAAGTATAATTTATATCAAATAAATATGAAGAAAATATTTCTTTCCAAATTTGATGATTTGTAAATAATTCGGCAATAGTAATTTTATTATACATTGTAAAGAATGTTAATATATTAAAAACTAATGATAATTGTGTTTCTTTTTGTTGTGGTTTAATTTCTAAAAATAAATGGAATAATTTACCAACAATTATACTCTTTAATGGTCCCGCTTGTGCATTTAATAATGATGTCATGATGATAGATAACTTATTATTCATTGCAACAATTAATTTATAGTTTTGTCCATTACTTTGTTTTTGTCGTTTATGATTTATAATGATTGGCATTTCTTCTTTTTCATTAATATTTATCCATTTATGATCAGGGAATTCATTAAATGTTAAATTACTTGTTGATGAATATTCAGCAAATTCTTTCGGTGCTATTGTTTCTTCTTTAACGCCAATTGTTGGAAAGATATTACTTAAGAAGATTACCATGTTACATATGCTATCAATAATATTATTATCATTAAGATATTGTTGGAATTGGAACTTATTACAGCCTAAAATTATAAAGTCTATACACATAATAGATAGGTCAAATATAATTTCTTTTTCGTTTTCGTTTTTGTTTTCAATTAACTTCTTCATTAATTCATTGGTCGATTTGACCATTGGAATAAGAATAATGTCTTTAAACTCAATTGCTATCTTGATATCAAGTGATAAGATAACTTTTGTGATCTGTTTGCAGTGTTCAACTTTAACTGTTGTGAAATTTGGTGTTCCATAAAGATTAATAAATGTAGAATATATATTAACCAAAAATTTATGGACTTCCAAAAATAAGAATTTATTGGGAGAGTTGTTGATACATTGATAAATTAATGTAAGAAGTTTAGTCTGATATTCTTCCGCTGTGAAATTTTTGGACCAATAATCTGATAGAAAATCTAATACAGGCGATATGACTAATACAAAGTCAGAGCCATTTTCTGCGGGTTCAGATAAGAAAATTCGGAATAATGTTAACCCTCGATTTAAAAATTCAGTATTCGAATTCCGAATCATTTCAGGATAACAATAACAATAGCGAATTAGAAAACGATATAAGATGATAAAGAAGGCATCTGCTCCTTTTTTGTTGTTTTTTATTGTATCCAAATTTTTTGATATTGATTCTGATAACACATAGTATGATGTTTCTGGCATAGTGCTTAAAGAAAGCTTTTCTATTATAGTTTCACGAGTGGTCTTTTTGGACTTAAAGTCTTTTGATTGATATGTTTTATCATGAATTTGATTTATCAAATTTTTAATATCGACTCCTGGTATATTTATTCCACTTGGGACAGAAGGTTTCTTTGTGAAATAATGAACCCAAATATCTTCAAGGGTTTGTGGTTGCTGTGCTTTCTTTTTCATCTATGAAAATTTCTGAGGTTTATTGTTTACACATGTTTCTTATGCTGATTTGAAAAAATTTATTGTCTCCATCCTATTCTCAAGTAATTTCATATCTTTTATTCAAGAAATTACAACATTTTTACCATTAATATTATATTAGATGGATATTTTGTTTATATTTTTAAGTGAATCTAATTTTCATGGTTTTATTCCTGACTGTAATGATAACATCTTCTTTTGCGGTTATTTCTTGTTCTCTTTCAATTTTCAATAGCGTTTGACCCGAGCCACTTTTCCCCAAGAATTTTACCACTTTTTATAAAATATGCAAAATTTCGGGTTCTTCAGTAAATTTGAATGAGGTTACTATCAAAACTTTCTGCCGAATACGGTTAATCTACGGACATTTACGATAAATGTATGAAAAGTGGCATTGAAGTCGATTTTTTCTGAATTGTATCAACTTTTTAAATGCGTTATTACAGTACTTTTTGAATGAAAATGTTGATACATAGATCTATTTGATTGCTTAATTGAAATGATTTAAATTCTTTTCCATGAATAAATTATTTTATCAAGGAAAAAAATTATTTGCTTAAGATTTATAATTATTGAATCAATGATACCCGAAATAAAAAATAATCTACATTGTAAAAGATTTCTTATTCAATTTATTGATTATCATTAATTTTTGCTTATATAAATGAACTTTCTAAGTCGAAGAGCTATTTTCAATTTTTAATTAATTTTAAATATTTTTATTTGAATAATTACATGAAAAATAAAATGATCATAAAAACTTTTTAATATATAACATTAATCTTCAGATTCAAACAACTCTAAAATAGATGGAAATGAAGTTAAATCAAATTCATTTTCTAAATCGAAGTATTCGGCAATTTCATTTTTCACATGTTCTGCCATAAACTCGAATTCATTATGTAACTTGAACGAATTCACCAAAGATTCCAAAAAGCCCAAACACATGAAAGCATTTTCTTCTTCAGACTCATCAGAAATCTTAAATCCGATGATATTTAATCCGCCATAATCAATAATTTCATGTAATGTATCAAAATCTACGCACATATAATAAGACAAAAGCAAATTTGCAATTGAGTCCTTTAGACTAAAAACGCAAAATTGGAAACGCTCCAAAAGTCCTTTCCAATATTCTTTCGATGTAAATTCATTTCTTAATAATTCCGATTTCTTCATTATCAATGCAAATGCTTCATATATATGTGTTAACAACATTTCCTCATTAAAAATATAATTTAATAGCACAATTATTTGCTCATTTATATCATGATCAAAGAAATAAAAAAGTTGCGAGAAAATGAGTGACGAACAAGAAATTAAATGAATCTCAGGATGACTTAGCATATAATTAACAAAGTCAATCAAGCCAAGTGACAAAAATAATTCATAGTTTAGATTTCGTTTGGTAAGCTCATATAGAGCCCATGAATTATTATAAAATGTTCGGGAAAAGCCTTTGCGAAAACACATATCAATGATTGTAAGAAGTATATTATGCGTTTCGGGTGAAAGTTCGAGTTGGGAGGCATTATAGACAAGGGCACTGATTTCTTTAGAGATGATAAAAATTGTTGCAAGTTGTTCTTCTTCTTCGGTTTCAGTAGAAGTGGATAAAATTTCGGCAACTGTAGGGTTTTGTTGATCTTCGTAAAGTAATTCTTCAAGAAAGCCAATGTCGATTATTTGGAAAAATTCAAAAACGGCATTATTATTAATGGAGCATAAAAGACGAAGTGTTTGGAAATAAGTATATCTTAGTAATTTGTTTTTCCTAGAAGTAGTACATAATATTGATATAATTCCTCCAGCTATAAATTTATTGCCAACGTTATGTGAAAGTTTGGATAAAAAAGTAATACATTTCGAAGCAGTGATTTGTACGTCTACGTTGTCAACCTGTAAAAGTTGCATCATTATTTGGATTATTTTTGGCGAACAAAATTGATCAATTTCAATAGAAGTTTCTTGTAAAAAATCAAATATTTCATCTAGGCATTGAGATGTAGACTCATGATTATTATTGTGAAAACAACATTTGAGTACCATAAATAATCTGTTTATTATACCCATTTCTTCTTCAACATCATCCATTTTCAAATCAATGGCACTTGATAATTGAACGTAACGGCCCAATGAAGGAGATAAATTGGAATAATTTGATGTTTTCAATCTTTTCATTGTGCGTTTATAAAGACATGTTAAGTGAATATATATTTTATTTTCTTATAGAGAGAATTGAAAAGCAACTGAACTACTTTTGATCGTTTTTAACAGAAATATGATTCAAAAAGTTGGAGGCTAATCGTTCGTACCCTCCGGTAATTCAATGTAACCGTTTCCTAACTGCTGTTGTAAAATCATCATGGGCAATATCCAAAGCGAAACAGAATTACTTCCACCAGTTCAAAATCCAGATACATACAGGCAAATAGTAAGATCTCTTGAAGAAGTCATTATTAATTTAGACGAAGATAACATTATCGAATCAGTTGGGAGAACTATAAATTTCGTTACTGATAATTTTACATCTTTTCCTAATACTTTTTTAAGTCGATTTATTTATTCAGCATATTTTTCACAAGCAAAGGATATTAATATTTATATTAATTTTATGAAAGAAATGGAAAATCAAATGAAAAAATTCAACTCGAATGAATGTAATCTAATAAATACATTTACAGATTTTATTCTTCAATTAGATACACAAGAATCATATTTTCTTCTTGAAAAATTAATTGACTTAAATATATTTCCATCAACGATAATTGAAAATAAAAAAACATTTTTTTTCTCTCATTTTATGTCTTTAGGAAGCACAAACATTTTAATGAAAAATGAGTCCATTCGATTCCAATCATATTTCACGCAAAATCTTGGGGGACTTTTCATGAATGATTGGGAACTTCATAAGCAATTAATCAAAGAAGGACATAATCCAAATACAATTGCGAAAATAATTCGAAATGATGAAATCGAAAAACTTCAAGAAATATCATCACAAAATGATTTTGATTACAACCAAACAATAAAACCATCACTTTATGAAAAGCATTCATTAATTAATCAAAAGAATGTTACATTAATTGATTATGCAGCATTTTTTGGATCAATTAATTGCTTTAAATATTTACTTATAAATAGTAATAATTTAGAAAATCTCGGTAAATATGCAGTTGCAGGTGGAAATGAAGAAATTATTCATTTGTGTGAACAAAATGATATATCATTGAATCAATCTCTTGAGATAGCAATCGAATATCATCGGAATGATATCTTTAAATATATTTATGAGAATAAAACTCAAGAAATTTCTAATTTAGAAAAATTAGGGAATAAATGTTATCAGTTTTGTAATTTCGAAATTTTCTCATTTTTAATTCTAGAAAATATGAAAATTGATGAAAAGACTATGAATGATATTGGAAATACAGGAAATATTTTACTGATGAAATATTTATTCGAATATAATATGTTGCCAAAAAATTATTTGATTTTTTTATCAGATACAATTTCAATAAACATTGTTGGAAGTATTTTCATGGGAAATAATACCAGATCTACTATTAGAGATAGAAACATATATTTCTTTTATTAAATGTTTGATTTTGTTGATTTTTTGTTTCTAAATAATATTTGGAATTTCTTAAATTTGTTTGAAACAGCACTTCTATGTTCGTCATATTATGGATATCCTAAAATAGTTAAATTTCTTATTGAACATGAAAAAGTTAATGTTAATATTACCGAAATTTATTTCTTTATTTTAATATTTGTTTTAAATTATTAACGTTTCTAAATAACATTTAGGAATTATTCAAAGTATTTGTAACACCACTCATTTGCGCATCTTTTAGAGGTAATCTTGAAGTAGTTAAATTGCTTCTAGAACAAGAAGAAATTGAAATAAATGCTAAAAACATAAATTTGTTTTATTTTTAATTTGTTTTAATAATTTTCTATCTCAAAATAATATTTGGAGTTTATTCACATTATATCAAACAGCATTTATTTTCGCATCTTTAAATGGTCATACAGAAATAGTTAAATTATTTCTTAAACATAAAAAAATTGATATTAATGCTAAAGATATTTAATTGATTTATTTAATATTTATTTTAATAATTTAATATTTCAAAATAATATTTGGAAATTATTCAAATCATAAAATACAGCACTTTTAAATGCATCTAGAGAAGGTCAAATTGAAGTAATAAAATTACTTCTAGAACAAGAAGGAATTGATTTTAATGCAAAAAGTGTTAATATGCATTATTTAATATTTATTTAAATAATTTAGTAATTTAAAATATTATTTGGAAATTATTTGTATTATTTAATACATTATTAATTTATGCATCTGCAAAAGGAAATTCAGATTTAGTCAAATTATTTATTGAACGAAAAATTGTTGATATAAATGCTCGAAATATTTATATGTTTTGTTTAATATTATTTTATTTAATTTGATATTTTAAAATAATATTTGGAAATTATTTAAATTATTTGAAACAGCACTTATGAAAGCATCTGAAACTGGTAATATAGAAATAGTTAAATTACTTCTTGAACAAAAAGGAATAGATATCAATGCAAAAGATATTTATTTGTTTAATTTAAAATTTATTTTAATAATTTAATATTTCAAAATATGATTTGGAAATTATTTAAATTGTTTAATACAGCATTTATGCTTGCATTTAATAAGGAAAATTTTGATATAATTGAATTATTTTATGAAAAAGAAGGAGTTGATCCAAATATGAAAATTAATTATATACTTTATTTCAAATTGATTTAAATAATTTTTTATATCAAAATATTATTTAAAAATTATTTAAATTATTCAAAAATTCACTAATTAATGCAATTGAAAAAAATAAAATAGAATTTGTAAAATTAATTCTAAACCAAAAAGTAATTAATGTTAATACTAATATTTATTTGTTTTATTTAAAATTGGTTTCAATAATTTGATATTTCAAAATAAAATTTGAAGTTTATTTAAGGAATATAAAAATCCACTAAAAGTTGCAATTGAAAAAGGTTATACCGAAATAGTACAATTGCTTCTTAAATATGAAAAAATTGATGTCAATATAAGATTTAGATATTTATTTTATTAATATACAATATTTCAAAATAATTTTTAATAATTGATAAAATTATTTGATACGCCACTTATAATTGCAACAAAGAAAGGTAATATTGGAATAGTTTCATTACTACTTGAACATAAAGATATTAATGTAGATCTGAAAGATGTTTATTTGTTTTATTTAGAAATTATTTTATTAATTTTATATTTCAAAATAATATTTGGAAATTATTTAAATTATTTTGGACAGCACTCGATTATGCATTTAATAAAGATTATATTGAAATAATTAAATTGCTTCTTCAAAAAGCGAATATTAATGAGTTATATATTTATATATCTTCTTTGTAATTAATTTCTATAATATGATATTTCATAATTATATATAGAAAATATTTATAATATTTAAAACACCACTTATGATTGCAGTAGAAAAAAATTATATAGAAATAGTTGAACTCATTCTTAAACATGAAGGTGTTGATGTTAATGTACAAGATATTTATTTAATTTATTAAGAATTTATTTAAATAAAATGATATTTCAAAATAATTTTTGGAAATTAGTAAAATTATTTCATACACCACTTATGATTGCAGTAGAAAAAGATTATACAAAAATTGTTGCAATACTACTTGAACAAATAGGAATTAATATTAATATTACAGATATTTATTTTTTTTATATAGAATATATTTTAATAATTTTATATTTCAAAATAATTTTTGAAAATTATTTTATATATTTAGAAAAGCAGTTGACATTGCATTGAATAAAGGTTATGCAGATATAGTTGAAATGTTTATTAAAATTAAAGGAATTGATATAAATGCTGAAAGGATTCATACTTTTAGCTTTATATTAATTTTTCTAATTTAATGTTTTTTGGTAATAATTAATGAATATTTATAATATTTATAACATATCTTATGGAAGCTATTGAAAATGGCTATATCGAAATAGCTAAATTATTTCTTGCACAGAAAGAAATTAATATTAATGGCAAAAATATTATTTATTTAAATAATTTTCAATTTCAATGTAACATTTGGAAATTATTTGGTATACTTAAAACTGTACTCATGTATGCATCTGAAAAAGGTTATATCGAAATAGTTAAATTACTTCTTAAACGAAAAGAAATTGATATTGATGCTAAAGATATTTATTCCTTTTGTTTATTGTTTAGTATAATAATTTTATATTTCAAAATAATATATGGAATTTTTTTTATATCGAAGAGTCAGCTCTTGTTTATGCATGTCATAAAGGAAATACAGAAATAGTTAAATTACTTTTTGAACAAAAAAGAATTGAAATTAATTATATTGATATTAATTTGTTTTGTTTCATATTTGTTTTAATAATTTAATGTTTCAAAATAATATTTGGAAATCATTCATAACATTTCAAACACTACTTATTTTCGTATCTCATAAAGGATATACAGAAATAGCTAAATTACTTATTGAACGCCAAAAAATCGATATTAATGCTAAAGATATTTTTTTATTTTATTTAGAATTTATTTTAATAATTTTTTGTTTCAAGATATTATTTGATAATTATTCATTACATTTAGAACAGCACTTATTTATGCATCTGAAAAAGGTTATACAGGAATAGTACAATTACTTCTTGAACAAAAGAAAATCAAAATTAACACAAAAGATATTTATTCATTTTATTTGAAATATATTCTAATAATTTAATGTTTCAAAACATTATTTGGAAATTATTCATTGCATTTAAAACAGCACTTATTCTTGCATCTATGAATGGTTATACAGAGATTGTTCAAATGCTTCTTAACCATAAAGGAATCAATATTAATGTTAAAGATATTTATTATCTTTATTTAATTTTTATTTTAACAATTTGATATTTCAAAACAAAATTTGGAAATTTTTCACAATATTTAAAACAGCATTTAAATACGCAGTTCTAAATGGTCATTCAAATATAGTTATGTTACTCATTAATCAAAAAGGAATTAATGTTAATATAAATGATAAAGTTAAATTATTATATTTATAGTTTATTTAAATTAATTGATGATTAAAAATAATATTTGGAAATTAATCAAAAAATTTAAAACATTACTTATGAACGCAGCAATTAAAGGTTATATAGAAATAGCTAAAGTACTTATTGAACAAAAAGGAATTAATCTTAATGCTAAAGATATTTATATGTTTTATTTGATTTATGTTTTAATAATTTACTATTTCAAAATAATGTTTGGAAATTATTCAAATTATTTAACACAGCACTTATGTATGCATGTCAAAATGGTAAAAATGATATAGTTAAATTACTTCTTGGGCTAAAAGGAACTGATATTTATTTAAAAAATATTTATTTGTTTTATGTAAAATATATTTTATCAATTTCAGATTTCAAAATAGTATTTGGGAATTATTTATATTATTTCAAACAGCACTTGTTTCAGCATCTGCAAAGGGTTATATAGAAATAATTGAAACATTTATTAAATTTAAAGGAGTTGATGTTGATACCAAATATATTTAATTTAATAATTTGAAAATTCAACATAATATTCGTAATTTATTCATGATATTTAATAATGCTCTTGTTTCAGCAGCTGCATATGGACATTTAGAAATCGTTAAATTATTACTTCATCAAAACTTAATTGATATTAATGCTAAAAATGTTATTTTATTTTGATTGAGATTTGATCAAATAATTTTATATTTTCATGTAATATTTGGAAATTATTTATAATATTTAATACAGCACTTATCACTGCATCTCGTAATGGTCAGGTAAAAGTAGTTGAATATCTTCTTGCACAAGAAAGAATTAGTATTAATATACAAAATATATCAAAATTTTATTTAAAATTTGTTTTAATTATTTATTGTTTTATGATAACATTTGGAAATAATGCACTTATGGAAGCATCTAGTCATGGCCAATTAGAAATAGTTCGGATACTTATTGAACACGGAAAAAATTCCCAAAATAAGAATGTTCAATTTTTCTGTTTGCTGTATATATGAACTTTTTGATGTTTTTAAATAATATTTGGAAATTATTTGAAATATTTTTTACAGTAATTCAATATGCTGATGGTGAATTTACACATTCAGGCGATTTACTTATTGAACACGAAGGAATTGATATTAATGCTAAAAATATTAATTTGTCTTATTTAACATATGTTTTGATAATTTGATGTTTTTGGATAATGTTTGGAAATTTTTCAAAATATTTGAGACAGCACTTATGTTAGCAGCTTGTCGTAATCAAGAAGAAGTGGTTGAATTTTTGCTTGAACAAGAAGGAATCAATATCAATGCTCAAAATATATAATAATTTTATTTAAATTTTAATTTAACAATTTAAAATTTTCAAATAATATTTGGAAATTATTTATATTATTTAAAACTGCTCTTATGCTTGCACGAAATAATGAAAAAGTAATCCAAAAGTTCCAGCAGAAAGATATAGAAAACACTAAAAAGAGATAAATAAATAAGAATGATTCTTAAAAAGCAACTTCAATTAATTTTTTTTTTTAATTTCAAATACACATGTTACCAGCTCATATCCATTAACACATTTGTAAACACATTCCTTTCGAGACTTCGGGAATTGAGAAAATGTAACAAAACAAGTCACATAAGGCCTCACTCATTTCACACATTGATAGAATGAATAATTAAAAGAATTGGTAAAAATACATAGCTACTCTATTACATGATTGTTATGCATTTTGAATTTATATTATAATCATGTTGTTCGCTATCATTTCCATCATGAAAGCATCGGTCAATAATTCAATTTTTGAATTTGTAAGGTTTATATGGCATTAGACAGTTGCGGGGCAAGAAAACCAAAGTTTTCCTAACATATCCAACAAATCATGGAGAGAGCCAAACAACCCAAAAGATTACCATGCTGAGTACTTCAAAAGTTGAGGATCTAGTAAAAATTATCGAAAGTACAATAGATCAATTCAACCAAAAAGAATTCATTTTATTACATAAAAACGAAATACTCCTAAAGTCACAAGAAATTGAAAGTATCTCTGAAGATAAAAATTGTGATATTGTCATTTTCCCACAATTTGTAACAATATCAGTAATTACCACTGAAAGTGAACTCCTTCAGAAACAGATCGATATATCGACACCAGTTATAGCTATAATTAATGAAATGGTTGATTCATATCCAGAAAGATATGTTCTTGCTTTTCAAACAAAAGATAAAAGGTATCAAGTTCTATCACATATGTTTCCTTTGTTTTCTCAAGGTTGGTTTTTTGATAGCTTAGTTTTAATCCGAAGAGTTTATTTGGAAGATATTTCTAGCCTTCATCAACATGATTTCCGTGAATACCTTATACGGAATTGTCAATTTGCTGTTGCTCGTGGACTTTCTTTTTACACATCGAAAGTATGGGCTGATCTAGCTGCATTACAACTTGTATCCAAACAATCAAAAGCAAATGCGACGCCAGACTTTGTCCGTAACAATATATCACTTTACATACCACAAATGCTTAAGAAAGATGATGCATTGATTAATTCAGTTTGTAGATTTATGGAAATATATGGAGACCTTACACCAGAACAAGCCGAAACCATATATGTTTCCAAGGCAGCAAGTGATGGATGTCAATGTGGATATGGAGAAAATCTTAAATTCAGTCGTTTTGATGGGAAAAAATGGCCAAAAATGGTTCCCAAAACAGTCTTCTTTTCTCCTTACATGATTTACGTGTTCACACCGCTTAAGTTTACCGAGCCTAACTATGAGGGGCTTGTTGACGAGATTGAATCCATCAACGATGAAACCGCCGACGGTTCGATTGAAATCGTGTTCAAACGCTCTGAAAAATGGCGGTTTATTAGCAAGCAGCCGTTAATTTTCAACAGCATTCTAAATGAGATTCGAACTAAACCAAAACATTCCAAAGAACTTGAGAATAATGACTCAAATCAAAAAGAAGAAAAAGAGAAAACTGATGTTAACGATTACTATTTGACTCTATTTCCTTCTCAAATCTCGTGTCAAGTTCCAGATGATTTCGTGAAGCGTACCAATTTTTCATCCGCAAAAACATCAACATTTGTCTTTGAAGAGGAGGAACCGACAACTTCGATTTCAAATAAAATTGAACCGCTACAATTCATAAAGCCAAAGAGGAAGAACCCAAGGAAAAAGAGAAGGCATCCTGGTACATATCCTATAGTTCCGCCTGGCAAGTTTGAAACTAATCAAGAATATGATATTGTCAAGAATAACATGAAAACAGTCAAACTTGTGAGAATGATTGAAGACAATGGTGAAAACGAAATTGACGAAAAGGAGAAAATTCCAATCGAAAAAGAAAAATTCTTTAAATTATCAGAAGATGAATCATGGGAAAAGAATCCAATCGCAATTGTTTTTGTACTGCTTATAATAATTGATATAATCAAGATTCTGCTCTAATAACTGCTATATTGTATAATACAAAGCAGAAAAAAGTTTTTAATAAAGTTTGTTTCTTACTTTAAATTAACGGTCGATAACCGTTATTTTATAACTTTTTCAAAGCATTGAACGATGGTTATATTGGCATTTTTAAATTATTTTTTTTTTATGGCTGCAATAGGAATAGACCTTGGAACAACATATAGTTGTGTAGGCATATATAGGAATGGTGAAGTTGAAATTATACAAAATGATGAAGGTCATAGTACTACTCCATCGGTAGTTTCTTTTACGAGCGATCAAAGGCTTGTTGGTTCAGAAGCAAAGTATGCTGAACCCTTTTATCCAGAGAGTACAATTTTCGATGTTAAGCGCCTTATAGGGCGAAAATTTGATGATAAAGAAGTTCAATTTGATAAGAAAAATTGGCCATTCAAAGTTGTTCCAGATGCTAACAATCGTCCAATGATCAAAGTCGAAACAAATGGTGAGGTTAATTTATTTTCTCCTGAAGAGATATCAGCGATGATTTTAGAGAAAATCAAAAAAATTGCAGAAAATTACTTAAAAACAGAAGTCACTGATGCAGTTATTACAGTCCCAGCAAATTTCAATGATAGCCAACGTGCATCTACTCAAGCAGCTGGACGTATTGCAGGTTTAAATGTATTACGTGTTATTAATGAACCAACAGCAGCTGCGATAGCATATGGCCAAAAACAACATTTTGAAGGGGAAAGAAATATTTTAGTTTATGATTTAGGAGGCGGTACATTTGATGTATCTATTGTCCATGTTAATGGTAATGATTATAAAGTATTAGCAACTGCAGGTGATACACATTTAGGAGGGAGAGACTTTGATAATAATATGTTTAATTTTTTTGCTGACATTTTTGTGGATAAATATGGTTGTGACTTTAGAGAAAGTAAGCGTTCTTGTGGTTTATTAATGGCTGCTTGTGAGAATGCAAAAATCATTCTTTCTATGTATAAATCAGCTCCAGTCCGAGTTCAATCATTATACAATAACATCAATTTCGAAGAAACGATATCTCGTGCTGCCTTTGAATGTTTAAATGAAGATCTTTTTGAAAAGACTCTTGAAACTGTATCACTTGTTATCGATCTTGCAAAAATTGATAAATCTAAAATCGATGATATCGTACTTGTCGGAGGTTCATCAAAAATTCCACGAATCAAAACGTTGCTCACCGAATATTTCGATGGTAAAGAGCCATGTCGTCTTGTTAATCCAGATGAAGCTGTTGCTTATGGCGCCGCGATTAATGCTGAAGAAGGTTCCGGAGTTGTATTAATTGATGTCACGCCATTATCACTTGGCATTGAATTAATAGGTAATTACACTGATGTATTAATTCCAAGGAATACTCCAATTCCTTATGAAGCGTTTCGAATATATACAACATCAGAAGATAATCAGACAGGAATTCATTTCAAAATTTTGGAAGGAGAAAGAACTCAAGCATCAGAAAATAATGTGCTCGGTGAGTTTTCCATTTTAAATCTGAAAAAAGATTTAAGAGGAAAAACTAAAGTCGAAACAACATTTAGCATCGATCAAAATGGAATTTTAACTGTGAAAGTCAAAGAAAAGAATAGAGACAATCAAAAGGATATGGTGATTCTAAATGAAAAAGGAAGGCTTTCAGAAGAAAAGGTCCAACAAATGATTAAAAAGGCGGAACAACTTAGAGCTAATGACGAAGAGTTCGCGAAAAAGGTTTTGGCAATGAATTCGTTTGAAAATTTCGTTTATGCCGCGAGAAAGAAAATTATGAAGAAATATCCAAACAATGAAAGTGCGGAAATAAAGAATATAAGAAATGTGATTCAGAAAACAATTAAATGGACTGATAAGAATCAGGGAGCAGAAATAAATGTTATTGAAGCAAAGAAAAAAGAATTTGAAGCAATAGTTAGGCCATTCATTCAATAAATTTCAAAATATTTCGTACAATTTGCCTGTGTGTTCTTGTTACAGACGAATTATGCACCAATAAATATTGTAAAAATTGTTTTATTATTAAAAAAACTTAAAAGTTACATGAGCATGCTCAATAACTTCAAATGAAAAATTACATGAGTATGTTCACTCCCTTAAAATAAAAAGTTACATGAGTATGTTCATTATCTTCAAATGAAAAATTATACATAATAATGTGTTTAGTTATATTTTGGTGCTGTGACTGTTTTGATGAAGTTTCCTAACTTTGATATCCACCTATCAAGCGGTATGGATGACCCTTCTGTGATATCAAGGAGAGCACTTTGACGTGATAAACAAACTAAAACAAAAACAGATGGAAGAAAAACGAAGAGAATTAAATCACCTAAGTTTTGCATAAATGAAACTCTACGTTGATGACTGAAATTGTACATCCAAAACAATATGTTACAAACAATAGATGCAATTCCTTGATATAATTCATATTTCTTGATTAGATGGAATAAAATTGATCCCCACCAAAAACATAAAAGTGTTCCTATAAAAGAAATGTCTCTAAGTGGGAGCAACAACCCGAAAATAACAACTAACATTCCAATAAAACGACATAAACGTTTGAAGAAAATCCGATTTTCGATTGAAAACTGAATTAATCCATAAATAGAACAAAGGATTCCTGTGATGAACAATGTTATTGTTACTATTGTTCCTAATGATATTGTTATAAAGTTGAAAATCCCAAACGCAACAGAACCCATTTTATTAGATGCCAATTTTTTTGAGAAAAAATAATTGTGTCAAATAAAAATAAAATATTTTTGTTAAAGTTCTTTTACACACGCACTTCATCCATTTTATTATCACCATAATCAATGTTATCTATTTCTGGTGAAGCACCTTTCTTTATTTTTATCCCGCATGTTGAATTATGAATTTTGCAATTCATCACTTTTCCATTACTTTCTTTCTTGAAGCAAATTCCGCATTTACTATTAGATATATCGCAATTGTTAATTTTGCATTTACTATTTTCTCCTATTTTAATATTTGCTTTTTCGTTTGAATCAAAATTGCAACTTTTGAAAACAGATAATGTATCTTCAGTCGCAAAAAATCCAATTTCTTTATTATTACTGAATTCGCATTCATTAAAATGAATGTTTGCATTTCCTTTTGTTTCAAAGCCATTTTTTGAATTATTTTTAAATTTACATTTTGAAATTTCACATTCAATTGAGTCCTTCAATCTTCCACCATAAGTACTTCCTTCAAAAGAGCAATCCAATAATTCTGTTTTTAATTGGTTATCATTGATATAGACACAAGTTTCTCCACATTTACAAATTTTTGTATTTGCTAACAAACCTTTTGAATTCTTGTCTAGGAGCACCCCAATTTTACCAACTTTTTCTATGTCTGTATCTGTTATTTCAATGGTTGATGCCTCTGTCGATTCAATTGCTATTTGGCCGATGTTTTCCACTTTGCATTTGTTCATTTTCAAGAGCGAATTCCCAGAAACAAAAGCACCTGTTGTTTCAATATCAGAAAGTGTAACTTGCTCACATTTAACAGATGATTGATGATCTGAAATTATGCCAGAAAGACATTTTCCAGATAAGATATCGCCATTTAAATTAATAACACTCTTTTTAATCGCATAAATAAGAGCGGAAGATATCATATCAAGTATCTCACATTGTGTAGAATTGATATTAAATTCATTTGAACCAAAAAATCCTGAAACACATTTGCTAATTTTACATTTCTCTATTCGAAGTCTTCCTTTCCCAGAACAATTTATGGCTGAACCGCTTTCATGGTTAGTTATAGTTGTATTGAGAATTGTGTTTGACAAAGAATCAGTATTTAATTCAATTGCATCTCCGGCATTATTTTCAATCACCGATTTATCAACACTAAGTGATGCTGAGTTCATCACAACAATGCCACTATCTCCGCAACCGGTAATTTTTGACTCTACAAAACGAACTTGAGAGAAATTTGTTGCAACAATTCCAATAGATTTGGGTGCAGAAATTGTGCATTTTTGGAATTCTATTTTAATTGAGTTGTTCGTGTAGATGATTGGCATCATGTTGGATGTGATTGTACACTCGTTAAAATAAAGACGTCCTTCTTTATGTATTGTTATTGCTGGCATAAATGAAGAGATTATGTTACACTTTTCTACTATAATTGTGCCGCCTATGAGATTAATTGGAGATGCACATTGAGAGTTTCCTGTTTGAATTGTGAGATGTTCAAGAAAAACATTAGCACCATCAATAGTAATTGGGTCTCCAGAGGGAAGAGCATTAATTATTGTTGAACCTTCTCCAACAAGATGAATATCTTTTTTAATTTCGAGGTTTTCATAATAATCTCCTGGTGGAAGAATTATAGTCGATTTTGCAGGAGCTTTTTGGATTTCTTCTCCAATCGAATTTTGTTGTGTTGTTGTATGTGTTATTTTGTGCCAATTGTCTGGGGTTGCAGGTTTTGGAGGAAAACGGTTCATTAAATTTATCAATTAAATACTTTACAAATCAAATCTTAACGGTCTCCTAAATTGGAAAAATGTTTTTCGAAAAACATAAATTTTACTAAATTTTTAATATTTTTAATAATATGTAGGTATTGAATAATTTATTAAAATAATTTCATCTTCATTATTTTTATTAAAACAATCTATAGTTTTTCTTTTTAATTATACCAACTATTTCTGTATAATCATTTGAAGATGCTAAAATAAGTGCTGTATTTTATAATTTGAATAATTTCCAAATATTATTTTGAAATATCAAATTATTAAAATAAATTTTAAATAAAACAAATAAATATCTTTAGCATTAATATCAATTCCTTCTTGTTCATGAAGTAATTTAACTATTTTTGTATGATAATTTAAAGATGCCCAAATAAATGCTGTCTAAATCAATTTAAATAATTTCCTAATATTATTTTGGAATATAAAATTATGAAAATAAATTTTAAGCGAAAAAAATAAATATTTAATTCTAATCGAATTATTCGTAATAATTTTTTGATTTTTATACCATGTATATTTTTAATATTTATCGTTTCATATGGTGATACATTATCACCAGTAAAACATTCCACATATTTTTATATAAATTAAGGATATTAATGAAAGAATGATTCAAACCCTATGTTGAGCTCAACAAACAATAAAATTATTCGATTCAAACTTCCCATATTCATATAATTTTGTAATATTGTTTATTCTGCATATTTTGCTCAAAAGGGTTGAAATGATGCGTACCTAAACTATTTAGAATTAATTAGAAATAAGGAAGAAGAAATAAACAAAAATAATCCTGATATCATTAAAATTTTTGCTAAATACATTTCGCAAATCACAAATGAAACAAATTATCTAATCGAGAAAATGATTGAAAACTCCCTAATTGATAACACATTATTTCAATCATTGGATACACAAAACCCATAAAAATTATTATTATGAAGATCTTGTAGAAAAAAATTTTATTGAAAATTATAAAGAACTTTCTCAAAATGATTGGGAGCTTCATAAGAAATATATTGAAGAAGGAGTTAATCCAAATGAAATTGCGAAAATAATTCGAAATGATGAATTAGAAAAACTTCAAGAAATATCATCACAAGAAAAATTTGATTTTAATCAAACAATTGAACCATTACTTTATGAAAGATGCTCGTTTATTAATCATTATGTTTCATCAATTGATTATGCAGCATTTTTTGGATCTATTCAATGTTTTAAATATTTAAATATTAACCGCGTAAAAGTAAATCCTGAATGTACATAAGCAATTGCAGGTGAAAATGAAGAAATCATTCATTTATATGAACAAAATCATCATCATTTCACAAAGCATGTGAAACTGCAATTAAATTCCATCATAACGATGTTTTTATATGTCGATGAAAATAAATTAGAAGAAGATTTAAATGAAAAAAGATTAAGGAATTGGAGTGTTTATGTGTTTCAAGAAACGGAGGTTTCAAGGTTGAAAAGGAAATTACAAAATTCTTACTATTTTAGAAGAGAAGGGATATGATAATGATTCCAGTGTTAATAAATCAGCAAAAATTGGAAATATATATCTTGTTAAAAATTTTCTCCTAAAATTTCATATCCCAAATGATATTATAGTGCTGTCTTCAAAATCAGGAAATATTTAACTATTTAAATATATATGTGATAAAGGATTTGATGTTAATATTAAAGGTATTATTTTGTTTGATTTAAAATTTTTTTTTAATAATTTTGTATTTCAAAATAATATTTGGAAATTATATAAATTATTTAAAACAGCATTTATTTTAGCATCTGAAAATGGTTGTATAGAAATAGTTATATTACTTGAACAGAAAGAGAAATAGATATCACAAATGTTCAAAAGCTGTGAAATTTTTGGATATCTAAAAATCTATCACATTTAATATTAAATAAAAAAAAATATCAACAATTTTCAAGCTAAGTATATGTTAACATTACCATTAAATCAATATTCATAATATAACAAAAGCTTTGATCATATTTATAGTTATATTGTGCATTTTCTTTTTAGTGTTCTATTTTATTCAGGATGGTTTAAATTTCTTTAAAGAAATGTGCATCTTTCGAAGCTATTTCAAAATATTTTTGAAAAGTATTCGTCGAAATACATTAAAGTTTTTATAAGTAATCGATTAAATTCAAATGAAAATGTATGAACATTCATAAAAGCTTCAACGAGTAATAAGACAATAATTTGTTAGATGATTTATATGAATAATATCATAATATACAATGGAATTTAAGGATGAAGTAATTCAGATTCAAAACATTTTTAGTTATAAATATTTATTTCTTAAGCAATGTAACAATTTTCTCTGCTGCCAATTTTCTACAGACATGATTATTTTCATCTATCACGTTTAGTAACAACAATTCCAACTTTTCATGAAATCCAATTTCATCACCTAATAAATTATTCATTTCCATTAACAATTCGATATTTTTTTCATTCACATTAATTCTATTAATTTTATCCAACACCTTAAAACATATTGCAGCAAATTCATTTATACCAATCACATCTTTCATTTTACACAAAACATTTCTTAAACCATTCACATCAAACAATGACTCTAATAACAACAATGATTTCTGTGAGACGACTTTCATTTTATCATTTATTAAATTTAAAAATATATTCTCAAATGACAATTTTTTAACGAAATAAATCACTGATTTATCCATTTTCACCAATTTAATACACGTTGATAAAATCAATGGCGTTATTTCGTAATTATTTAATATATTCCAAATTTTCTCATATAAAGGTTTTAATATATCAATCGAAGAAATTATTATAATTTTACACATGTAAGAAATCGATTCATTTAATAACTCATTACCAGGAAATGTTATACTTCTCATACAACCATTTAATATGTTTAATAAGTTATCTTGATTAAATTCTTGATAAATTTGTTTAACAAATGTATCATTCATTAATCCGGATATTATTCGACAATTTTCATCAGAACAAACTTTATATGATAATGAAACAGCTTCATGTAAATGTGGTATAAGTTTTTCGAAGTTATTATATGAATAAAATTTATATAAAATACGAGAAAATATCATCGATCCAATTAATACATTCGATTGATATTTGTTTTGTAATAAAGTAAAAGAATTTTTACAAAAGGTTAATATAAGTTTTGGTTCTAATAATATTAAACAATTGATTAATGTACCAATTGATTGATAAAGTGATTGAACATTAATTAATATAAACTCAAGTGGCTCATGATTAAATTTACATATTAAATTAAATAATAGTTCGAAATTTTTTGTGATATTTTGTATTATTTCTTGTTTATTGTTTTGGTGTAATGTAGATGAAAATAAAATCGAAATCCAAATGATCAAATTGATGGAAATATTTGGAAATTCTTTTTGTATATTTTCTTCATTTTTAATTATAATTGGTAGAGCTTGGAAGTATCCATTTATTAAGAATTCGTTTTGTAATGAATGTTGTGGTAATTTTATGTTTTTAATGATTTCATTATATTTATTATAAAAAATTTCTTTAATTTCATTGCTTTTAATGAATGATTTGATTAAAGTTTTTATGAATTTATTTATTTTACTTATAAACATACAATGAATTAAAGTTTCCATTCCAATTTTACTTAATAAAATTCCGTTTTGTAATGATAAATAAAACGTTTCATTTTGCGTCGTGTTACTAATTTCCAAAAAATTAATTATAAAATTTTTATTATTTATTAATGTTTCAGGATGAATTAATATTAATGAATGAATTATTAATGAATGTACATATTCAAAAGGTCGAAAATTAATAACAAACAAAGAAAAATCATTAAATTTATCTAAATCAAATTTAACAAAAATGTTTTTATATAAATCAATTGTCGAATCGAAAACTTTCGAAGCAATTAAATCTTTTTCATTTAAATTATTTTCATTTTTATTTTCGATATTAAATAAATTACATAAAATTTCTTTCGATATATTTCTTAATTGTATAAAATTAGATATAATATATTTAGATAATATTATAATTATTATATTAATATCATTTGAATTAATGAAATTTTCATTTTGGATTTCATTCGAATAAATTTTTGTTGATTCTAATGATAAATTTAACATTACAAATGTATCTTCACATTCATTAATGTTATTAATCATTGATTTTAATATAGAAAACAAACCTTCTTTAGTTGGAATTATTTTATATATCGATTCACAAAACATTAAATTATTTGTTTTATTAACATTTTTAATATTATCGTTTGCGAAATTTGGATTTTTTGATATATAATATGAATATGAATTTGTTGCCATATTAATTAAGTTAATATCATCATTACAATGACTTAATACTAAGTAATAAAAAGGTGTAAAATATGAATATTTAAATATTAAACTTAATAATGAATTTGACCATTTTAATTCTAAATGAATTTTCGCTAAATTCTTTAAACATTTTAATATTATATCATAATATGTTTCAATTTTATTATCTTCTGGAAAAGCAGCTTCAAAAATCGACAGAATTATATTCATTTGAGTTTCATTTGGTGATAAATTCTTTACAATGAATTTTATACAATTAAAAACAGCTTTAATATGTAACTTAACTTTATCTTTAAAAGATACAAATAAAAATCCATTCGAAATTTCATTATAATCAGTAAACCTAATTAAATGTGGTAAAAAGACATCTAATGTTGATCTTTTCGCAGCGTTAATTAAAAACTCATTTGTAAGTTCTTCATCTTCAGGTATTAACTCACGGACAATTCTACATAACATTGGTATGAATGGAGAACAATTCGGTAATGATATAGCTATTAAAGAAGCTCTTGGTTGTGTTTGTGCCTTTAATATTGCTTCACTTCTAATATTATCAATATATTTCTTTGGTATAATAATATCAAATAAATCACATAAAAGTAAATCTTCTTTAATGATTTTATTTGAAGGAATATTTGATATTAACTTCAAATATGGTAAAACAAATTTCTTTTGATTCGAATCATTAATATATTTTAATATTAAATCTATAAATATCGTCGAATATTCAGTCGGATTTAAAAATATTAAATCTTTCGAATCTAAAATCGTTATAACAATTTTAGAAACATTTTCAATGATGTCATCATCTTTAAACAATGGAATATATTTATATAAATATGTTGATACTATTAACGGAAACTTATTTGTAACTTTCGATATATAATCAATCGCTTTAAATGTACGAAATTGTAATATTAAATCATCTAATAACTCAGCGGTAGTTAATATTGTTAATAAACATTGAAACGCTTCTTTAAATATTTGTTGGCTCGTGAATAAGTTATGTTGTGATAAAACAATTATCGAATTCGTTGCTGATAATGATTGTTTAATTGTTGGCTGTGAAGGGAAACATTTCTTTATTAGTTTTTCATTGTCTTCTAAATATCCTAAATATGATGCAAATGTTAAACTTGAATATATTTGTTGTTTATTATTAATACAATTAGTAATAACCTCTTTTAATGTGTTGTTATGTTTGTATTTGTCAAGGAAATTAAACGCAATTTTGGAATATTCGTCATCACATTCATCAAAATATATGGAAATGATCGGAACGATCATATTCAAAAAAATTTTGGTAGTGAACTTGGTTGACTCATCTAATGAAGGTAATTCATTAAAACTTTCTATGATTAATATTCGGGTTTCATTTGTTGACTCTTTAAACAATTTTATGATCTGTGAAATTACCGACTCTAAAAGTATAGTAACTTTCTCAGAACTATAAAATTTGAAAATGGTGTTCATGAGCTTGATGCCATATGAGTAAAGTTGTGGTTTTTGAAGTGATGATTTTATGGATGATTGAATCTTTCGTTCTCCATTACTTTGTTCAAACTCTTTCTTGGACTCTTCTGAAAGTGATGAAAAGCGAATTTTGGAAAAGAAAATCGTTGCTGCATAAAGATTTGATGATTGAAGATCTTCAAGCATGGCAATAATAAACTTAATAGAAGGTGAAATAAGTTCTGGTTGATCTTGTGTTAAAATGGATATTGAAAATGATGATAATGGTGATTTACATTGAACAATTTGGTTGAAGATTTTTGAAATGGTAAACGTCTTGAATAAGCAATAAATACATTGTAAAAAATTCTTGAATAATTCATAGTCTTTCTCGTTATTTGGTGGTTGGGTCTCTGATAAAACATCAAGTAAAATTGATAATAAAAATTCATCATCAATTTTGTCAAAAGTTTTTGAGTTTTGAATAAAATATGTTTGCAATATTATGGATGCTTTAGTTTTAATAGAAGGATCATTGGATTTTTTGAGTGTTGACACTAAAACTTGTATAACATTTTTTGAATCAGAATATGATAAAATACAATTATAAGGTATTTCAAATGCTGGTCCTGAAGAATTGATAGCTGCATTTATAAGACGAGAAATAGTGGAATCATTGGAAGACATGCTGATAAAACAAGACGAAAAATCTTGTCACTTTTCGAAAATTAAAATCTTATGAAACCGTTCATATCACTTCACATTTTCAGACTTGTTGTTTATTCAGCGTTTAAAATGGAGTTATTCGTATAATTAAAAAAAATTATAAATACTCTTACTATACAGAAAAAAAGATATGAGTATGGTGCTGATTTTAGATATTAAGTATGATTGTAGTTTTAGTTTTGTACAAGTTCAATTTTATTTGAATCAACGAAAAAAATAAAAAAGAAAAATTTCAAGTAAATTATGTCTTCGAAAAGACAGAAAAGTCAAAATGATAAAAAAAATTGAAAAACAAGAAAAATAGTAGTGTTCAAATAATACAATAATTTAATAAGTTTAGACATTAATCATATGATAAAAGTTTTCTATGAAACATTTAGTTTATTAATTTTTAGGAACAATTTTTTAGGCATGAAATAATTTTACATGTTCAAATTTATCTATTCTTTTTGCGCTTCCGATTTAAGGGTTTTTTAAATAAACTAAATAATTTCCAAATATTATTTCAAAAAATTGACATAAAATAAAATAAATAAATATCAATGTTATAGATATTAATTCCTACTTTTTTAAGAAGTAATTCCACAATGTCTGTTTTATCATTGTTGTATGCTTTCATCAAGGCTTTTGAAAATAATTTATGCAATCTTCAAATATTGTTAAGAAACAAATAATTATTAAAGTAAATTATAAAGAAAACAAATAAATATTTTCTTCATCAATATTAATTTCTTCTTTTTCAAGAAGTAATTTAACTATTTCTATATGTCCTTTTTCGGATGCAAACACAAGTGCTGTGTAAAATAATTTAAATAATTTCCAAATATTATTTTGAAATACCAAATTATTAAAACAAATATTAAATAAATCTCATAAATATTTTCTGTATTAATATCAATTCCATCTTGCTTAAGAAGTAATTTAACTATTTCTGTATTTCCTTTTTCTGATGCTATCATAAGTGCTGTATTATGTATTTTATATAATTTCCAAATATTATTTTGAAATATTAAATTCTTAATATAAAATTTATATAAAACAAATAAATATTTTTAGCATTAATATCAATTCCTTTTTGCTCAAGAAGTAATTTAACTATTTTTACCCTACCTCTTCCAGATGCCATTATGAGAGCTGTTTCGAATAATTTAAAGATTTTTCAAATATAACCATAAAATTTCATGAATTCGAAAGAAACATTAATTAAAGTGAATAAATATCTTTAGCATTAATATCAATTCCTTCTTTTTCTAGAAATAGCTTAACCATTTTGGATTTACAGTATAGAGATGCTTGCATAAGATCTGTGCAAAATAATTCATATTAATTCCAAATCTTATTTTGAAACATTAAATTAATATAACAAATAACAAATAAAACAAATAAATATTTTTAAGATTAACATCAATTCCTTCTTGTTCAAGTAGTAATTTAACTATTTCTGTATAACCATTTTCAGATGCGACATAAAGTGCAGTTCTAAATAATTTAAATAATTTCCAAATATTATTATGAAATCCAAAACTATTAAAACAAAATCTATGTACAAAAAATAAACATTTCTTACATTTACATCAATTCTCTTTTGTTCGAGAATAAATTTAACAAGTTCATAATTTCCTTTTTTAATTGACTTAATCAATATTTTTTCTGGTAATTGATTATTTTGAAGAAAATGTCTAACAAGATATAAATTACCAATTTTAGCTGCTTCATTAATAATATCATTACTTATTTTCATTCCATTATCTATAAGAAATGCCAAAATTTCATAATTCACTGATTTTATACATTTTTTCCCTAATTTTTCAAGAAAATAATTCTTATTCATTTCGATAACTTTATTTTCATAAAGATATTTAAATATATCATTTTTATGGAATTGAATTGCTGTTTTATATGCATCTTTAAATGATGAATGATTTTGTTCACATAAATGAATGATTTCAATGTTTCCACCTGCAATTGCATATTTACCTGTGTTATTTATTTTAGCACCATTCATAAGTAAATATTTAAAACATTTAACTGATGAAAAAAATGCTGCATAATCAATTAATGTAACATAATGATTAATAAACGAGCATCTTTCATAAAGTGATGGTTCAATTGTTTGATTAAAATCAAATTTTTCGTGTGATGATACTTTTTGAAGTTTTTCTAATTCATCATTTCGAATTATTTTCGCAATTTCATTTGGATTAACTCCTTCTTCAATATATTTCTTATGAAGCTCCCAATCATTCTTTGATAACTTATCATAATTGACATAAAAATACCTTTCTGTAACACCATATCTTTGAATTTTATATGATGGTCTGATTTTATAGTGTGCAAAATATCTTGTGTTAATTTTTTTTGTAATATTTTTATCAGCTAAATTTAAGTTAATCATTTTATCTATTAGAAAATATGCTTCTTGTGATTGAATTTTTGAGATATAACCAATAAAAATATCAATGATTTTTTTATTGTTTTTATCAATTTCTTCTTCTTTTGTTTGAATCGTTTTTAAATAAGTTAAATAGATATCATATAACTCCTTTTCTGAACAAAAGGAAGAGGAAAGTAAATTACTTATTGTATAATTAAATGAATATGGATAATTCGTATCATACAACTTCATTGTTTGATAAACTGTAAAAGAAATTTTTTCTTTAGTTATATTAGATGTAATTTTCTCGAGTTCAAGAAGAAATTCCATGTCACTAATTTTATGTTTTAGTTCACCATTTTCTTTTATTGAAGAATTTGTAAAGATATCATAATGTTGCCTGTTTGCATTTAACATTGAAGTGTACCTCAAAAAAGCGATAAAAAGAATGAATAACCATAAAATGGTGAGACCGATCAGACATAAACCAATTTTTCAAACAAAAATATACTTCAAAATAAATGAATTACATCAATTTTATTTAAAGTAATATTTATAATTTTTCCTTCACTTAACAAATATTAGCTAAGCAAATTTATTTTTATTTTTTTTGAATATTTGATAAACATTTATCATTAAATATTTATTTAACCAATAAAGCTCTTCTATATTTAAAGAGATGGTTTTATTGATGTAACCATCTATCTTTTGATTGATTTAGTAAAACTTTAAATACCGAAAAGATTTCACAAAACGCACGTATTTAACGATATATAAATTGAAAAGATTTCAATCGTTTTTATCACTTTCAATCAAATTTACAGTTATTTTGTGGTGTTAATCGGCCAGCCACAATTCCTTTTCTTTCTTTTTTTTTTTTTTATATTTCATTAATAAAGTTCTTCAATTTCCCTGAGCTCTCATATATTATTGAATGTTTTAATTATAAATTCTCCGATTAAATTTATTTAAACAGTTTCCAACTCCAGAAGTGAACTTCACTTAGGCATTAACGTTCTCCTTAAGCGGGTTTTTCAGTTGAATTTCAGTTCACATTTCCAAGTCACGCGGCACAGTTCATATTTTTAATGTCATCCAGTTATCACTTAACTACAGGCTGTTTAAATGATATTGTCAACAGCAGGAGAGAGATTAAAGATCCAATCCTTCAAGTTGTTCAATATAAAGAACATTCAGCGAAACCTCAACGATTTCGAATTGCACTTTCTGATGGAGAATTTTATACTTCTGCAACACTTTCTTCACAACTCAATCATTTAATTAATGAAGGTACTCTTACTCGATATTCAGTTGTTCGAGTTCCATCATATAATGTTAGCGAATCACAAGGAGGAAAAGTTATGTTTATTATTTTAAAGCTTGATGTCCTTGACAGCAATCCAGATGGTTGTATTGGCAAGCCCAAACGCTTAGATGCAAGTGCATCATCATCTGGAGGTGCGCCTACTTCATCCAACACATCACAAAACGCACCAGCTCATCCACCTCCCCCTCCACCGCCATCAACTCGCACAGAATCAAAGCCACAACCAATGCGCCCAGTTAATCGCGGGTCATACATTTCCATCTCCTCATTAACTCCATATATCCAAACGTGGTCCATCAAAGGGCGTGTAGTTCTTAAGACGCCAATGAAAGAATTCCATAATGCTCGAGGTGCAGGTCGATTATTTAGTGTCACTCTTAAAGATCACACAGGTGAAATCCGAGGAACATTCTTTGGCGAGACTGCCAACAACTTTTATGACATCATTGAAGTTGAGCGCACATATATTGTTACTGGTGGCAAAGTCAAACTTGCGAATAAGAGTTTCAACACTGTTGGGGACTATGAGATAACATTTGATTCAACGACACGTTTTGAGCTTACAGAGGACGACAACACGATCGGCGGCCTCTCGTACAACTTCACTAAGCTCAGTGACATCGAAAACCGCAAAGAGAATACGTTTGCGGATATCGTCGGTATCGTTGTACAATTCGATCAAACCTCCGAAGTTCAGACGAAAAATGGTCCGACGGTTAAGAGGCGGGTTATCATTGCCGATGACTCGGGTATTAAGATGGAAGTAACACTATGGGGAGACGAGGCACGTAATTTCCCCGAAGACCAAGGAACAGGGATCCCATTAATCATCAAGGATGGCCGAATCACTGATTTCCATGGCAAACAAATTAGTGTTGGCAACAATTCCATCATCAAATATTCAAGTGATGATCAAGAAGTACAACAGTTGCAACAATGGTATATGCATAATGCAGATCAAGTTGAACAATTTTCATTTGCATCTGGCGGCGGTTTCGGCGGCTCTGGCGGTTCCTCACAAATTATATATTTGTCAGAGATCAATGACAAAGGATTAGGTCAACGAGTTGATTCATCAGATTATTTCACTTTTTATGGATATTTTGTTGATCTAAATGTGTCACGTAACATCTTTTATAATGCATGCCCTAACCCCGCATGTAGTAACAAAGGAATGCAACTGACACAAGACACAAATATGTACTTCTGCCCGAAATGTAAGAACCAAACGAACGAGCCGAAGCCGCGCTTCGCATTCTCGTTCAAGGCGCAGGACTACTCGGGCTCGACTTACATATCCGCGCTCGGGGACGACAACTTCGGCAAGGCGCTGATCGGATACACGGCGGCGGAGTGGGCGAGCGAATGCGCAGCGCTCACGGAGGAGCCGGACAGGAGGCGCCTGTTCAGGAATAACCTGTTCCAGGAGTTCCAGTTCAAGTGCAGAATACGAGCGGAGGAGTACAACAACGAAACACGGCCGAAGATAACGTTGTTGAACATATCACAGATGAACTATGGAGAGTACGCAAAGTTTTTGGCAGAGGAAATTAAGAAGTTTTAGATGAATTTGGTTATTAAACAGTGAAATAAATATTCGTTTGGCGCATTTAATAGAAATGAATGAATACTCTTTTGACTGGTGATGAATGCTGTGTTTGATACAGAGATGTGTTGTATATGAATGAATGCTGTGTTTGATATAGAGATGTGTTATATATGAATGAATGCTGTGTTTGATACAGAGATGTGTTATATATGAATGAATGCTGTGTTTGATATAGAGATGTGTTGTATATGAATGAATGCTGTGTTTGATACAGAGATGTGTTATATATGAATGAATGCTGTGTTTGATATAGAGATGTGTTGTATATGAATGAATGCTGTGTTTGATATAGAGATGTGTTGTATATGAATGAATGCTGTGTTTGATACAGAGATGTGTTGTATATGAATGAATGCTGTGTTTGATATAGAGATGTGTTGTATATGAATGAATGCTGTGTTTGATATAGAGATGTGTTGTATATGAATGAATGCTGTGTTTGATATAGAGATGTGTTGTATATGAATGAATGCTGTGTTTGATACAGAGATGTGTTATATATGAATGAATGCTGTGTTTGATATAGAGATGTGTTGTATATGAATGAATGCTGTGTTTGATATAGAGATGTGTTGTATATGAATGAATGCTGTGTTTGATATAGAGATGTGTTGTATATGAATGAATGCTGTGTTTGATATAGAGATGTGTTGTATATGAATGAATGCTGTGTTTGATATAGAGATGTGTTGTATATGAATGAATGCTGTGTTTGATATAGAGATGTGTTGTATATGAATGAATGCTGTGTTTGATATAGAGATGTGTTGTATATGAATGAATGCTGTGTTTGATATAGAGATGTGTTGTATATGAATGAATGCTGTGTTTGATACAGAGATGTGTTATATATGAATGAATGCTGTGTTTGATACAGAGATGTGTTATATATGAATGAATGCTGTGTTTGATACAGAGATGTGTTATATATGAATGAATGCTGTGTTTGATATAGAGATGTGTTGTATATGAATGAATGCTGTGTTTGATACAGAGATGTGTTGTATATGAATGAATGCTGTGTTTGATATAGAGATGTGTTGTATATGAATGAATGCTGTGTTTGATATAGAGATGTGTTGTATATGAATGAATGCTGTGTTTGATACAGAGATGTGTTGTATATGAATGAATGCTGTGTTTGATATAGAGATGTGTTATATATGAATGAATGCTGTGTTTGATATAGAGATGTGTTGTATATGAATGAATGCTGTGTTTGATATAGAGATGTGTTGTATATGAATGAATGCTGTGTTTGATACAGAGATGTGTTGTATATGAATGAATGCTGTGTTTGATACAGAGATGTGTTGTATATGAATGAATGCTGTGTTTGATACAGAGATGTGTTGTATATGAATGAATGCTGTGTTTGATATAGAGATGTGTTGTATATGAATGAATGCTGTGTTTGATATAGAGATGTGTTGTATATGAATGAATGCTGTGTTTGATATAGAGATGTGTTGTATATGAATGAATGCTGTGTTTGATACAGAGATGTGTTGTATATGAATGAATGCTGTGTTTGATATAGAGATGTGTTGTATATGAATGAATGCTGTGTTTGATATAGAGATGTGTTGTATATGAATGAATGCTGTGTTTGATATAGAGATGTGTTGTATATGAATGAATGCTGTGTTTGATACAGAGATGTGTTGTATATGAATGAATGCTGTGTTTGATATAGAGATGTGTTGTATATGAATGAATGCTGTGTTTGATATAGAGATGTGTTGTATATGAATGAATGCTGTGTTTGATACAGAGATGTGTTGTATATGAATGAATGCTGTGTTTGATACAGAGATGTGTTGTATATGAATGAATGCTGTGTTTGATACAGAGATGTGTTATATATGAATGAATGCTGTGTTTGATATAGAGATGTGTTGTATATGAATGAATGCTGTGTTTGATATAGAGATGTGTTGTATATGAATGAATGCTGTGTTTGATACAGAGATGTGTTATATATGAATGAATGCTGTGTTTGATATAGAGATGTGTTGTATATGAATGAATGCTGTGTTTGATATAGAGATGTGTTGTATATGAATGAATGCTGTGTTTGATATAGAGATGTGTTGTATATGAATGAATGCTGTGTTTGATATAGAGATGTGTTGTATATGAATGAATGCTGTGTTTGATACAGAGATGTGTTGTATATGAATGAATGCTGTGTTTGATATAGAGATGTGTTGTATATGAATGAATGCTGTGTTTGATATAGAGATGTGTTGTATATGAATGAATGCTGTGTTTGATATAGAGATGTGTTGTATATGAATGAATGCTGTGTTTGATACAGAGATGTGTTATATATGAATGAATGCTGTGTTTGATATAGAGATGTGTTGTATATGAATGAATGCTGTGTTTGATATAGAGATGTGTTGTATATGAATGAATGCTGTGTTTGATACAGAGATGTGTTGTATATGAATGAATGCTGTGTTTGATACAGAGATGTGTTGTATATGAATGAATGCTGTGTTTGATACAGAGATGTGTTGTATATGAATGAATGCTGTGTTTGATACAGAGATGTGTTGTATATGAATGAATGCTGTGTTTGATACAGAGATGTGTTATATATGAATGAATGCTGTGTTTGATATAGAGATGTGTTGTATATGAATGAATGCTGTGTTTGATATAGAGATGTGTTGTATATGAATGAATGCTGTGTTTGATACAGAGATGTGTTGTATATGAATGAATGCTGTGTTTGATATAGAGATGTGTTGTATATGAATGAATGCTGTGTTTGATATAGAGATGTGTTGTATATGAATGAATGCTGTGTTTGATATAGAGATGTGTTGTATATGAATGAATGCTGTGTTTGATATAGAGATGTGTTGTATATGAATGAATGCTGTGTTTGATATAGAGATGTGTTGTATATGAATGAATGCTGTGTTTGATATAGAGATGTGTTGTATATGAATGAATGCTGTGTTTGATACAGAGATGTGTTGTATATGAATGAATGCTGTGTTTGATATAGAGATGTGTTGTATATGAATGAATGCTGTGTTTGATATAGAGATGTGTTGTATATGAATGAATGCTGTGTTTGATACAGAGATGTGTTGTATATGAATGAATGCTGTGTTTGATACAGAGATGTGTTGTATATGAATGAATGCTGTGTTTGATACAGAGATGTGTTATATATGAATGAATGCTGTGTTTGATATAGAGATGTGTTGTATATGAATGAATGCTGTGTTTGATACAGAGATGTGTTGTATATGAATGAATGCTGTGTTTGATACAGAGATGTGTTGTATATGAATGAATGCTGTGTTTGATACAGAGATGTGTTGTATATGAATGAATGCTGTGTTTGATATAGAGATGTGTTGTATATGAATGAATGCTGTGTTTGATACAGAGATGTGTTATATATGAATGAATGCTGTGTTTGATATAGAGATGTGTTATATATGAATGAATGCTGTGTTTGATACAGAGATGTGTTGTATATGAATGAATGCTGTGTTTGATACAGAGATGTGTTGTATATGAATGAATGCTGTGTTTGATATAGAGATGTGTTGTATATGAATGAATGCTGTGTTTGATACAGAGATGTGTTGTATATGAATGAATGCTGTGTTTGATACAGAGATGTGTTGTATATGAATGAATGCTGTGTTTGATATAGAGATGTGTTGTATATGAATGAATGCTGTGTTTGATACAGAGATGTGTTATATATGAATGAATGCTGTGTTTGATATAGAGATGTGTTGTATATGAATGAATGCTGTGTTTGATATAGAGATGTGTTGTATATGAATGAATGCTGTGTTTGATATAGAGATGTGTTATATATGAATGAATGCTGTGTTTGATACAGAGATGTGTTGTATATGAATGAATGCTGTGTTTGATATAGAGGTGTGTTGTATCTGAATGAATGCTGTGTTTTATATAGAGATGTGTTGGAGCTGAATGAATGCTCTTTTGATTTGATAATAAATTTTTGATTAATGTCTTTTTATATTGGTAAAAACTTTTCAATAAGTTGTTGAGTTTTCTTCATTGAAGTTTATAAGTAAGGAAATGAACTTTTAATTGAAAATACCAAACTACATTAATTTGATCAAAATATGAAGTAACGATAGCTGGGTAGGTAGAGCATATCATTTTTTAAATCTGTTAAATGTTCTATTTTTTTATATTAAATTGTGATATTTACATTGAAAATAATATGGTTAATATTAAGTTGTAAATGGAAAATTTCTTTAACATATGAATTAATGTTTATTACAAAAGAATATTTATATTATTTAATCCACCGAATTTTGTAAATTATTTAATTTTTCCTATAAAAATATCAATTAATAACTTAGTGTAGTTGGCTTGTACTTATGTAACAGGAACCTATTTTGTATTAATAAATAATTTATATTTGGAAAATCTTTCTTTCATTTTTAGTTCAATATTGGCGGTTTCTGTAAACGTGTTTTCGGGGGGATCAAACATCATTTTTTAGTTGTGCTTGAAAAAATAAATAAAAAACAACAAAATTCTGGAATAAAGGAAATAGAAATCATTGAATCAATTCAACGAATCATATTTGATTTAAATAACGAAAATATTTCTCAATCAGTTCAATCAATTATTTCCATATTTGATTATAGTTATCCATTTTCTTTTAATGTAATTATAAGCCAATTTATTTTTAACTGTATTTTAGATCAAAAAAACGATTTTGATATATATTTAGATTTTATGAAAGAAATTAAAGAATTTCAAGAAATTAATCAGGTTAAATATTATATTTTCAATAATTTTGTGAATTATATTCTTCATTTTAGGCGCAATAATAAAGAAGCAAACTATCCACTTTTAAAAATGTATGAACATAATATTCTTGATTCAAAATTATTAGAAAATGACGCCAATCCGTATTTTATCCACTATATGTCTAAAGATGAAATTCAAAAAAATCTTGGTTATTTTGAACAAATCATTGGAAACATTAAAGAATTATCAAAGAATGATTGGGAACTTCATAAGAAATATATTGAAGAAGGAGTTAATCCAAATGAAATTGCAAAAATAATTCGAAATGATGAAGTAGAAAAACTTCAAAAAGTATCATCACACGAAAAATTTGATTTTAATCAAACAATTGAACCATCACTTTATGAAAGATGCTCGTTTATTAATCATTATGTTACATTAATTGATTATGCAGCATTTTTTTCATCAGTTAAATGTTTTAAATATTTACTTATGAATGATGCGGATGTAACAAATACAGGTAAATATGCGATTGCAGGTGGAAACATTGAAATCATTCATTTATGTGAACAAAATCATTCATCATTTAAAGATGCATATAAAACAGCAATTGAATTCCATAAAAATGATATATTTAAATATCTTTATGAAAATAAAATAGGAAACATTGATAATGTAGAAGAATTAGGGAGCCTATGCATTAAGTTATGGAACACTGAAATTTTTACGTATTTACAGAAAAATGGTTTGGAAATCAGTGAAAATATTATTAACAGTACAGCAAGTAATGGGAATCTTTATCTCATCAAACATTTTCTAAAAGAATATCCATTTCCAAAAGATATTTTAATATTCTCTGCAGATTCAGGAAATATTGAACTTGTTGAATATATTTTAAAGCAAGAAGGAATTGATATTAATGCTAAAAGTATTTCTTTGTTTTAATTGATATATATTTTAATAATTTTGTATTTCAAAATAAATTTTGGAAATTATTTAAATTATTTCAAACAGCACTTATGGAAGCATCTGTAAATGGTCATACAGAAATAGTTCAATTACTTCTTGAGCAAGAAGGAATTGATATTAATGCTAAAGATAAAATAAATTTATATAATTTTATATTTCAATATAATTTTTGGAAATTATTTATATTATTTTGGAAAGCAATTATCTTTGCATCTAAATATGGTTATACAGAAATAGTTAAATTACTTCTTGAACAAGAAGGAATTGATGTTAATGTGAAAAATATTTATTCGTTTTATTTGATATTTATTTAAATAATTTTATATTTCAAAATAATATTTGGAAATTATTTAAATTATTTGATACACCACTTATTTTGGCATCTGAAAAAGGTCATTTAGATATATTTAAATTACTTCTTGAGCAAAAAGGTATTGATATTAACATTAAAGATATTTAAATGTTTTATTTGAAATTTATTTTAATAATTTGGTATTTCAAAATAATATTTGGAATTTATTTAAATTATTTATGACAGCATTTATGAATGCATCTTATAAAGGTAATATAGAAACTGCTAAATTACTTCTTGAACAAGAAGGAATTGATATTAATATTAAAGATATTTATTTGCTTTATTTTATATTTATTATAATAATTTAATATTTCTAAATAATATTTGGAAAATATTTTAAATATTTTGGACATCACTTATGTATTCATCTAGATTTTGTCGAATTGAAATGGTTAAATTACTTCTTGAGCAAAAAGAGATCGATATTAATGCTCAAAATATTTATTTATTTTATTTATTGTTTGTTTTGATAATTTCAATTTTCAAAATAATATTTGGATATTATTTAAATTATTTTGGACAGCGCTTATGTATGCATCTTATTTTGGCCATGCAGAAATAGTAAAATTACTTCTTGAACAAAAAGGAATCGATACTAATGCTCAAAATATTTATTTGTTTTCTTTAAAGTTTGTTTTAATAATTTGATGTTTATTGCGAATATTTGGAAATTGTTTATAATATTTAGTACAGCACTTATTTGTGCATCTTTAAATGGTAAAACAGAAATAGTTAAACTACTTCTTCAACAAAAAAAAGTTGATATTAATATTAAAGATATTTAAATGTTATATTTAATATTTATTATATGAAGTTAATATTTCAAAATACTATTTGGAATATATTCAAAGTTTTTGACACAGCACTTAATAAAGCATCTATAAAAGGTTTTACAGAAATAGTTGAATTATTTAAATGAATATTTTAGATGTTATTATATCATCTTGTAAAAAAAAGAAACATTGCATGGAATAGGTCGTTTATTATCAATATTGATTCATTACCAGATTTAAATAAATGATTTTACAAAACCTTATTGGTGTTATTTTTTATTTTTTAAAGGAATTCCTTTTTTCATTATCCATTTTTGAGTAAAATCTTTATAAAAAAATTATTTATGATGATAAAATACCATTTTCTTTCATTACTTCCAGAACCCGTTCAAAAACGTAATTCAACTATCTCTCTAAATCATTGAAGATGTGATATTTCAAAAATACCATATATAAAGAATAAGTATTTTTAAGTAACCGTTTTAAGGTGACAAAATCAGTGGTGTCTCAAAAATTGTTAGTAATTCCCAAATATTATTGCGAAATTTGAAATTATTAGAATAAAATAAATAAAAGAATTTTATGCTTTTGGTATTAAAATTTAATATCAAATCCTTTTAGATAATGTGGTTTTTATAAATGAAGAAATTAAACAAAATGTTGAAAATAATTCACTGTTTTACTGAAGATTTATTTACCCCTATTGAGATACGTTGCCATTTTTAACAAGTTTATATGAGAATCCTCCATACATTCCTGGTACTGCAAAAAATTCTTCCATTTCATGCGTTGCCAATTCGGGTGTTATCTTTGGCATTTCGAGTTTAGAAAAGTCAACATCTTTGTTGAATCTATTACGATATTTTATTAAATCATGAAACCTTTTTTCAATTGCTACAAGTTCTTTTCCTGTTGCTTCATTTTTATGTGACCTGAATTTATACCTTAGTTTGTCGTTAATGTTCTCGTATTTTATTGAGATAATTAGAAAGAGAAGCTTTGCAATGCTTATGCATTTGCAAATTGGTTCGGTTCTCAGAAACAAATTGAAAGAGGAAAATTTTGTTAGAAGTATAAACCATTCAATTTTTTTCGGAAAAAGAAAGAACTTTATATAATGATGATAAAATTTTGAGTCAGGATATGTGTCCTGACACAAAAATTAAAACTGACATTCCGCCAGATAATTTTGAAAATCTTAATATCTCAGAAGATAATCCAGAAAAAGAAAAATCAATTAAACCATATACTATCACAGCAATTATGTGTGGATCATTAATGTTTTTTTTCACAATTGTTTTCTTCTGTTCATTTTTTGTTCCACTTTCTCAGTACAACAAAACTAAGAAAGAAAACCCAAATTTTGATTTTTTAACAGTTCCATCCAATGTAATGTTCATTGGCTTTTCGAATGTTTTATCATTTTGTTACTCTTCTCTATTCATCTTATGATATATTGTCATTCTACAAACCTTAATTATGCGTTTGGAGCAATTGCTATTTTTATCTTTGGAAGCGGTGTACTTTCTCTATATTTTGTTAATCCATTTTTAATAAAAAAGACAGAAGCCGTCAACACTGCATGGAATAACTTAATTAATCCGACTGAATATGAACAAATCATAAATTCTGTGACATGTGATGTTCCATATATTTCATTTTCTGCTACTGGATCATATTCGATCTCAGAGTATGAATCAGCTTCTTGTGAATCAAAAGAGATAAAATTTAACATAACAAACTATTCATCAAATTATGATATAGCCGAATATACAAAAGATTCGTATTTCCAATTTAATTTTCTTAGTGATGAAACACCAGAACAAAAGGAATTTATTACAAAATTCGCTGATTTGTATAGTGTATCATTACCACAAACTTCTTCGAATGGAAAAACAATTCGATGGAATCTCGCTTATGGAGTTAAAATTGACTCTATAACAACAAGTAAATACTTCGTTACGAAAGATGGAAAATTGGAAGGCCAATACTCTCCAACAATAGGTAAAACTATGATGGCGTTTTGGTCTGGAATTGGATATGCTTACCGATTGGCTTCGATGCCAGTTCGTTATTCAACCATCGCAATTACTAATATAACATTTGAAATTCCATCTGAAACAGATGAGTTTTGGGGTGAGGTACATAATGTGAAATGTATGTGATAATTAATGAGATATTGTGTAAAGATAACATCGAAGTTTTTATGTTTTCTTAAATTTAAAAATTTAATTAATTGAGTATTTTTTACTCATTTAATTGTTTGACTCTTAAGTCATATTTATTCATTTCGTTCATTATCTGTGATTTTGGGCCTGTTTTCAATTGGAGGACAATCATCAAAGGGTTCTCCTTTCGTTATGTTTAATTCACCAAATGTTAAGCCTTCATACGAATTTAATGTCATAACAGTCGTTGTATTAATAAACAAAAAGGCATTTTGTTGAATTGATGGTTCTTTATCACCATAGTAATAGATACATTTCAATGAAGTGCATTGTTTAAATGCAGTAAATTGAATTTCTTGAATACCACTTCCAATTACAATCTTGACCAAATTTTCACATGATTGGAATGCACAATATTCGATAATTTTTACACTATCAGGAAATACCATTTCTTGTAATTGTTTACATCCTTCGAAAGAAGAAATTTTAAATTCAATTAAATTATTATTAGTATAAACATATCTAATATGTACACAATCACGAAATGCATTTTTGTCAATTATTTTAATGCTTTCAGGGATGAAATAATGATCAATTTCTTTTCCTTCTGGGAACCGAATGATTGTATCATAATTTTTATCATATAAAACACCATCACCTTCAAGATTTGTAAAATTCAAATTATCTTGACTTACTTCAATATTAACTAAAGAAATACAATCGATAAAAGCCCTGGAATCAATATATTTAACAGACCTACCGATAAATATCTTTTTCATGCTTTTACACTCTTCAAATGCGAACAATCCTATTGAAATGATTGAGTTTGGGAGAATAATTTCTAATAAGTTTGTACAGCCAGAAAATGTGTAACCACTAATTTCGGTCAAATCTTCACCAAGAAATTCTATTGAACGCATTTTTAAGCAACTTTTAAAAGCTGAAGCTTCAATTATTTGTACTGTTTTTGGAATTTTAATTTTTTCTATGGAAATACATAATGAGAAAGCATATTGTGATATTGTTACCAAACTGTTTCCAAGGAAAACATTTATAAGACAAGCACAAGAGTTAAACGAATTGGAACCAAGGTATTTAATTCCATTGGGGAGAATAACTTCAATTAAATCCATACAGTTTTCAAAAGCAGAGTTTCCAATACTTTCAATGTTTTTTCCAAAGATAATTGTTTGTAATTTAACACAATTCATAAAAGCTCCATCATCAATTATTGTTGTAGAATCATGAATTTCAACCTCTATTAATGATATCCATGAAATAAATGCATTTTTTCCAATTGTATATACACCATTCCATATGATAAGTTTTTTTATATAAAATTTTTTAGCAATATCTCCTTCATTAATGATTGGATGATCTGATATATTAAGTTCAGTTGATATATCGCAATGAACATGACTTATTAAGGCAATAAACAAAATAATTTCATAAGTAAGCATTTATGTTTAAATAAAATGATGTGATTTTATACCATGGAATAAGTGCATAAAATGAATAGTACGATATGCTTTTTTGAAATGAATTTCAATATAAACCGATTGTTTTCCATTTTAACATTGAGTTTATTCAACACAATTTTATGCATAAAAAATTTAAAGACGATATTAAATTTTTTGGATGATTATTGATGATGATAAATTATTTTCTATGTAAATAGGATACAACACATTTTCATAAAATTAAATATTGAATCAAAGTAAATTTGAATTAACTCATTTCAAAAGGACAAGGTTGATATATTGATTTATGTTGGATAATATTTAAATAATTAAAATGGTAAATTTCAAGAAAAATTGGGGTTGAGTGTCGATAAGGATTCTTTAGCAAAATATTCGTAAAGATAGTGATGAAATTTTAAAATTACAAATAAGAATAAATTATAATGTAATAAATTGAAAAATGTTATAACTAATTCCAAAAAAATGGAGATTGTTTAAATAGTATATTTCCATTTTTTTGAATTAAAGACATCCTCATATAATAATTATTATACTTAATGAATTCAAAAAATTATTAAATAGTATATTTCCATTTTTTTTTTTGAATTAAAAACGATCAAATAACCCTTGAGAGAAAAAAGTGACACTAATATCAAAACTTGCCCAGAACTTCAGATCCTATATATATCTCTAAATAAGAGTTTTTGTCTTATAAAGATTCAATTATATCATTTACTATTATTCTTAATCTCCACCAAATATTTATAGAGAATTATGAGCATAAGAATAACAAGATAATTTTATTTTATTTGTATAATAGTAACCGTTCTGCACCAACGTTCGAAGGGATAAAACAGAAAAACCCCATATTCAAAAAGTCAATTTTCAACAATTGAATTTCACCCTGAAATATCGGCAGTTACAAATCCTTTAACTCCATTTTTTAATGGAAGCAGAGGAAGAAGCTGCCAAAAAGATGGCTATAAACCAAGAGATCTATCCTGAAGCTGAAATTGAAGCTGACCTTCCACCAGATACTTTAGAAAATTTCGCTATCTCAGAAGATAAACCAGAAAGTGTCAAACTTAAAATCCCATGGGTTGCGATAATCGTATGCGGAGCTTTGGTTGTTTTTTTCACAATTCTTTTCTTTTGTACATTTTTTGTACCGTCAAGTCAATATAATAAAAATAAGAAAGAAAACCCTAATCTCGAGTACATGGAAGTACCAGCCAGTGTAATAGTTTTACACTGGGTCACGTATTTTTGTTTTATCGGATTAATTATCTCTATTCCTCTAGTTATAATTTCAGTTCAATACTTTCATGTTGAAGATAAGTATTTCAGTGTTACTCTTTGTTTTTTAATTTTTTTCTCGGTTGCAGTATGTTCACTTTGGATTGTATATCCGATACTTGTATATGCCACTAACATTGTATTCTATGCATGGTACGAACGAATTTCACAAGCGCAGTATGAGCAAGCCATAAATAACATCTCAGGCACACCATATCTTATCTTCAAAGCATCAACATCATATTTAAATAGAGTCAAAGGACTTACGTATGAATATGTTCGTTGTACTGCAAAAGAGATAAAATACAATATCACAAACTATTCAGCCATTTATAATATAACCGAATTTACCAAAGATTCATATTTCAAAATTGACTTGATGATTGATGAAACACAAGAACAAAAGGATTATATCACCAAATTCGCAGAGATGTATAAATTAGCATTACCACAAACCTCATCGAACGGAAACTCATATGATTGGGATTTCAAATATGGAGTACAATTCGAATACCAAACGAACGGCACATACTTTGTTACGAAGGATGGGACATTGGAAGGACAGTACGCTCCACAAATTGGCAAAACTATGATGGCGTTTTGGTCGGGCGCTGGATATGCGTATCGTTTGGGTTCGTTACCATTTCGTTATTCATCCATCAAAATCTCGAATATGACATTCGATGCCCCAGAAATACCATCGGATACAGACAAGATTTGGGAAGAAATACATAACCCTGAATGCATTTCGAAGATGTCTTAAGCGTTATGTAAAAGAAAGATATTGAATAAAAAATAATATGTAGAAATGCATTTGATACTTTGTAAGAACGAAATTAATTTCATGTTAAATATAGTAATAAGTGCAAAATGTTGTTGAATAACTGCTAATTCCAATTTAATGAACCACGCACTAGCAGGAAATAATATGCCTTGGAATTGTTTACATCTTATGAAAGAATAAGTTTTGTATTCATTTGTTATTATTGGCAGCAATGCATTTAAATGACGCAAGAGACAATATTTTGAATGAAGTATTTAACGAGATATAAATTTCCATTTTTTGCTGATGCATTTACAACATTGCTGTTGACTCTTATACCTTTATCTTCTAAAAATGTTAAAATTTCATAATTATCCTCATTAATACAAACTACTGCATTGATTTTTTCATCAGCATTTGATATATTTCCATTTTCATAAATATATTTAAAGATATTATTTTTATGGAATTGTATTGCTGTTTCATTTGCACCTTCAAATGATGAATGATTTTGTTCACATAAATGAATGATTTCTTCATTTCCACCAGCAATTGCATATTTACATGCATTATTTACATTAGCATTATTCATAAGTAAATATTTAAAACATTTAATTGAAGAAAAAAAATGCTGGATAATCAATTAATGTAACATTTTCTGTATTAACAAATGAACATCTTTCATAAAGTGATGGTTCAATTTTTTGATCGAAATTAAATATATTTTGTGATGATATTTCTTGAAGTTTTTCGATTTCATCATTTCGAATTATTTTCGCAATTTCATTCGGATTATGTCCAATTTTAATTAATTGTTTATGAAGTTCCCAATCATTCTTTGATAACTCTTCGTAATTTTTTAAAAAGGCAGATACAATTGGATCATTTCTATTGGTTTGTTTTTTGTTTTCTTCTTCTGTTTTATAATGTGCAAAATATAATGATTGAATTTTTTTAGTGATATTTGAATCAATTAAACTTTGTTCAATCATTTGCGCTATCACATAGTGAGATTCTTGTGTACCAATTCCAGATATATACTTAATAAAAATTGATATTAGATTACCGATATTTTGATTAATTTCTTCTTCTTTCGTTTGAAGTGTTTTAAAAAAATTTAAGTAAATATCAAATTCATGGTTTGATGATGCAAATGAATTAATGATGATGTTACTTATAATGGTATTAAATGTCTCTGGAAAATTTAAATCAAAATATCCCAATACTTTTTTAACTGAAGCCTGAAAATTTTCTTCGGTTAAACTGAATACAGCTTTCTCTAGCTTAATTAGGAATTTCAAGCTAGTTGATAGATTATTCAAATTTTTATCTTATGTGCTTATGGTAGTATCATCATTAGGCACATGCATGTGATTTCAATTTTTTATTTTTTGAAAATTTTAGGAATTCGCTAGAAAAATGCATTATAGCCAACTACTGCTGATAAAGTTCTTGTATCATATTCTAAAAAAAAAAAAAGTGAATCTTGAAAAAGGAATTAAATATTGTAAATCAAATTTTACAATTTAATACATACAAATGTTTGAGGCTCAAAATGGCAAAAATATATATGTAGGAATGAGAAACTACTTACACTATTATTCTTTTTAGACAAAACAGTGACTACAATAATTGAAACAATTAACACAAACACCACACCTACAATTAAAACTATTATCATTATCTACAAAGTTTCTTCTAATCCGAACACAGAGAAACCATTTCTATTACCGTTATCACTTAAGTTAGAAGAACTTTGATCGAAAGGTGTCACAGCACCATTATTAGTATCAGTGCGTGATTCAGCTTCAGACTTTTCAATACCGCTCTGTTCAATTTCAGACTTTTCAATACCGCTCTGTTCAATTTCATATTTTTCAATACCGCTCTGTTCAATTTCATATTTTTCAATACCGCTCTGTTCAATTTCATATTTTTCAATACCGCTCTGTTCAATTTCAGACTTTTCAATACCGCTCTGTTCAATTTCAGACTTTTCAATACCGCTCTGTTCAATTTCATATTTTTCAATGCTTGATTTCGTTTGATGTTCTGAAGAAATTTGAGTTTCTTCTTCTTCTTCTGTAGGTTCAACAATATAATCAACGTTATATTCTATGACATATTCATTGCTTTTATTGTTATTGTTGAATATCATGAAATAGGTATTGGTAACATCAAGATTTAGATCGAAATTGTTACATAATTTGTTAAATTACAATCTGACGTTGCTGAAATTTTAATCGATGCAGGCTTTACATTATTTGAAGAAACAATGAGTTACATTTAACCATTTTCTGGTATTGTATAATCCACCGAACCTCTCTTTAATGAATTTAATTCTGTTTGACATAAGCTACCATTATATGGACCAGGACATTTCATTACACCATTCTCACATGTACCAAGTGATTTTGCTATACTTTTTGAATCTTCTTGGAAAGTTAAATACTTTTGATTTGTAGTTACATCATTATGATTAAATGTACCATTAACAACAACAGAAACTTGTGTATCACAAACTTCATTACTAAATATATGTATAGTATATTCACCGATATTTAATTCATCAGTATTTATAATTACTTTTTCATTTGTTGTTAAATGTTCTTCTTGATTATTACTTTTATGATTCCATAAAATATTTCTCCTGTATTCGAGTTATCTGTAAAATCGAAAAATGTAACCCCATACAAAAGTCACTTTTATGAATGAAAAAATAAATTTATCTCGTGTTATTCATTATATCATTCTTATATTCTTATTGATCATCATGATCATGTAAATCGTGTATATGTTATATATTCATAATATAAAGATCTTAAGATGTCAGCTATATACGTTTTTGCAAACCTTGCAATTGCAAGAAACTATTCCCAAACCTTTTTGAAAGACTTTAAACGTTGTTTTAATTTACAACGGGCAGTTTTTTAACCTTGTTTTTTTGAATTAATTAAAGTTATGTGTTGAATTCACAGGGAAAATGGATATCGAAGAAGAAGAAGCTGTCAAAAAACATACGTATGTAAATCAGGAGATTCTTCCAGAAGCTGAAGCGGAAGCTGATGTTCCACCAACCAATTTTGAAAATGTCAATCAGGAGATTCTTCCAGGCGCAGAAGCGGAAGCTGATGTTCCACCAAACAATTTTGAAAATGTCAATATTCAAGAAGATCACCCAAAAATTCCAATTAAAATTCCATGGACTGAAATAATCGTATGCGTTTCTTTGATTGGTTTTTTCACAATTTTCTTCTTTCTTTCGTTTTTTATTTCATCTGGTCTACATAATAAAACAAAAGATGATAATCCTAATCTTGAATTCCTTGAAGTAGACCGAGGCGTAATAGCTCTTCATTGGATTTTATATGTTTTCATTGTTATGCTATTTTCTACTTCTATTGGTATGATTATTATATTTAGTAACAATTGTAAACCGAAAATAAACAATATGATCATACTTTTGGTAATGTGCATTGTAATCACAATCCCTGTTGTCTGGGTTCTTTATGCAGTAGAATCAAAGGATTCTGACATCGTATCAGTGGCATGGAAAAACCGAATTTCGCAATCAGAGTATGAACAAGCCATGAGATCTATGACGGCGTCTGTCCCATATATCAAATTTAAAGCTAATGGGTCATATTTTAATTCATTAGGAAAATATAAATACGAAAAAGTTTACTGTGAATCAAAAGAAGTATCATTCAATATAACAGACTATTCGGCATATATTAGCATCTCTAATTTTACAAAAAATTCGTTTTTCCAAATTGATTTTATTACTGATGAAACTCCAGAACAAAAAGAATTCTTGACAAAGTTCACAAATATGTATAAATCAGCATTACCAACCACCAGTTCAACTAATCAAAAAATCCAATGGGATTACAAATATGGAATACAAATCGAAAACAAAACGACTGGTACATTCTTAGTAACAGAACGGGAAATTGAAAGGAAAATACTCTCCAGCAGCTGGCGGAGCAGCAATGGCGTTTTGGTCAGGATAAATAATAAACGGCTGATTAAAAATATGTTTCGCAATGTTCTTTTTGACAATTTAAATAATATTTGAATCAAAGGTTCAAAGCAGAAGAAAACTTCAAAAGATTTGGGTAGACTGAAATATACCCCCGAGAAAAATATGTTATTTACGATAGAGCACGATAGACATTTTATGGTAAAAATGATCGTTCGAAAAAATTTCAAAGAAATGGTTTTTGCCAATTGTTGTAAATTATGTTTTGTATATAAACCGCTGACATCTTGTTTATAACAATATAAACTTATCAAAATTTTTTGCTTTTTCGAACGATCATTTGTACCATAAAATGTCTATCGTGCTCTATCGTAAATAACGTATTTTTTTCTTGGGTATAGTTTAGTCTACCCAAAGATTTGAGCAACATGTATCATGGTATGAACTTCTATATCTAAATTTGAAAGATTCGTGAAATTCGTTATTTTTAAATTTTTTTGTCAATATGTTTTATGAAACATAGTCACAAACTTTATTAAAAATAGTGAAGAAAAATATGGTCTTTTTAATTTTTTTTTGAAAAATAATAATGAATATATTTACATGTTTATATATAACAATTACACTTGGATAATTTAACATATCATTTCATCTGAAAACATGAAAAACACTGCAACAAATCATTGACATCTGTATGATTTTGGAAGTCTGTAGGTCCTGAATTATTTTGTATATATAACTGAGGTGCGTTAGATAGAGCTACCTGGATAAGACTCTTCTCTGGTAGTTCAAATGCACGCCAACTTTTTTTGAAAATTTTCACATCAGCTGGAAGAATTTTCTCAAAATCATTTATTGATACCTTCTTCCATTTACTGCGTTTTATGAAATGATTAAGAGATGAACCAGAAAAACCAAAAATTTTTGTCATTGAAATTCTTGAAATTCCAATATTTTTACTATCGAAAACAATAAGCCCAAAAAAGCTGATGAATGTTGAAGGATTTTGTGCATAATCTCTAACCTTCTCAATTAAATATAGTAAATCTTTTTCAATTGGTCTTTGTAAAAATGACTTGTAGAAACATTGATGAGAAAAGTGATCCATTAGATGCCTTAGTAGGTCTTTATCCGTGATATGTTGCGAAGAAAGTACCATAAGAAGGCAATCCCTTTGGTCAGCTAAAGGGACTGCTTAACGTATATTTCACATAACATGTCCATAATGGATTCAATGTAATCTGGCGGGCATTTTAAGTTTTTTCACAATGGACTTACACCCTCCTCCAATACTAAAATTTATTTCCACAATGGTTTCTCGTTATAAAGAAGATCAAGTAAGAGAATTCGTTATCGAATATTATATAAATGATTTATCAATTTCCATATATGAAAGAACAATTCCAAATAATGGATTTCATGGTGGGAGGTTTTTGCAAAAGACCATAATAAATAATCCTAAAACAGGAAAACCTTATCAACCTACAGATATTTACATTGGAAATACACTTTATATAAACAATTATGAGTTTATTCTTCAAGAAGCCTTTGAGGAAACATTAAGAATAATGGAATCAAATCCAGATATGTTTGTTATGTGCGATTTGAATAAAATTCTCATGAAAATCAGACAATCATCAAAAAACAAAATTCCTCAAATTCTAACTGCATTTCAAAGTTATGATCGCAACAAAAGATTGCATATATCACTGCCAGATACAAAAGCCGTTTTCCAAAAATTTGGGATTGAACTTCAAGATCAAGAATTTCTAACTATACTCAGAAGGTTTCAATATTCAGACTTCGCAAGGTTTCAATATGATGATTTCATCAAATCAATTGCATAAAAAAATATATTTACTAATCATCTTGCAACAGATCAAATTCCGTCTTAAGGAAATTTCCAAATTATTTAGCATAAAAATTTCAAATTCTTTAAATTTTAAATTTACAAAAACATATTTACATTTATTTAAAATAATTTATTAAAAATTTAATATAAAATTTATTTTTTTGAAGCAGAAAGTCTTTCTTTACATTTCTCGAAAGTAAACTGATTCTTTAATTCTTCCTTGAGTGAAAAGTCATCAAACATTGGCTCTACAAATTCGATTTCCCAAGAGATCTCATCTAATTTTGGTTTAATTTCGACACTTTTCAAAGAAGATGATTTCTCTGAGAATGACTGTGGTTGTTCTTCAACAAAAGTTTCATTGTTTTCGAATGGATATTCTCTTGCAATAAGCATTTTCCACAAGTCATCATAAAAAGTTTTTCTGACAAACGCCTTTTGAATACCTCTGAATTTCTTTTTCAAATTTACCATCGTCTGCTCTGAAACTTCAGAAAGCTTTGAAACAGAAACCGCCGGGAAATGAACCAAAAGATTTGCCCTTTGATCCAAAACTTGGGTAATTTTTGTGAGCATTTCAACTGAAAAGTCATTTCCGTCAAATATTATTTCAGCATAATTTTTAACTGAATTCAACATTTTGAGTAGCATGGGGAGGTTGTTATCGTTGATGCGGTTATTCGAAATATCAATCATTGAAATCGAGCGGTTTTTTGACAGGGCTAACATCACATCGTCAATTTCTCGAACACGTTTTCGACGCGTTCCATGGAGATCTATTGCTTCTAAATTTGCACTTTCAAGATATCCGAGATATGATTTATCCATGCTTCGAAAGCCAGCAAGAGATAAGAATTTAATTGATGTATGAGATAAAAATGAAAAAAGATGGTTATGAATTGGATTATCAATCCATACAAAACTGACTAAGTTAGGCGATTTAAGACCATTTCCAAAGGATTTATAAAATGACGACCATTCAGGCTTACTCATTCTACAATCAGCTAATGTTATCATATGCTGATGGTTACAAATCTGTGAAATTTGAAGGATACAATACAAATTGGAAGGCATCCAATGTATGTGATTAAGTATTATATGTTTTAATGAATTTGGAAATTGACATTTTTGTACTGATATTGGAGATTTACATGGATTTCCTGAGAAGTTACATTCAGAAACATGTGATTCAGAAAGGAAATGAAGTAACTTTGATAATTCCACGTCAACAGATATCAGATTAAGACAATGAAGTTGTACAAAGAATGAACTACATAATCCTATATTTTTCCTAAGTGACACATTAGAAAAATTAGTAAACACGAGTTTGTTTCTTGAGTCCTTAAATAAGCTTGAAAGTTTCGATTCCACTTTTTCAATGAAAACGTTTTCAAAATTTATAAATTGAATGGACTGATTGAAAATCAAATTTTGGAGCGAATCGACACTATCATCGGTAAACTCTATACCGCAAAACCCAAGTTGTTGTAGTACTCTATTCGATGATGAAATCAATAACTTACAAAATTTTGTGAAATATTTGTCAAATGGAATGCACGACGTAATTTGATTGACATATCTGTTTTTCGTAATAAAAGTACATATTGATTTCCACTTAGATCTTCGAGTTTCAATTGAAAGTCTAAGATTTGTGGTATTATTATTGATAAGAATTGAATTTAAAACAATACTAAAATAATCAGAAAGATCAGGAAAAAGATCAATATCGAAGTAATCGGCTTCATGGTATTCAATTTCTTTGAGATATTTGAGATATTCTAATAATGTTTTGGATGATATTTTAATCTTCTCCTTTTTAAGAAGAGATTGAAGTCTATAAAAAGAAAATACTGTTGGGTTGGGTTTGCTTGGTGAAAATCCCATGACTTGTGGGAAAGGACCCAGTTCTTCCTCAAGGAAAATAGCAGACATTTGTATATATATTTGATTACATATTTCTGAAGCCTTTTTGGATATGAACTTGTATTTTTCTTTTGAAAATTGCAAAGTAAATGTATTTGTTAAATAATCAATTGCCGTTAATTCATGATATGTTTTACTTAACTTTAACTCAATTTCTGTTTCTGTGATTCGGAATAAATAAAATCCAATTGGAGTTAGTACAAATAAATCGCTGATAGAAATTGTATCTTCAAGAGATAACCAGTCTTTGAAAACAACTGGTTCTATATTGGGGTCAAAGAAGTCCGTAATAATTGGAAATTTATCTTCGCCTATACTTAAAGGATGCCTTTCTTTTTCATCATTCATTTGCCACTTTTAGTTTTATCAGATCATTCAAAAAGTGGAACAAAGCGAACAGACAAAATGAATCAAGAAGAAGATAGGGAAGAGCTCAGTGAAAATAAGAGCAAATTGCAACACGAGAATAAAGACATAAATTCAATTAATCCAATTGAGCGATGCGATTTATTTCCAAATATTGATGCAATACAAGCCAACAAAAAACACGAAATGTTATTTAAAAAACCAAAAATTCCAAAGAATAATGAAGATAATTTCATGTGCGTGGTTGGATCTACTAAAGGAAAAGATGCACCTATTTTCCAGTTTATTAACACAGACTTAATACAAATAAAATGGGCAAATTATCGTGGGTATAGATCTTCACCATTTTTGCCGACACCAAACAGATTGAAGAAAGCCATCCAAAAATGGAAGGAAGAGCTGAAGAAGCCACCTAAAGTAATAGACGAAGAAGAGCAAGGAAACGGCAACTGTTATATTTGCCATCAACGATATTCAGGAAAACCAAAGTCACACATAGATTCAGAAATGCATCAAGAAAATTTGAAGAATATTGATTGGGGTGAGTTTAATGAAATCAAAAAAGAACTTGATAATGAGTTCATTAGATTTTTGGCTTCAAAAGATATTGAACAAAATCCAAAATAATTTAATTATATAATTAGACGCATCGGATTTAATTTTTGTTTGTAAATAATTACTTGTTTAAAATGTTTCTTCAGTTCTTCGGAACGAATCAAAGGAATTGTGTTCACAATTGTTTAACATGTAATTCATGCAACTATTTTTTTTTGTGTTATACTGAATCAGGTTACTCTAATGAAATTGATTCATGTTATGATTTAAGGAGTGTTTACATCATATGATAAAGCACATTCAATGCTTATTCATTTTGAAAATGAGTAACAGAGGTAAATCCTGCAATATTTTTTCACGATAGTTTTATGTTGCTAATGGTATCGGTAGGAGATTACATATATCCCATCATTATGAAATTTTGACTCTTCAATCTTTCCAAATTCGATATGATTTCGACCATACATTTTCGGGAATTTTGGAATGATTCCTATATAGTAATATTGTATGTTAGATATGTTTATTTTCTAAACTATTATTTTATATCATTTTTATTTAAATTTTTGAGAAAAATTTTTTCAATATTGAATATTAATATTTTAAACAACTTCTCCAATTTTTTTTTATTTTTTGAAAATATTTTTTATATTAATTTTTACTAATGATCAATATTCTGGTGAATTGATAAGAGCCGATAGGAGAAGATTTATCTTCGAATTTATAGGTTTCGAGTTATATCTTTATTCGCATTATCTTTATATATTCAAATATGATCGATTTATAATATTCTGATTCAAGAATTTTCTATTATGATTATAAAGTCATTCTGAATTTTTCGGCCAAAAACTTAGAGTGATGAGGTGAACAACACAAATTTGTATATACATTGAAATATTGAATTCATAAACGATGCATATTCAAATTACATAATACTCGAAATTCAGTATCATTTTTTGATTGAATGATCAACTGTCGAACAGTTTTACACTTTTTGCTAAATTTCCTTGCACTTTTTTGTTTTCATAGGGCAGTTATGATGGTCGAAAATTCCGAACATCATGCAATTTTATTCCATACTTTTTAAAAAAGGCGTGCTGTACGGTTTGAATCTGGGTAATTTGCAACTCCCCAAGGTAGGTTTATAATGCAAGGCCCCTGGGCCCTGGGATCGTCCCGACCTTAGTATTTTCTGGTGGGGTCTCCGGGGTCTTCGGCCCCACCATCAGCACGCTCCGCTCGCTACAAAAATCAAAAATGATTTTTGTATACCCATACACTTTACTCAATAATTTCGTTACCTATTCAAAATTCAATAAATGCGAAACTTTTCGATAGAAACGATGGCACTTTTTACACCACTTTTGTCCCCGGTTATGTTTGGCCGGACATTTATCCTATTCAATTTATCTTTGGCCGAACAATTATCTTTCTCAATGGCAAACTTAATTTTGGCGCATCAAATTATTTGGTTAGTAAATTTATGTCAATTTTTTCAGTAGTGTGACCATTACGATAGAAATTTGAAAGCAAAATTTCCACAAATTGAATACTTCATACTATAGAAAAAGTTCCTCTGTACGAATAAATATTTTAGCTAAATTCTCAGGATCTTGTAAATTACTAGAATTAATAGCTTTTGATAATTGTATAGTTATTCTAATTTTAAAATTAATAAAACCTTCAGTTATTTGTGAAATCATATAATCGCCATGTGTAATTCTTAATCTAGTTTTTTGAGATTGATTAAATGGTGCATTTTGATCATGACAATCTTCAGTTTTTAAAATAAATAAACGAGTACCATCATTTTTAGCAATTAAATCTACAAGACGATCAAAATAAGCACCAACATTACCTTGATCATCTTGTTCGTTTTTAGATTGCGTATTATTATAATACATTAATAAAAATGACAATATTTTTTCATAATTTTTAAATGGGATGGGGTTTGTGGAATAAAATTATAAAAGGTTTGAGCAAATTTCAGTTAAATAAAGAACAACAAGAAAAATTTAACAAAAATGTGAAAAAATGGTTAGAACATGAAAGGAATTTAGGTGCTAATGAAAATAGAATTCTACCACATAAACCTAACGATAAAATAATATTTAAAGATGTAACAGAAAAAGATAGAAATAAGAAAATATTACAAGATTCAATGAAAAGGATACCTATCGGATAAGTAATAAAAAAACAATAAATTAATTATTATTATTATTAATGGCGTGGGGTCTGTGGAACAAATATAAAAATGGTATAAAGAAAATAGGACCTTTACTTAAAAAAATGAAAGAAGGGTTGGCAGAAATTAGTGTACATATTGTAAAATATAATGAATTGTCGAAAAAACATAAAGTAGATATCAAAAAAATGGGACCTTAAAGAAAATCATTTGTGGATAAAATATTTGAAGTAGGTGATAGAATAGCTTTTATATTTAAATCAGCATAGATAAAATTATCAAACCAGTTGGTAAATTTATTGGTAATGTTTGAAATAGAGTCGCCAAACCTGTTGTCAATACAGTAGGTAATTAAGTTTATTTTCAAAAATTCAATGCTATAGCATTTTCTGACACCGAGTTTTCGATATAACGATAAATCAGTCATTTAACAGTTCACTTTATATAAATGCAACAGCTCAGTAGCGACAGCGACGACGAAGGTGATTGGTACAGTCCAAAGGGATTTTATGATCCAATGAACCTGATTGAAGAAAACTTTGGTCCTCGGTCTATAGAAAGTTTTATTATTAGCAAAGTGCAGCCTTACAATACAAATGTGTGGTTCGATGTAGATATCATTTTAGGGGACTTTTAATTTATGTACACTGGTTATGTGCCTGAAAGACAAATACAACCTGCTGAAGATATGATACTATGGGATGTCTGCGTGTATCATGCAATATGTTGTTTGAAGATGGGAGTAGATAGGAGGAATATATTAATTGACCCTACTAGATGGCTATCTGATCATTACAGTAGGCTTCATGCTTTGGAATTTTTACTGGTGATTTTCTGTATTATAAAATACTTAGAAGGACAACTTACGGTACAGTCCTACAATTTTGGGAAATTTGAATGGGTACTATTTAAAAAGTGGAATTCCCATTCAATCAATATGGAAAATTTGAATGAGGTGTAATTTGCATTCAAAAATTGGCTCTCGATTTGTTTTATGAAGGAATATTTTCGCCATGTTTTTTGAACAAAAATAAAATTAGGCAAAAATGCTGAAACAGATATCATTAAATAGCAAGTTATCGACATTGCATACATTATAAATTGCATTAATTAAAATGAATTGGAAGAAACAATCATTATATATTAAACTAAATTACGATCGAGAATTAGAATATTGTTGTAAAATATTCAATTGTATCTAAATTACAACACATATTTTATATCAATGTTACATTAAGATGCATTTTTGACTTAATTAATATCTTATGAATTGATCAATAATATCAATTGCTTCGCATATTAATTTTTATGAATTGTCATGTTCTACATATCAATTATGCTTTATTAGTTAAAAATTTTATGAAATTCAATTTTTACGAAGATCTGAGCAATCAAAATAATAAGAAAAAAATATACAATGTTTTGTGGAGGTTAAATGGAAATAATTAAATCAATTGCTCATTGAAATAATGATGTAAACATTGATTTGTAAACTTTTTGGGTGTAATAAATCATATGAGCTCCATTTCTGAAATTAGAATAAGTTTGAATTCATCTTTAACTAAACCCCATGTTCACTATGTATTATCTATATCAAATGAAAGTCGTTCAAATTATATATTTGGCAAATTATATTTGAATGATTTGAGCAAATGTTGGTACATAAAATGATGAAAAGAAACATATATATATATGAGAATAAGCACATATAAGTGAGAACAAATACAGTCAGTGAAAATAATCACATATGAATGAGAATTAACATAAAACAAGAAGAACCAAAAAGCAGAAAATAATATATTACAACATTGATTCCACACCATCTTTGCCAAATGTTAGTTTTGTTCAAAAAACATGGCGAAAATTGTAAATTGTTCAAAATGGAATTGAATGAAAATATTATCACATAAAACAAATTGAGAGCCAATATTTGAATGCAAATTACCCTATATTCAAATTCTCCATTATGATTGAATGGGAACTTCACTTTTTGAAGAAGTAGTATTCAAATTTCCCACGGTTATAGGATAGTACCGCATAATCACTAGGGAAAACGCAATATATCATTAAACAAAAAAAAAAATCATTTTATATATGTCTAATCATAAACCTGAGGTTATTGAAACTTATTACAACAAAAATTTGTTAGATATACCTGAAATTACAAATTTAAAATATATAGAATAACAGAGAAGGGTATCATTTATGAATACAATTATATTCGAAAAACCTATTCCATTTTCAGCTTTAGGACGAAATAATGAAATATATGTGATATATTTGGAAAAAGAATATAAATAGAATAAAACATTATTCTTTTTGTTTATTTTAATTTAAGCGCCCTTGAAAGTAGTCTGCTTTAAATCATATGCAGACTGATATGTTGTGTTTTTATGATGATTAACAACGATTACATTATCTAATAACGTACTGTTAATTCCGTCATTGAATGATTCATACAGCTCGTTGCGATTGCTTTTATATAGTATGCAAAATTAAATATCTCAAAAAGTGACGCGTGCGAAAGTAAATATCTCAATCGCAAAAGTAAATGTCCAAAAAAGTGACGCGTGCAAAACAAAGTAGCTTGCAAAAAAAATAAGTATTCAATATCCGTGAATAAATATCAATGTATTTTTATTCTATCTAAAATTTATATGTCACAAATGAATTCGTCTGCACGATCGACTTTAATCAATGATAATTTAAAAAATGTTTATAATAGTATTATTAATCTCGGAAACACATGTTATCTTAATTGTTTTTTTTACAAATGATATTACATTGTTATCCAATTTCAAAAACAATAAAAAAAAAATACCTGCTTCAGATTTTAGTTCTACATTTTCAATAAAATTTCAAAAATTATTGTTGAAATAAAACATTGAACAATGAAAAAGATTATTTAACTGAATTATTCGATTTTATCAGCACAATGTCAGAAGAGTTTTCGATTAATTCGAATCGTCAGCAAGATTTTTTTGAAATTTTCAATTTAATTATTGAGAAACTTGTCAAATCGATCAAAAATTTATTCATCACTCCACTTCATTCTGTCGAAAGAACAAAAAAATCAAATGGAAAATTAAAAACATATACAACTAATCATGATATTTCATAGATTCCATTATGTCCGAATGGAAAAAGCGAAGAATATGTAAAATCATTATTAGAAAAATATTATCACACATAGAACATAACAGCAGAAAAAAAAATTTATAAAACGAAGTTTATCAATTTCTATTCAAAAATTCAAATACTTTCTATTGCACCTTTAGATCATAATTGGAATTTTGATAATAGCTTTCTCAAAATTAATCGAATACTTAAAATGTCTAAATTTTATTTGAATAATTTGAAAGCAAAAAAATTTGTTTTACGTGGAGTTATATATCATTCAAATAATATTATCCTAGGTCATTATACAATTTTATTTTTTATTAATCACAAATGGTACTATTTTAATGATACGAGTGCAAAACATATCAATTCTTTAAATGACATTGATGATGAACTAACATCACCAAGTTTCGATGAAATGTGTATTGGGTTTAATTTACGTTAAATCAAAAAAATGTAATGATTTTTATTCAATGGTTTGGGAGTTAGAAGAATGTACTAATTCAATTCAAACAATAGATATTAATAATTCAAAAACTGAAGAAGAGACAAATTCATTTCCACATGGAAGTCTTGAAGTATTAAATGTTAAAGTTAAATAAAAAATCTAAACATATATTGAAAATGCCCCTTCATTATAAAGTTTAGCAGTTCCAATCAGGGAAATTAGAGCGGTACAATTCAATCCTTCACCATTTAGAAAAACAAAAAAAAGTTCAGATACAAAAATAATACGAAAAAAGTAAAAACAAATGGAAATTAAGGGGAAAAAAATTATATGTCGAAACTACAATTGAACAAAAAAGAAATTATCGGATTTATTCAATACTAACCATGATGATCAAATCGCTTTTGGTATTATGCTAATACAAAAATAAGTATTAATAATTGTAAAAGATCATTGAGAAAAATTCGACTAGGAGAGGATATAATGACTCAAGTTCGAAAGGGGGTAAGAAACAGAAAATCAATTACGAATATGGAAAAATATTGACTTCATCTTTCAAAAAAAAATATATTTATGAACTCAAAAGCAAAGGCTGCTGACTATAAAATAGCTAAAAATTAAGATATTTGTTATTCTACAATTCCGCGATACATTAAAAAGAAAGCAATATATGATAAATAAGCACAGAAAAGAACATCTGCCGCGAACGCACCGGAAAATGAAAAAATAAGAAAAAGGCATGTATAAAACTTATGTCCTACATTCAAGCAGGATATGATTGAGTGTGTGTTGATGAAACATCATTCGAGGTGGGTTACGTTGATGTAATAGGTTGGGGTGAAGGCTTATTAAGATTGAGGAATTCTAAAACTATCAAATGATTTCATGGTACTGCTCTATTCGCAATTAGTTCGACTGGTATGCAATATTGTTTATTCATTAAAAAATATCTAACAGGTGAGATATTTAAAGCTTTCCTTAAATATCTTCTCAAAGATATACATTTTAAAGAAAATATTGTGTTTTGGATGGACAATGCATCAATTCACAAACATGCGAAAGAAATGTTAAGTGGAATAAATCACAAAGTAGTTTCTCATGCTGCTTATTCTCCAGATTTTGATCAGATCGAAAATGTGATAAGAATTTGGTTTGATTCTTAAAGAATTAGTTCGAAAAACAGTGGTAAAATTCGATGATGAATCAGAAATCATAGAGTTAATTGCAGAAACATTCGGGCAAATTCATGTTGCAGATATATGTGCAGCAATGGAACATGTTAGAAATGATGTATTTCATTCAGTTCAAAATGAGAATAACCTTTAATAGAAACATATTATATAAAGAAAATAATCAAAAATAATAAAAAAAATAAATAAAGAAAAAAAAAATAAAAATAAAAAATATACTGTTGGGAGGGGGAGATAAAATTCAAAGAATGAAGATTGAATAAACAAACGCTAGCGTTGGGAAAATTTTTTTTGATTACTTTTTGATATTTTTGAATTGAAATCAACATCAAAATATTCAATCGAATTCTATATCATTATGAGAAAAATTTTTATGCCTACAAAAATCAATATTCACAATTTTAAAAGATGAAAAAAAAAATCGATATAAAAAGAAAAATGAAAAAACAAAAACGCCGTGACTCGAACCAAACAAACAGATTTCGTCCCCTATTTCCCCCACAAGTAGCCTAATTATACTACTTCACACCCTCAAATAATAATTTGTAACATATTTACAATATAACCCCCTAGGTGCCCCTGGGATCGTCCCGACCGCATTATATACCTACCCCCCAAACATGAATTATCCCTAATAAAACCAACCCAAATTATTATACATGTTATATAGGTACAGAGGTAAATATAATTTTGTAATATTTGAAAAAAATTAAAATTCTAATTAAATGAATTTTTCTTAATTCTTAAAATATTGATATATTTTTATCGCATTTGAAATAATGATTTACTTATTATAAAATAATGATAAAATTGAAAGGGAATAATTCTCATACATAATTATGCATATTAAATTTTTTTCATATCACTTTATTTCGACTTGTTACAAAAAATTTCTCGATGGGATTTTGAAATTTGAAGTTCCATTAAATAAAACATCATTAACATTTAGTATTTATATTGATTTAATCATTGCGATTGAAATATACTCTTTCTAATAAAAATCGAACAAATTTTGATGATGGAATAAAATTACTCATTAAAATTATGCATTTATGCCAAGCAAATTTTGTTTTTCTGAGTTGTAGCAGAAGATCTGTACAGATCTGTACATTAATTTAAGAAGATCTTTTTTTTTAAAATCTGCCATTTCTATATGGTTGTGCATCAATGAACCATTATGATAAATAATAACATAACTTAGTAAAATCAGTTTCTACAATTGCTCAAACTTTTAAGACAACGAAATTGATTTATTTAACGTTCAATTTATTGAGTTACACTTTTGACATTTTTTTCACATTTTATAAGGTTAACGGTTTTGTCGGATAATCCAGTGGAAAGGTTACTCAATTATTACGTTCATTTTTTTCAATTTTTGAATCATAACTGTTAATTTTTTGAACTTTTTGATATATTATCAATATTATCAATAATCAATGGGAAATGCCTATTTCTCCATGGTTTTTATTGCGTTAGCACATTTATCTTTTTTGAAAACAAGTAGTGATAGTAATAGTGTTCCCATTATGTCTTTTTCACGAAATGAAAATCATAATTCAGGAAAATTGTTTACAAAACTGATCAGTTTGGCATATAATTATAAAATTAGCATATACAGTCGATTTCTCCTGCTTACTCGTATTAATTGTTTCATAAAACGAACAATTATATCTGAAGATTTTACTCATCAATTAATTCGCTTTGAGATTAATAAATTATCTGAAATTAAACCATTCAACCATTCTAATTCATTGTTTTCACATGCAAAAAATTTTGTATTTTTTCTACTGAAATTCACAAGAGGATCAAAACAATATGAAAACATGTACTATATTCAAAATCCTAATCTCATTTATAATTTCAATTTTTTGATACTAATTTTTGTTTTTCTTTATAGTTTCGTTTCATTAATCAGTAATAAAAACCAAATAACAATATCAAAGAGTTTTCTTCCTTTTACTTTTTCTCTTTTTTCTATTTATTCATTTTCAGCAACATGGAATGCTAATACAAAAACACTTACAATTACAAATTTAGATGATATTGGAAACTTAAAAAATTATGGCACTTTAGCAGAAAATGTTATTGTTTCAAGTGGTGTTACGACATTACCATATTGTGCATTCAATAATTGGATTTCAATAATAACAGTTCAGCTTAGTAATACAATTACTACAATTAATGAATTTGCATTTAATAACTGTTCCAGCTTACAAAGCATTGAAATTCCAAGTTCAGTCCAATCAATTGGAGGTGCTGCTTTTCAATTTTGCTTTAGTTTATAAACAGTTAAAATTTATGGAAATATTGATACGATTTGTGGTTATGTATTTTTTGGTTGCACTTCATTAAGTTCTATAATTCTTCCAAATTCGATTGTAACAGTTGAAACACTTGCTTTTTATGCCTGTATTAGTTTAAAAACGATTAATTTAGGAACAAATATTAAAACAATTGGATATCGTTCTTTACGAGTTTGTGAAAATTTGGAAACAATTATTATCGGAAATAAATTCGAAATAATTGATGAATATGCCTTTGATACATGTAAAAAATTAAAAAATTTCACAATGCCAAGTTCTCTAAAATCTCTTGGAAATTATACATTCCAATATTGCTATGAATTAGAAACAATTGAAATCAAAGGAAATATTCCAGAAATAGGAGAAAATACTTTTAATTTATGTTCAAAACTAATAAAAATTGTGATTCCTAATTCAGTCACGACAATTGGAATAAAATCATTTTATCTATGTAAAGCTTTAAAAACAATTGATATTGGAGATAATATTAAAACGATTATGGACAATGCATTTCAATATTGTTCGCACTTGGAAACAATAATTGTTGGTAACAAACTAGAAACAATCGGTGAATATGCATTTGGTTCAAGTATTGCTTTAAAAAATTTCACAATGCCAATTTCACTTAAATCTCTTGGAATTCGTGCATTTCAATCATGTTCCAATTTAGAAACAGTTGAAATCAATGGAAATATTCCAGACATTGGTAATTATGTATTTTATTATTGTTCAAAACTAACAAATGTTACAATTCCTAAATCAGTTACTTCCTTTGGCGATCATGCATTTTATAATTGTAGAGCTTTAAATGTAATATATATCGAAGGAAGTATTCAAACAATCGGTGATTATGCATTTGCCAATTGTAATCAACTTAAATGTATCTATTATAATGGAAATAGTGAACCAGAATTTAATGAAAATGCATTTATAAACGTTCCAACAGATACAATTATGGTAACATCAGCATATACTAGTACTTCTTTTGGGAATATGTTAATCAGTAAAACAACAATTGATCAATGCCTTCCTCCAACGTTTACTTTTACAAAGTTAAATACATTTACAAAATCAAATACTTTTACAAATTTAAATACATTTACTAATTCAACATCAAATGATTTAACATTAACTCACTCTTTAACATTAATATATTCTTTTTCAGTTTACCAATCACTAACTATATCGTTTTATATAATAGAATCATATGTATTAACTCTGCTTAATCATTTTTCAACATATATTGCTACGAAGTATGTAACATATAATTTCACGGTAATTTATTATTCATCTTTATATAGTTATTATGAGTATTCATTTTTTTATAAACATATTGAGCAAAATGAAATAAATAATAACAATAGTATATCATCCGACATTTTAATCGGAATTATCTGCGGATCAGTTGCTGCAATTTTAATAATTATCGGAATAATTGTTTTTGTATTTCATCACAAGCAAACAAAAGAAATCAAACAACATTCAAATTTATTTAAAGGAAATTCTTTTTCAGATGAAGATGACATTGTCAAAAATGTTGATAAAGAATTTTATGAACTTGCACAAGAAGAAAATGACAAATGGATTTAATATACCATTTTAATCATTAGATTTCATAAAGAATAGCCTTAATAAAGATAATTAAAATATATTTCTCTTTTTGAATATTTAATCATACTAATCGATTGGATACCGTCAATCTAATATTGAAGAAGATCCATTTGCAAAAGATTTCAAAGAAGATAATATCGTTAAAATAGGCATTTAAGGGGTGAAATAGTAATATGTTCCAAAAATATTGATATTTTCTTTAATTTGAATGAATTTTCTGTTAATGAAATTCATACTTGAAAAGTCTGGATTTCACATTAAATGACGTTTATTTATTAATTAAAAAATTTTTAATTTTATTAACTTTGTTGTTATTAAAAAAGATTGTGAGTTATTAACCATTATTTTATTAATTCATTTTATAAACAATGAAATATGTTTAAATGAACCAGATAATTATAATATATACGACTTTAGTATTATAGAATTTTAAAGTTTGAAAATTTATGTTAACTCCAAGGGAAAAAGCATTATGAAATCACTCAAAAAATATGAACGGATAAAATAGACAAACATTTATCAAATTGAGCAAGTGAGGTAAGACATATATGTCAAGGAACCAAATTAGCGGCCAGTCAAATCTGTAATCGTAAAGCGTATTTAATGACATTTAATAACAGTCCTTCAGGCTGCACCAACTTCTTTATGTTGAAAAGAACTATTATTCTCATGAGTTGATCCAAATCAATCTTATTGAAGGTAGAATTGATTCCTTTGAAGCTCGAATTGATAATCTTCTTGAGACTGAAAAACTTAGTCTTTATTTTATAGAGCAAGACAAAGCCACTTTCATACGTGAAATTTCCAATTCTTTATCAGTCATCCGAAAGATTAATGACAACATCAAATTAAATTTTCAATCATCTGAAAAATATAACTTTAATCAGCCGACGCATGTCTTCGAAAACATCCAATTTTTACCGCCATATGGATATAGCATTACTAATGAAGAAGAAAGTATTTGGTCATTTCAATGGGGCCCTTAATATATTAAAAGGTAAAATTGATGTAACACTTCAATATGACGAACATATATTTCCACTTGAAATTAAGTCCGGTAAATCGATGGGAGCTATTCCACGGTCAGAACATATCTTACAATTAGCCGCGTATATATTTATGATGAAAGAGAAACATCCAGAAAAATCGGGTATTGTTAAGGTATTGAAAATTCAATCAAAATTCTTAACGAAAAGTTCAGTGAAAAAGCCGCCGAGGAAGTGGCGGTTATGCCTAATCGAATGTTTTTTATCGTTTTTGTATTCAATAGTAAATGACGCGGTTATTTCGGTTTTTGAATAAAAGTTTGGAGCTAAAAAACAGATCAACCTGTCATAAATTGTAACTAGATAATTTTCCACCATGACAAAGCAAACAAAAAATGTGTTAATGTATTGATCAATCATTATGATGTGATTAAATTTTTTGTGGTAATTGTTTATTCAGGAGCATTTCAAAAAAATCCTATATTAACTCAATTTCTATGAAGTTAATGAATAATATATTATTTTGTGCTTAGATTTCAACATTATTATTTAAGTAATGAAGAACTGGGATTATTCAATCATACTCTCAAAATGCAAAATAAATATTTATCAAAAAACTAATGGTTTCAAATGAAAATGATACATTAAGGTATTAGTGAGAGGCTAAAAAGAAAAAAATGTCTCAAATAATTTCCAAAAGCTTACGAATTGCCAATGTTCGCCACGATAGATAAAACATAGAAATTTAAATACTTTACTCACTTAAAATGTTTCCATTTTTTGGGAATTTTCCATTGAAATTCAATTTGCAGCGTGCGTTCAAATAACAATTGCGGTTAACTTAAAATAAATCCAATTAATGTCTCTCTTTGCTTCAACTCTTACAAATCTTATTGGCGACTGTCATTCATTGGAACAAGACGAGGTTTTTGGTTTAAATCAAGTTGGAGCTGAAACATATTCCAAAACATATATTTTTCTAAAAGCTCAAAGAACAATTTTAGTAGATGTTCAAAAATCACTTTCTAAATTGAGCAAAGACACTAAGTATAGTTCGCTTGACTTCGTCGAGTATTTAGTTGAGAGTCTTCTAATGGCAAATTTTGGATTCATTTTTCAGCAAGCTAAAAATGCAATACCATCTATCAGGGCTTTTATTGAAAGTGAAAGGTTACCAACAAATGTCAAAAAGCTATGTCAAAAAGTTTTATCTTCATCCATAGCATTATCTCGAGTTTTTTCAATCATTGAATGCGTTGAACCACCAAAACGCCCTGTAGATGAGATGCCAAAACCATCAATTAAGCCCGAAGATATGCTTGTTTTGTGTCGTATTTGTGAAGAATATGTTCCTTTGTCTTTGATTGAATCTCATTCTAACTCCTGTATGCGTGCGTATGAATCCGAGTATAAAATCATGACTGTTGACGACAGAATCACTAAGCTTGAGAACTCTATCAGAAATAATTTCCTAAATCAGCCATGGCCGGGTGATGAAAAAAAATGCATAGAAACTTATCTCCCCATGTTTCATCTTATTCTTCTCCTTGAGAAGGTTCGTAAAGTCAGTACATCGTCATCTCGAGATGCCGAAATAATATCATATACTAACAAATCACTCAAAACTCTGCAAATTCCGCCAGACCAGAACGCAGAGTCTATGCTTTCTAAAGCCAAAGAGCTTACAATTCAAAAGCTTCATGCTTGTTCAACATTAACAAATGCTACTAACGAACTTCAATCTACACGTGTTACTGGCAATAATACGCCTTCTATATCGTTATATGTTTCCATAGCTGATTTTGAGTTTATTAAAGCCATTTCAAGTGGTACATATGCTCGAGTATTTCTTGCCATTAAAAAGAAGACAGGTGACATCTATGCGATTAAGGTAACATCAAGGTCATCACTTGCGCAAAAAAACCAGCTCCAAAGGCTCATCACAGAGAAAGACATCTTGCTCCAGAACGATAACCCATACATTGTAAATTTCTGTATGTTTCAATGCCCATCAAAAAGTTGACATCGGTTTTTGATGTGAAACAGGTCAAAAAGTGACGCTCATCGAATTTTGATGGGCTTTTAAATGTTTAACTAACACATAGATTATTCAATTATAGGAGTCCATAACCTATATTTAGTGATGGAATATCTCCCTGGTGGTGATTTATATTCCTTGTTAAACAAAATCGGATGTTTAGATGAGGTAAATGCAAGAATTTATACCGTTCAAATAGTTAAAGCATTAGAATGTTTACATAACTTAGGTATTATTCATCGAGATCTTAAGCCAGATAACATTTTAATTACGGATGAAGGTAAACTTAAACTTACAGATTTCGGTTTAAGTATATTTGGTACAGCAGATCGTTGTATGGTTGATGACACCAACAATATGACACAATCGAATGATAATGATAATGGATCATTTGTAGGTACACCTGATTATTTACCACCAGAAATCATTCTATCACAACCACACGATTTCACAGCTGATTATTGGTCATTAGGCATTGTTATCTTTGAGTTAGTTATAGGCGTACCACCATTTCATCATAACACTGAGTTTGAAACATTTTCTGCAATATTGTCAAATCATATTGATTGGTCCCTTTATGAAAATGACTTAAGTCCTGAACTAATTTCATTATTAAAAGGATTATTAGAATCAGATCCCACTAAAAGACTTGGAGCTAAAGGGATCAACGACATTATGAGTCATAAATGGTTTGAATCAATTGATTGGAATAATATTGATTCATTACCACCACCTTTTATACCAGAAATTGATAATAAGTTAAGTACCGAATATTTCGAACAAAGATACACTTGGAAAATTAAAGACGATGAAGATATTATTGAAGATATTAAAGAAGCCAAAAAAGGCGAAAAAGAAAAAGGAAAAAGTGACGAAATCGATGAAGACATTTTACAGTTCCCGTCGGTGGACGTTAAAAAACTGTCGCATGCAAACAAAGAGTTAATGAGAAAAATGAAACATAGAGCAAAAAGTGACATCGACGATACGTTGGGGGGTACCAAATTTGCCGATATACCAATATCAAAAAGTTTCACTGCAGATATTGTCGAACAAGAACTACCAAAAGTTTATCTTCAACAACAACAATTACATCAAAGTGAAAATGACAAGGAATGAAAATATGCGATAAAAGAAATGTATTTAGTAAAAAAATGTTTGTAATTAAATGATTTACCAACAAAATAATACCAAACTGTTTGCGTTTAAGGAAACATTCTGAAGCTGAAGTCAATGAGAAAATGTTCGAAATTGTTAATTTTTTGGATTTAGAGAATTACATGGAATGTTATCACTTGGGTGTGGTTACATCATGAATTTAGAAAATTATATACAAGTTTAAACGCAATATTACTCATAAGAACAATTGGATCAGTCAGATTTAGAACTAAATCTTTGGTAAATGCGTTTGCTGTTCTTAACAGATGAAGATAAAAAATTACATGTATAAAATTAATAATAAATTCTATTATATTCATGTTAACCTTAAAAACATTTGAGGCACCATTTATAAATATGAAATTAAGTTGCTTCAGTGAATGATAAATTGAATAATATATGTTTATTTAATAATGTTGATGAGAAATATATTTATAAAATGTAATGCGACTTGAATTAAAATGTAATTTATTTCAAAACTTTCTGTGTTTTAAGATTTTAGCGAGTATCTTTGGAATTTGCAATTGCGTTTAATGATGATGGACTTCCGTCTCCATTAAATCCAAAATTAGTATTATTTTCATTAGTTTGAAATGATTTAACTCCAAATCCATTAAATCCAAAATTAGTATTATTTTCATTAGTTTGAAATGATTTAACTCCAAATCCATTAAATCCAAAATTTGTATTATTTTCATTAGTTTGAAATGATTTAACTCCAAATCCATTAAATCCAAAATTAGTATTATTTTCATTAGTTTGAAATGATTTAACTCCAAATCCATTAAATCCAAAATTAGTATTATTTTCATTAGTTTGAAATGATTTAACTCCAAATCCATTAAATCCAAAATTAGTATTATTTTCATTAGTTTGAAATGATTTAACTCCAAATCCATTAAATCCAAAATTTGTATTATTTTCATTAGTTTGAAATGATTTAACTCCAAATCCATTAAATCCAAAATTTGTATTATTTTCATTAGTTTGAAATGATTTAACTCCAAATCCATTAAATCCAAAATTTGTATTATTTTCATTAGTTTGAAATGATTTAACTCCAAATCCATTAAATCCAAAATTTGTATTATTTTCATTAGTTTGAAATGATTTAACTCCAAATCCATTAAATCCAAAATTTGTATTATTTTCATTAGTTTGAAATGATTTATCAGAAATTGGATCAAGTTCAATATCTTTAGCAGTAATTTCAATTCCTTTTTGTTCAAGAAGTAATTTAACTATTTCTGTATGACCTTTACCAGATGCCCAAATAAGTGCTGTCCAAAATAATTTAAATAATTTTCAAATATTATTTTGAAATATCAAATTATGAAAATAAATATTATCTTTAGCATTGATATCAATTCCTTCTTGTTCAAGAAGTAATTTAACTATTTCTGTACGACCATTCCAAGATGCTGTAATAAGTGCTGTTTTAAATAATTTAAATAATTTCCAAATATTAATTTGAAATATGAAATTATTAAAATAAATTTTAAATAAAACAAATAAATATCTTTAGCATTAATATCAATTCCTTCTTGTTCAAGAAGGAATTTAACTATTTCTGTATAACCATATTCAGATGCTCTAATAAGTGCTGTATTAAATAATTTAAATAATTTCCAAATATTATTTTAAAATATCAAATTATTAAAATAAATCCAAAATAAAACGAATAAATATCTTTATCATTAATATCAATTCCTTCTTGTTCAAGAAGTAATTTAACTATTTCTATTTGACCATTTCTAGATGCAACCATAAGTGCTGTTTTAAATAATTTATATAATTTTCAAATATTATTTTTAAACATGAAATTATTAAAATAAATTTTAAATAAAACAAATAAATATCTTTAGCATTTATATCAATTCCTTCTTGTTCAAGAAGTAATTTTAATATTTCTGTATGACTATTTGCAGATGCTAATGTAAGTGCTGTACTAAATAATATAAATAATTTCCATATTTTATTAAAAAAACTTCAAATACTTAAAGCAAACATAAATCACAAAAAACAAAAATCACTTGCATTAAGATCAATTTCCTTTTGCTCCAGAAGGAATTTAAATATTTCAACATATCCATTTTCTGTCGCTATGATAAATGCTGTTTTAGAATCATTAAATAAAATCCAAATATTTACATAAAATTTGAAATGGTTAAAAGTAATATTAAAAATTCTTTGTAAACGCCTTTTGCATTTATATCAATTCCTTTTTGTTGGAGAATTAATTTTACAAATTCAATATTTCCAGAAGAAGTTGCAAATGGTAATGAATATGTTGGAAATTCTTTTCCTTTAAGGAGATATTTCACTAAATTTATATTACCGCTTTTTATTGCGATTTGAAGCATAATATCATTAATGTTAAGACCATCATCTTCTAAAAAAGAAAGAATTTCATAGTTATTTGTCTCAATACATTTGATTCCAAAATTTATCCGCTTTCCTTCATCGTTATTATAATTTTGTGTTGAGCTTTTATAAAGAAATGAAAAATTAATTAATTTAAAAGACCCAAAGTTTGTATCATTTTTAGATTCCTTATAATTATTATCATAAAGATAACGAAAAACATCATTTCTATGAAATTCAATTGCAGCGTCACAAGAATCAAGAAATGAAGTTTTTTTTTGTTCACAAAGATGAATTATTTCAAGATTTCCTCCTGCTATAGCAAACTTTCCCGTATTTTTTATATTAGAACCATTTGATAATAAAAACTTAAAACAGTTAATTGATCCATAAAATGCAGCATAATCAATTAATGAAACATTTTCTTTATTAATAAATGTATATCTTTCATAAGGTGATTGTGCGATTTTTTGATTAAAATCAAATCCGTTTTGTGCTGATATTTCTTGAAGTTTTTCAATATCATCATTTCGAATGATGATTATTTGTAAAATTTCTGATGGATTTCCTTCTTCAATCCATTTTCTATGAAGTTTCCAATTATCATTTCTAATTTCTTCAAGTGTTGTTTCATTAAAGTTCTCTTTTCGGGATATAATATTAAATAATTCGGATTCATTTTCATTCATTAAATGTAAAAAATAAATATTATGCTTTATTTTTATGGAACTTTGATTAATTAATTTGTCATCATAAATTTTTATAATGAGATAATTTGATTCATTATGTAGTTCTTGCTTGAGAATATTTTCTTCTTTAGATTCAATATTTTTTAGAAAATGAAAAAGGATTTTATAATTTTTCTTTTGCGAAATGAACGACGAATATATAGATTTGCAAATTATATTATTAAATATGATAGGAAAATTCTTATCAAAAAATTTCATTGTTGATTGTGCAACGAATTCAATATTTTCTTCCTCTAGCTTAAAGATCATTTGGTTGATGAATATTAAGTTTTCAATTTCTGTGTTTTTATTAGACTCTTTCAACGGGGAGCAATCGTGCGATATTGCCATTTTCAAAAATCTATGGGTTAGGTACATGCGGAAGTTAAGTAGTCAAAAAGCGACGATTATTGTATCGTCGCATGGCAAACCTTATTTTTTATAAATGCTTAAACCTGTGACTAAAACGTATTTTTGTACTTCACAAAAAGAAAACCGTTTTCCCCCTGAATTTGTCGATTCACAAAATCCTAGATATATAGTAGTACAACAATGTAAGTGTAATTTTAAGGATTACTTAATATCTGATGTTTCAATGCACGCTGATTTTATTGAACGTGATCATTATGATGATTATTTTTGTATTTATACGAATGAAAATAGAACTAAATATAACAAATTTGGATATAAAAGTAGAAAACCAAATTTTAAAATATGGTTTATAGAAATGAATGGTAAAGAAATTGATCCAGAATATTTTATGTTAGAATTATTATTAATTTATTAAATAAAAATCATTTTTTATCAATGTTTAGTATTGAGAATGCTACGAAAGGTATAAAAACTAATGTTGTTGTTGCTTCTGAAATTATTGATAAAGATGACTTACAAAAAGTTTTAGAAAATTACCCTACAAATGATCAAATAACAAAAATACTTAATACTATAACTTCGATTACATTACCTCAATTATACTATACTAAATCACAATCAGATGAAAAATATTCTACCAAAAGTCATACTCATAATACAATAAATAATGATTTAACAGTAAATGGGAATGTACAAGTTACTTCATTAAATGGTTTTCAATTGGCAACTTCAGAAGGTGGTAAATGGGATACGAAATTATATGTACCATCTATTATTACATTAAAAGAAGATGGTGTTGTTGAAGTTGGTCAATATATTGATATGCATAATAATGCAGATTATGATAAAGATAATACATGGAGAATAACTGCTAATACTAATTCATTAGATTTTAAATCAAAAACTGGTTCATTATTAAGTTTTGGAAGTAATGGTAATATTAAATGTGCAACTATTAATAATGTAGATATAACTAAAATATTTTCAAATGATCATAATCATGATGAGATTTATGCTAAAAATAATCATGAACATACAAACTATGCGTCATCAGTTCATACGCATAGTTATAATAATTTAAATGATTTAACAAATATTCCTACAGGTTCAAATACAGAAGATATCCATTGTTCAACAATTGATGGTTTTGCTTTAAATCCGGGACCTTCATCAGCATTTGTCGATATTAGTGTCCCTTCAATTGCAGTTATTAAAGGCGATGGTGTTTTAGAAACAGGTCCATACATAGATATGCATACTAGTGATGGATATGAAACTGATTATAGTTGGAGAATACAATGTATTGATAATGATATAGCATTTAAACGAAAACAAGGAAATGGCTTTTCTTACTCCTCATCTGTTGATGCCTTAGGTTGTAATAAAATAGGTTGTAATGAACTAATGTACTCTGTGAAAACTAATGGCATTGATAATACAGGAAATATAAAATTCAATACTGGTCAATTCACTAGTTTAGTAACTACTAAATTAACATTATTTCACAGTATAATTGAAGAATCAGGCGATACATATCAATTATTATGGAGGATATATGGAAGTACACCTACTGCATATGTAAAATATGGAAGATTATATTCCGAATCAGTAACACATAAGAAACAAAATGATGGTACTATTTTTGATACATATAGTTCAATATATTATATAGCAACTACATTTAATAACTACTAAAATATCAAATTTAATAGTTGGTGAAGTAACAGGTAAGATAGATGAACATTTATTAAATATATTTAAACACTTACACTATAACAATGTTAAATTTTCCAAAGGTTCTTGGAAACACAATCATAAGATTGATGTTACTACATATGGGCAATTACGTCTTTTGACAAATGAATATAGGGAAGAAATCATAAATTTCCAAAAGATTGAATAATCACCTGGGATGACTCGTTGAAAGTTTGATCTAACTATTAACGCGAGTCAATTTCATAATATTTGCAGGAAAGTTCTATCAGAAGAGAGAAATATAGTTTCCATTGTAGATAAACTTAGCGAATTATCATCGAGATGGGTTATTCATTGTCATTATAAAGAAGGTAATTTAATAGCTATCGTTCCAATCCCCAGATGGTTAATATAATCGGCCATGTCAAAAGATATATGGAGAACAGATGACACATCATGTACAAATTCCTAACAAATATATATTGTTCCAATTTTAGTAATAGATAAGTTTGGTAGTCCACTTATGTTGGGATTATCTTGTATTAGTGACAGAACAGAAGAATCTCTAAAAATAATATATTCAGATATGTTAAAATATGTACATAGTGTACGCATCGGGATAATGGATAGACATAAGGGACAGTACAAGGCATTCAATGAAGTTACAGGAGCTAAAATTGTATTTTGTCAGTCACACATTCGAGAAAATATTAAGAGAAACTCATTACGGCTTTTATCGCTTTCGATAATTTCATTCATTCTGAAATTTCAGAGAAATAATTTGTAGAAATAATTAATTGTAGATTAGTGAAAAAACCTGGTAATTAGCACTTAAAATTATTGATGTCAGATCTAGATAGTTATAGCCCGAAAAGATCGAAAGATCCTCGTCTTGACAGGAATAAGATTCACGAATTATGTCGAAGGTGCTTTTGGTAATGTAAAAAACATAATGGATCATAATATATCATAACTATATTATGTAATTGAATCTTTTGACATATGAGCTGAAATGCAAAGGGAAAATCACTACAAAACAGTGAGAAAAAATAGGAATATTGTTATAAAAAAATGTGATGTAAACTCGTTGGGAACTATAGCAATGGAAAACCTAAATGAAGTATAAAATCAATTGAAGAGTGTTTGTATGTTATTCGTTGCAAACAATATGGAAAAAGTCAATGATTAGATAAATAATTGTGATCACTATCATTTTACTGAATATGGACTCCCTTGTATATGTAAATTGTTTCAGAAAACAAGCAAAGATAATATTTAATTAATAGAAAAGATATACCACTCCGTCTATTAATTTATGATTCAACAACGGAATATAAGTTAGAAGATATTTCGAGTGGAATCATAAAAAATAAAGTTGCTAACACACAGTTAAACAATAGATCATTCACAAGTACCATGTCCCTTTTTGGACCAATTGTTGCAAGGATTGTTGGAAATTATGAAAAGATAATCAAACTAACTGAACAATATTCCAATTCAGTTCAACAAATTTCTCAACCTGGTGGTGCAAGAGTTATAGTACCAGCTTTGAATGCAAATATCAATTATATCAAAAAACGGAAAAGATGTGTCAATTGTAAAGAAAAGAAAAATAATCAAAAAGCATATATAAAGACAATGAAAATAGATATAAATACAGATTTCAATCATGTGACCAAAGAAGGAGCATTTTCCTAAATGAGGGTATATCACTTTTTAAGGAATAACAAACCAAATGAAGCTGTAATATTATATAAAAAATCATTTGAATCATTTCAAAGTTGTGGTAACCTCAATATACAAATATTAGCCTATTATTTGCTTGCAAATATGTGGGCTCAATACAAATGCGATTTTTGTTTGAATCCAGAGATTCAAAAATTTTGTTCGCATCCATTATTCGCACCTCTATATGATTTGGCTGCTGCATATGATAAAAGAGATATAGTATTTTTCATTGATAGATTAGAATCAGTGAAAAAAATATATGTTGATGAAATTTTCAATGATATAATAGAAAAAATATGAAAGTTTGTACTTCAATGTGCTATTGGTGATTTTTGCTGTGCTTTCAATGAAGTCGAAATCAGTTTTTTAGCAAGATCATTACATAGCAATATAGAAAAATGTAAAAAAATATGCATCAATTTGATTATAAATAATGAAAAGCGAGCTTTGATGAATGAAGAAAAAGGAATCTTTCATGTGATTCCTGAAATAAAGGAATCAATATACTCGAAGAACATAAGGGAAATGATGGAATCCATTGAATTTTATGTCCATCAACTAAAGTCAAACTCAAAATTAAATGAAAGTATGTATTTTTTTTAATTTTTCATTGGATGTTTATTATAAACAATGAAGCCTGCACTCTAATTTAGGTTTAAGTTTTGGCTCCAATAATAAAGAAAAGCATTGAAATAATATCTTTTCTAATACTGAAGCACTGTTTCCACATGTCATTACTAATTTTTTAAAATTTATCCAATTGCTCGAATCTTTAAAAAACTGTTACAAAAGATATAACATTTATATAAATGGTATTTTTAATAGTTTTAATTCGCATCATCCTTTCATTCTTTTGGATGTTCGTTTTTCTTTTCTCCGAAAGCGATTGTTCCTGTTGCATGTCGACCCAAAATCATCTTTTCTCCAGGTTTATTGTTTGCATGAACATGTGACTTTCTTGGTGGCGTTTTCATTAAGACTCTCTTCTGTTGCATTCTCGTCATTTTAATTGGGACATCAACTTGTGGCAATTGTATTCCATCTTTCTTTTTCGTTATGTTCATTTTAACAACGTTTCCATCATCTTTAATTGTCTGCTTCAATTGTTTCTCTTGGTTAAACAATGCGCTAGGAATTGAATTTGGTTGAGCAAATGGCGCACTTGAATAATTTGCGTTTGGATTCTTGAAGAAACATTGCTGTAAAATATTAAAAGCGGGGTGTTTTAATGCCTCATCTGCTGTAATTCTTTCAGATGGAACATAAGCGATCAGTTTTGAAAGTAAATCAAGAACAACTGGCTCAGCCTTTGGCAAGATCTTGGATAATTTTTGTTTTGGATATTTTATAAACTCAAAGTCAAGAGTTTTGAGCTTGTTTGGAGGACATAGTTTTGACAAGGTTTGTTTGGTCGGAGTTCCCAAAATTCTGTGAATACGGTTAATTTGATCGATGGAGGTTTTGCCAGGGAAAAGTGGATAATTTGTGAGGAATTCGTACAAAATGCATCCAGTGGCCCAGATATCGATGCCAGGACCATAAGAACCATGTGATAGAATGCACTCCGGTGGACGGTACCATCGGGTTGATATGTATTCTGTAAGTTCTGTGACTTGATTAAGATCTTTGGCAGATCCAAAATCACCAAGTTTAAGTTCCATGTTGTAAGGATTAACAAGACAGTTTTCTGGTTTAATGTCTCGATGAATTATGTTTTTGGAATGAATATACTTGAGAGCAGAAAGAATTTGATATGTTAGTTGAAGTGCTTGAAAAACTGAAAGTGGGCCATTACGTTGACTCATGACTTCAAAAGCATTTTTGTCCATTAAATCTAAAACAAGGGAAAGACGGAATTTTGCTGGTTCATATATAACTTCATGAAGAAATACGATATTTTGATGCTTTCCTAGTGCTTTTAAAACAAGAATTTCTTCGTTTTGTTGTATATCTTCAATTCGTTGAAATTTTTGCTTGAAGACTTTGAGTGCATAAAGTTGGTGGGTGGTTTTATGTTGTATTTGATATACGGTACTGAAATTTCCTTCTCCAATTCTTGCTATTACCAAATAATCGTGTAAGCCATCTATCTTCAAGGACATTTGGGCTTGGGAGTTATATTCAATTTTTGCTTACGGTCCCATAAGGGCCGCCCCAAATTCAAATAAACCAACTAAATTCAAAAGATTATGAGAACTGAAACAAATTTAAAATTTTTCGCTATTATTCCATTTTCATAAAAACAAAATTTAGGATATTAAAAAACATATAAAGTGTAATATGTAAAAAAAGTATTTTATAAAAATATTTTTTATACGTTGGTAAAAAAGCATTTTATATGAATATGGAAAATTTTATTCTGTTGATTTTTGTATGAATTCAATTTTGAAACTGAGGCGAAATTTTCAACGAGCCCTGCGTGAGCACGCAAATCCTCATAATGCATTCAATTCATTGTGTAAATCATGCAAAAGTGGTTGAAATCCATTTCATGGACAAAGATTCAATAAAATCAAATTTTAGATGGCCCACATAAGATAGAATTTGACTCTGTTCTCATCTTTATTTTTATGGAAAGTTGAAACAATTGAGTTGAATTAAAACCTGCGTCAAAGATAATAAATTTATTACGAAACAGTTATATGCTTGGTTAGCACGGCAGAAGCATTTGTCAATCTTTCCACCTCATTTCATCAGCGGCAGTTTTGTCAGAGATGGAAAAATTCATTCTTGTTGCCCTAACAAAAAAACAACTATTGACAACATGATTTCCTTTGTTTTTCTGGAATTACAGTCGTGTATTGTAATTAAATTTGGAAATTTTAAACAAAGAAGAAGAATCTGAGACAAGTGTCGGATAAGAAAAGTGTCGATAATTGTGAGCTTTATTTGTTCACATCACAAATAATGAAAGCTGTCATTCTCATTGCCCCAGGATTCGAAGAAGTTGAAGCAATAACCCCAGCTGACTTCCTTCGACGCGCAGGAGTAGAAGTAATTTTGGCTTCAGTTGGACATGATGATCTTTCAATCAAAGGAGCACATAACATTGTTATTAAGTGCAATGCAAAGTTTCCTGAAATCTCTAAAAACATTTATGATGCAATCATTTGTCCTGGAGGATTACCAGGTACAACAAATCTTGCCAAAGATGCAAACGTTGTTGAAGCAATCAAAGCTCATTTAGCTGCTGGAAAAATTGTTGCAGCAATTTGCGCAGCACCAGGTTTCGTACTTGCTGAAGCATGTGGAATCATGAATGGAAAGACAGGATGTGGATATCCTGGCTGTGATGATAAAATCACCGAAAATGGCGGTACAAAGGTTGAAGATCGTGTTTATGCTGATGGAAACATAATAACATCACGTGGCCCTGGAACAGCTTCTCTTTTCGCCTTGGAAATTCTCCGCAAACTTGTTGGCAATGAAAAAGCAGATGAAATTGGAAAGGGAACACTCACACTCTAAGGACTAAACACCAATTTTTAAATGAATTCGATTTATTTTTATCACCAACTGCACTCGATTTCATAAACTCGAAGTAAAATCTGCATGTTCAGCATTATCTTTAAAGAAGTCAGAAATCATCAGCATAAAGCATGTTATATGGAACAATTTTAAAAAGCAAAACTTTATGTTGGACAACTCGCTTTAGACTTTTTAAAAGGGGAAAACATTTGTTGTTGCACGAATGTACATATGAAAGTTGGATTTAAATAAAATTTGATATCTTAAGATTAAATATCAATATTTTTTCTATTACAGAAATTGGAGTCCAATAAAATTTTTTAGTCGTTTTATGTATAAATTATTTCCTATATCCTTTCTTTTAAGATTTTTGTATTTTTTTAATTATAATTTAAGAAACTGCGGAATTAAGAAACCGTTAATAATGGCGGTTGTTAAAACGACTCACAAATGCCAAAGATAAGACAAATCATAGGAATTGCAGAAATCTACATTATAACGCTTTTCATGTCTTCTTTGATTTTATTTATTGCATATGGGATTGCTGTTAGCACACCAACAAATATCGAAACATCCAAATGTGAATCTCCACCAAAGGTCACATTATACAAAAGTGTAGATCATAGTTACCTTACCAAAATCATCAATTCAGCAAAAAAAAGAATTATATTTGTAACCGGTAATATGAGCATGACTTCTTTCCAATATATCAAGGAACCTTTATTGGTTGATGCTAAAACTAGACTCGGTGAATCCAATATCAAGTTTGTTATATCTAACCAAAACAGTCAAATTTCTTCTTTTTTGAATAGCTATTTTCCGAATAATGTTATTGTTACAGATCAATTTGAAATCCCCATATATTTCCCAGTCTTCATTGTTGATGATACAGCATATCTCACATCTAGCATTTTTTCCAGTTACGAAGGAACATCAACACATTCTTCATCACAAATTATTATTATCGAAAATTGCAGCCAACTAATCGATGACATCACTGCTTTTGTTGACTCTTATGAAGCGAAATCAAAAAATCCCGAGTTATTTACTTATCCCGAAATTATTGAATATATTGGCAAATCATCACCAATTCTTCCAGCTAAATGTGGTAACACGACCAGCTTCTTCATCAATAACCCATCACATGTCTTACCTCTGAAGATTAACACATCATTATATCTTACCGAATTCTTCAAAACTCCGCCAAAAGAACTTTTAATTTATACATTTTCCACCCAAACGTCCGAAGAGAACTTCTATGACGACGATTTCTCTTTCCATGTACTTCTTAAATCATTGCAAATTTACAATCATACAAAAATTCGATATTTGGCATCTTCAAGTTTTGCACTCAACGACGAAATGTACAAATGGTGTCGTTCATTTGTGTCGTTTAGTAATTCGCGTCTTTCATTGTATTCGAGTGATTTCGATGGTCCGAATTTCATTGTTGCGGATAACACGTCAATGTTATTCAGCCACGAAATCAGAACATTTGAGATCGAGAAATACGCATCGATGCACTTGGTGACTGACGATGCGAATGTGAATCATGAATTGAGGGAATTCTTCGACGAAATATGGAACGATGATAGTACACATGAGTTCAAAGTTAATTGGAACTAATTGAAAAAATTTAATAAAATGTTTTTGTGGACTTCATAACTCGAAATATAAAATATGTAAATGTTTTGCATTTAAATTTTGTTCAACAAAAATGATACAAAAATTTATCGATTAATATTAATAATTTAAAGAAAACTTTAATTTTAAGTAAGTTTAAGCAAGTATGAAAATTACCTTTTTCCCCATGTGGTAACTTATATTCGAAAATCCTTTTGAAGTTTTATTATAATTTACAAATAATTTTTATTTCGCAATATTTTATAAGTTTGATTTTTTTTTAAGAAGTTTTACATGCTTTCTTGTTATTTTTATGAGATTCTTCAATTTTACTTACGAAAACTTGTGTTATAAATTGAATGACTTCTTCCAAATTTTCTTGTGGTATATAATATTTTTATATATTTTATTCAGACATATTCCCATAACACATGAGTTTGAGTCGTTTGGAAAATTTCCATAAACATATGTCCATAAAAAACACGATTTCCCTGTGTTTTTTCTATCATGAAACAGGGCTAATGACTTTTCAGTGAATAACTTCAAGAACAAAACCAAATTCTGAAGTAATTATTCGTCAAAACTCAATTCGAAGAACAAAAAATCGAATTATACCAAAACATTTTTTATTAAAAAGCCTAAACAAACATTTGTTATTTTGCGTTAAAAGGATGACTCACAGCGAAGTTGATACAATTTTCCAATTTCAACGTTGTTATTGGCTTACTTACGAACATGTTCATTCCAGCGCCCATACATTGATCTTCGTCTTCTTTTGCACTGTTTGCAGTCATTGCCACGATTGGAATATCTTTATACCAATCATCAGATTTTCTAATTTCTTCAGCTGCCTCAGGCCCATCCATTATAGGCATATGATGGTCCATAAATATCACGTTAAACCCTTTTTCTTTCTTTAAAGTGTCGATACATTCTCTTCCATTTGAAACGATCACAAATTTCCGACCCATTTTTTCGAGCAACTTCTTAATAACCCATTGATTCATTTGATTATCTTCAGCTATTAATATTCTAAAATCATTTGAAGCCGTCGTGACACTTTTCTCGTAATCCTTTGAATTCAGCACTATATGTGTTATAATTCCATGGAATTTCATCCAAAAAGTATGTATGAAGACAAATGTAAAGTCATTTAATTCATTATCATTATTATATTTTTCTAATATTTCTTTATTTGTATATGTAACGAGTACTTTTAACGATTGATATTTTTGTTTATAATTTTTAGCTTTATCTAAATCATTTTCATCACAAATAATTAAAATGAATTTCGATGTAATAATTTCATTTTCATTTTCTATCGATTGTAATCCATAATAATTACAATGTTCTTCGAAACAATTCTCATAAAAAAGATTCTTTGTTAATAACATTATTTGGAATCCTTTAGCTTTTTGTCTTGGTGAGAAATAACAACAATAACCAGGTTCGAAAGGTAAAGTTACGATGAAAGTTGTGCCGAAGTTAACTTTCGTATGATAATTAATTGTACCATTTAACATTTCGACCATTCTTTTCACTATTGTTAAACAAGCACCAAAACCTGGCGGAGGTCTATTTACGTTAACTATTAAAGTTGGGAAAGCTTCGAAAAGAGTTTTCTCTTCTTCTGGTACATAACCTATACCAGTATCTTTCACTATTATTATAATGTTATTATTATTAATATCATATTTTAATGATAATAACACTGATGCGTTTTCAGTGAACTTTAATGAATTCGATAATAAATTCCATGTAATCCGTGAGAAGAAATGTGGATCCCCAATAATACTTAAAGGTATTCCTGGCTCAACATATACTTGGAATTTATCATTTGCTAATTTAAATCGATTTTGAAATACAGGAAATATTGAATCAATAGCTTCGAAAGTATTAAATAATATCTTTTGTGGTATGAATTTGTTTTGTTCTATCTTCGCTAAGTCTAATGAATCATTTAATAAATCTAAAAGTTTATCAAATGATGCATGAATACATTGAACTATTTCAGCTGCTGATGGGGGAATCTTTGTCATCTCAAGTAACTCAAGTAATCCACTCATTCCATTTAATGGCGTACGAATTTCATGTGACATATTTGCTAAGAATCGAGATTTCGCTGTTAATGCTTCTTCTGCTCTTTGTTTTTCTAATTCGGCTTGACTTGCAAGTCCTTTTAACTCTGTCACGTCGACTAATATACCTGTGATTTCATTAGATTGATTATTATGTCTTAAGCCTCTCATCATAAACCATCGGATCTTATCAATCATAAATGGGATTTCGACTGAGATCGAATCTGTTTGATTATTTAAGAATTGTTTGATTTGTGATGAGATTAATTCTTGTGATTCTAAAACAACATTCGATTCGATAGTTTCCCAATTCATTAAAAATGGTTTATGTGCTATAGGTAATGATGCATATACTAAGTTCTCTCCTCGACTATCAATGAAATTCCACATACGAACATTAGAATATAATAAACCAATATCAATGAATTGACTTAATTCGGCAGCAGAATTTATCATTTGTTTATGTTCTGTTACATCATTAGCTAATATAAATAATATCCAACCAGAAGATAATGAAAATGTAAATTCGAAATTTCGATAATTGTTTTCAACTAACATCGATGCTGCAAATTGTATCGAGTTCCGTTTCGATAAATATATTTGTGATAAAGCTTCATGGAATTTACTTTTATCTAATTCATGAATATTTTGTAATATTTCATTAATGTTCTTCTCTCGATATTGTTCTATTAAATTATTATTACCAATCATTCCAAATATTTGTCGTGTTAATGGTGCTATACACCAAAATATGATATTACTATCAGAATTAAATGGAATATAATTCTTAGAATGATCAATACTTGCTTGAATACTTAAGAAACTTTCGAATTCGATAAACAATAAAAATCGTGTATGAACACTTATATATATAAAATATTTATCTTTTCCTTTAGCATTTCGTAATCGAATTGGTGATATAGTTAATGGATGTTTTAATTCTAATATCTTTCGATCATAAGAATTAATTAAATCATTTAACGTTAAATTAGATGTATGTTTATACCCTAAATATCGTGCTAATTCTGTACATGAATCTAAAACGAAAAAGAAATTGAACATATTTTCAATGACTTTTTCATCTTTTAATTGGAATGAATTATTTTGTCGATTCGGATAAAAGTTACTAATTTGTTCGACTAATGATATATTAATATTTTGATTATAATATTGATCAAAATATGTCGAACATTTAGTATAATATTGTGTATTATTAGAATCATGTTGAAATCCTTCAATTGTTGGATCGATATTTGAAAACATTTCATAATTACCTAAATGATGTATTAATGTACCATCTTCTTTAGTCTCGATAATACTTATATGATTATGAATATCAAATAAATTAATTAACTTCGGTAAATGATTCGATTTGGAATCTAATCGCATTAATCTTCGAAATGAAATAATTGCTGCTACATATATAATAAATTGTCGTTCATAAAAACGTAATTGTAACATTTCACGTCGAATAGAAAATATAATGATAATACAATGATGATCAACTTCAATCTTATTACCAATATATCGATACTTACCAATGTTACGTCCAATGACTCCAAAGTTTTCACATTCATCATATATCTTCTTAGCAAACTTTTCGATTGATGTCTTGTTCTCTTCATCAGTATATATCAATGATATCTCCGAAAATATTCCTTTCTCGACAGAATAAAACGCGGCGCCTGTAAAGTCCATTTTGTCTTTGATGTTTTCCATTAGTTTACAGATGTCAATTTCATGTTCGGCTTGTAATGACTCCTTTAAGATACCAATGTATACTAAAATGACATATGACGCATGTAAACAATGATAATCAAAGTTGGACATTTCTTCTTTGTTCCTACACGTGATTTTGCATTCATTGTTATACATATCAAATGTTACTTCTAATGATTTTTCATTAGTTTCTTGATCAACATTAACTTTACATTTGACTTGATTACTACTCTCTAAGCCATAGCCGGTGTAGAAGCCTCCATTAATGTTCAAATCCGGAAATATTGTGTCCGGTCTATAGCCATTTCGGACAAAGACTAAATGTGAATATGGTAATACTTTGATGACACCAATACGATAAACTCGTGACATATGATAATAAATGGTACTGAAGGCATTCTCTTTCTTCTTGTGTTCACGTAAAATATCAGTGATTCGTGCTTGAATATGTAAACAAATTTTCGACGGGGGTTTTGTCAGAGGTTTCCCGCGGTTTGTTACAAACCATAAGTTAACATCTAGAGGAGTCGTCATTCCAAAGATACGTGCAACTAAAAAGAGAATATATAGAAGTAATATAAAAGGAAAAATTTTGGAATAACTGTTGAAATTGGTTTGGGTATGACAGACTTGTGAATTATCTTCTTCGTGTCCAAATAAATAAATGGTAAAATGACGTTTTAATAAATATGATGAATTGGTTGATCTTTCAAAAACTAAATAATTTGGAAGATTTTTAGAAGGATTTTCGATTAATGTTAAATTACGCTTCTTAAGAGATATAGATACACCAAACTTATCTGGCGGTTGGCGAATAAAGCTGATGGTATTCGGAATTCCATTGGAAATATTCTTAACATAAAAATTAACAATGAAATTTGAGGAACAGAGAAGATGGTAATCATAAGAAATATTGTGAGCCTTTAGTTGAGAAATAGTTGATATAGGAATAATGGGTGAATCTGATAAAATAAGATCAGGAGATTTCCATTTTCCAATATTTTTTATTTTGAACATATTGGAGATATGTGCTAATGATGCAGGAGCTGACGTTGTAATTAATGCATTCTTTATTGCAACTAAAGCCCCAAAAAATAAAAAAAGCAAAACTGCAGTATAATAAAAGTGACAGATAAATTTAAACGATACGATATAACTTCAACGAACCCAATTTTCACAAAAAGTGACCGCTACTTTGGCCAGATATCAATTCAATTTATGAATGCAAAAAACACTTTATCCTCTTTGTTTTTTCTATTATTATACGATTTTACATTAATGCTGATTTCAAGATCATTAATATTTTTGTGGCTTGTAAAAATAACAATATGAATAAAACTTCTAAAATTAATCGATACCATTCTTTCACAAATCATGAAAACTTTTTTTTATCACATATATTTCATTTGAATTTTATGAAGCTATGTTTAAATCAAAATAAATTTAATATCCATTTTCAAAATGATCAATATGTGATATCATTTTCTTGCAAGAAATAATTTACATTTTAGCTTTGAACAAATACATCATTGATTACACTCGTTCTTAGGTTCGAATAAAGAAAATGGCCTCAGTTTTTTTTTCATTTTTTTATTTGGTCGCTGAAAAGGAAAAAATTATTTGAATGGATATAAACTATTAAAAAAGTTTGACTAAGTCAAATGTTTTCTTTCTTCCTGGTCTGGGCATTCGCTGTTGACCAATCAACATTTCGGCAGTGCAAAGACTCCTTGTTCTGTGAAAGGAATAGGTTTGTTGAAGATCAGAAATGGTCTGTTATTTCTACTGAATCTAAAATCGAAGATAATGTTTTCACAGTTCCAATCGAGAATCCAAGGTTTAAAAACCGCTTAAATCTCCTTGTTACTTTTAATCCAAATTTTGTACATTTTAAGATAACTCCTCCAACTGAAACATTTCAAAGATATGATTCTTCATCTGAGCCAACAATAGTAGACCAAGAAGCCTTAAAAGCGCGTTTTGAAATTGAAGAACATAAAAATGAAACACACATTACTTTAATTCGTTTAAATTCAAGAGTTGAAATTCAATTAAACCCATTCACAATTCATATATATGATCATGACAATCTCAAATTATCTGCTGGCTATGATGATAAATCAATTTTTGAAACAAATGTTAACAAAGAAGAATATCCAGATTTATTCAAAACAGTTGAATTTAACAAATACACAGAAACTCTTAAGAATGGCCCCACATCTGTTTCCATGTCATTTAAATTCCATGGTGATGTTAAATTCAGCGGATTAGCCACGCACACCCTATCGTTAAACCTCCCGTCAACCGTCAAAACCGGCGAAGCGGTTACCGATCCCATCCGATTTTTCAACACTGATATTAATCACTTTGAAGTCAACTCTGTTATGTCCATGTATGGATCCATTCCATTTTTAGTTGGTCATTCTACCGAAGAAAGCACAGGCTTATTCTGGTGTAATCCATCTGAGACATGGGTTGATGTTGATTCCGAAGAACATACCACACGATTCATTTCTGAGTCAGGTTTCATCGACTTTTTTGTCTTTTGTGGTTCTCATAAAGAAGTCATTCAATCATATACAACATTAACAGGTAAGCCACCAATGCCACAAATATTCTCGTTAGGATATCATCAATCACGTTGGTCATATACGTCAACAAATGAAGTCCGAACAGTCACCAAGTCATTAGACAATGCCATGATTCCACACGAAGCCATTTGGCTCGACTTAGATCACACTGACGATAAGAAATATTTTACGTTTGATTCAAAGAATTTCAAAGACATCAAAAATCTGACCAAAGAATTCTCACAAAATAACCGCCACATCATCACTTTGATTGACCCCCACCTCAAAGTTGAGCGCGATTACCAAATCTATTACGAAGCTAAAGAAGGGAACTATTTTATTAAGAACAAGAACAACAAAGATTACTTTGCCAATTGTTGGCCAGGCCGTAGTGGTTGGGTTGACTTTCTAAATCCATCAGCACGTGAATGGTGGTCCAAACAATATAATTATACATTATATCGTGGATCAAGTAAGTCAATATTCATATGGAATGATATGAATGAGCCAACAGTCTTTAAAGCGCCTGATGCAACATTACCACGTGATACAATCCATTACGGAGGTTATGAAGATCGTGATGTACATAATCTTTATGGACATTTTATGGTATTATCGACTTATAATGGATTAGTTGATAGAGATGAAGACAAGAATGAACGGCCTTTCATCTTAACAAGAAGTTATTTCGCTGGCACACAAAAATATTCATTCATGTGGACAGGTGATAACTCTGCTGATTGGGATCAATTACGTAATAGTCTTTCACAAGTATTAAGCTTAAGTATTTGTGGCTATAGTTTTTGTGGTTGTGATGTCGGAGGGTTCTTTAATTCTCCCGATTATGAACTATTAACACGTTGGTATCAACTTGGCGCATTTTGTTATCCATTCTTTAGATGCCATTGTCATCATTTAAGTGATCGCCGTGAGCCTTATACATTAAAAGATGAATGGTTCGAAGCAGCAAAGACTGCCATCCAAGAGAGATACAAATTGATTTACTTATGGTATACCGCTGCTTATCATTCATCGACTAATGGTACACCGATAATAACTCCGTTATGGATGGAATTTAATGATCCTGAAATCCAAGAAGTATCTTCACAAGTTTTAGTGGATGATATTCTTATGGTTAGTCCTGTATTGGAAAAAGGAGCGCATGAAGTTAATGTCTTCTTCCCGCGTAACTCGAGATGGTACGAGTTTAGGACATTAAACGAAATCAAAAACAATGGCGAAGTTATTTCAATACGTAACGTCGAAATTGAAGTTCCAGTCTTTATTAAAGGTGGGAAAATATTCGCATTGAAACAAACACTAAGAAAAAGTGCAACGGACATGTTAAATGACCCATTCGAATTGATCGTTGCACTTGACAATAAGTTTGAGGCAACAGGTGACGTTTACGTTGATGATGGTCATAGTTTTAACTTCAAAAAGAATAACGAATTCATTCATTTGAATGTCACTTTCGAAAATAACGTTCTGAAATTTGAAGGAGACGTTGATGCGAACAAAGATAGTGAATTCTGTCAGAACTTTGATGCTAAAATCGAAAAAATTCAAATCGCTGGTCTTGAAAAGATACCAAAAAGTATTAGGTCATCGAGAGAAGACGCTAAGATCCACTTCGAGGATGTGGACGGTGTTCTTGTAATTGATGCTGTAATAGGACTTAAGGAAGATTGTGCATTGACATTTGAGTACTAAAAAAAACAAATAAAAAATATTAAACATATCAAAATAAATAATTTTTATTATGCTCTGTGACGCGTTTTTAATAATGGAATTAAAATTCGAAGTTCTAAATGCAAAAATCATTTGGAAATAACAATTGTTATGAAAATTTGTGTTTTTAAAGTTGTTCTTTATGTTTTCTTGTATAAGAGCACAATAATAATTGCAACCAAAGCGACGACGCCAATGGTTACTCCAATAATTAAACATTTTTGATTTTAATCTTTAGTATACATAATAAAATGTATAAAAATGAAATGAAATATAGATTTAAAAAATCATAATGCTTTAGTGAAAGTTTCTTCATGCTAAGAGTGTGTTATGTATAAAAATTAATTTTGATATAACGTTTAAAAATATTTTAATGTCGAAAAGGCTGTTGCTCAACAAATTGTTCCTTCATATCGATATTTCATGTTGATGTAAATTTAGCTTTACCTCAAAACGTACATGGAAAGCATTGTCCTTATCATTTGTATAATAAAACTAATCAAAAAGGTTTTCAAAAACTAAAAAGAGAAAACAATTTCAAATAAAATTTTTATTGTAATGTCATCTCGAGAAGGATGGTTGTACAAAAAAGGGAAATTTTTTAGGAATTGGAAAAGGAGGTGGTATGTATTACAAGATAATCATTTAAGTTATTCCCAAAAACAAGGAAAAAGATCAATTAAAAGAATAAATCTTCAAAACGTACAAGCAATTGAAATATTAAATGAGGAAAATAAACAACAAGCATTTCAAATTGTGTTTTTTGGATCAAAAACTATAAAACTTTATGCGAAAAATAAAGATGATTGTATAAATTGGGTTGGAGCTCTTGAAAGAGAAAGAGCTCGAATTCAAACCAAATCTGATCAAAATTCAAAAGCCAAAAATAATGAGCCAAAAATTATTGGACTTCAAGATTTGAATATAATACGTGTTTTAGGTCGTGGTAAGTTTAGTAAAGTTAGTGTTGTTCGGAATAAGCATACAAAAAAACTATATGCAATGAAATCAATGAGTAAAAGACTTCTTGAAGAAATGGAGAATATTGAACAAAGTTTAACAGAAAAAAATATTTTATTCCAACTAAATCATCCATTTCTTGTGTCTGCACATTATTCATTTCAAACTCCACAAAAAATATTTATTATTCTTGATTATATTCCAGGCGGTGAATTATTTTCAAGACTAAGAGAAGAAGGACGTTTCAGTGAAGAACGTGTAAGATTTTATGCTGCAGAAATACTTTTAGGAATTGGATATTTACATAAAAAAGGATATGTGTATAGAGATCTTAAACCAGAAAATATTTTAGTTGATTATAATGGTCACATTAAAATCACTGATCTTGGACTTGCTAAAGGACAAATGAATTCTGACTCAACTACTACAACATTTTGTGGAACCCCTGAATACATTGCACCAGAAATGATTCAACAAATACCTTATACACGTTCTGTTGATTGGTGGAGTTATGGAATTCTTCTCTTCGAAATGATTTCGGGACTTCCTCCTTTTTATGATGAAAATACTAAAAAAATGTATCATAAGATTTTAACAGAAGATATTATCTTTCCTCCATATTTTTCGGATGAGGCTGCAGATTTAATATCAAAACTCTTAGATAGAAATCCATCAACAAGATTAGGTTCTTCTGAAAATGATGCAGAAGATATTAAGAGCCATCCGTTTTTCAATTCAATCAATTGGGATGATGTTTTAAACTTAAAATATACTCCCGAATGGATACCTGTAATAAGTAGTGAAACAGATACAAGTAATTTTGATGAAGAATTTACTAAAGAGGATGCAGTCGTCTCTTTCGAAGATGAAAGTCTTATTGTGAATGAAACTCAAAAGGCATTTGATGGATTCACATGCACGAAAGATGATTCACTTGGAGACATGTTAAATAATAAGTAATGATTTTTTCTAAATTTTAATAAATTATATTCAAAACTTTTAAAATAAAAATTGATTTTGGTCAAATTATTCTTAATTATAAAGATTTTAAGTAAAAACAAATATATTTATTGATTTTAAATAAATAAATATATATATAGAGCATTCCATTATATGCCAATGCAAACTAATTATTGACTTTACAATATAAGGAATAATATAATTTGATTTAAATTAAACATCGCCAAATGATATATATATATATATATATATATATAATATTTAATTAAATATTATCAGTGATGTTATTTTCTTGAAAATCTTTAGCAAATGGATCTTCTTCAATATGCGGAATATTAATTCCTGATGAGAAATTATATGTTTTCTCAGTTTCTTCAGAATTTGTATTTTCATTTTCGGAATCTGTTTCAGATTCTTTAGAATTTCGTTTTCGAATAAATAAAATGATAAGTAATAATATAATTAATATAACGATAATAACACAAACAACAACAATAATAATAACTGTCGTTTGATTATCATTTTGGTTGGAAACATCATTAGTTTCAACATTAAAATAATATTTTAAATAATATGAATAATATATAGTATATTGAATAATTGTATATTTGTAATAAATAAATTCTATATGCGTGAAAATATATGTTGTATTTAAATATGTTAAAGAATATGAATTAGTTAGAAATGAGTTATCGATAATAAATGTTTCTGTAATTAATGCTGATAATGAAATGGAATATGTTATGTTTCCATATGTACAACTTTGCATGAATGTATTTGATTGTGTAAATAAATTTGATTGCGTGTATGTGTTTGATATAGTATACGTATTACTATTCGTAAATGTATTTGTACTAATATTTAAATCAAAATGATATGAATATTCACAGCCTGGTTGTAATTTTTCGATTGCAAGTGCTTTACTATATGTATTTTCAGCAGCAACAATAATTATTTCAATACCTTCATCAAATGTTTGTGGAAATAATACCATATCGCATTTAATTGTTTCGTCATCCCTAAAAGTACAAAGATTTGTAATGTTCCAATTTTCAAGCGGAAGTGTTCCATTATTAATGTATGTTGTCCCATTATATATATCAAATGTTCCATTATGTTTTATGCCATTAAGAAAAATTAATGGAATCGAAGAAAGTTTCGTGTTGAGAATGGAATAAAAATGTATATTTAAAATTAAAAATGTCATTTTATGGCTGAATGTCAAACTAATAGATTGCACAGCAGAAGTTGGAATATCCTTTTTTTGAGCATACATGAAATTAAACCCTTTTTGATTTGAGATATTTTGATTACTTGTATCTTGAATCAATAAGTTTGAATTATTTAGATTTGTATTATATGGATAATAACAATACATATTTATAGGTAATCCAATAGCAGATGAATATTTTTTTGATGAATTAAAAAAATTATTGGATTTAGTGATAAAAGGAATATTACTTATATTCCCCTCTATAAATACACCAATTGTATCGCCTGACTCCCATGAATCTATGTATGAAAATAATATGATGTTAAGCATGGACAAAGTTTGTTTAAACATGTTATTTGTGATTTTGTCTCGCATACTACTTGGGACTTTGTTTTTAATAGCCATCAAATTTCTGAAATTTTCGGTATTTGAACCAGTAAATTCAGTTGATCTTGAAGATTCTTTATCTGTTATTTCGATTTGTCCTGGTGTTATAGCGATAGCAAGTGTTGCAGTTACAGGAGGCAATTGTGTTTTGATGTATTCATAAGAAAATATTGATGCAGCAAAAAAGAATAGCAATGTTTTAGTTTTGAATCAGCCTCGAACGGTTTCTTCTATTGTTTTTGACTTTGAAAGCATTCAATTTTCTATCGTTAAAGTTGTGCATGCTGTTAATTTACCTTTCACTAGAATTAGTAAATTAAATCATATTTTAAATACATATCTACAAAGCAAATTGCACTAAAGAACTCAAATAATGTCAAGCAAAATGATTCGTAATTAATTTTCAAAATCTAATGATTCATCATTGTTATTAATTTTTAATATTTAATTCTTATCTACCACTAGAACTTCCATTATCTTTATTTTTTCAAATTTTGTAAACATTAAATTTAGCAATATCACCACACCAATTGTAACATTGAGCTTATTAAAATTTGTATAAAAAATATATATATTTTATTCAAACACTTCTATAATACACAAATAAAATATGTTCATTTAACATTTCCTTTTCCCTTCGGAAGTTTGTTTTTCACAAAAATGTCCATTAAATACAAAGTATATGGATCAAGATTTTTCAAGTCAAAATCAACTGTACCAACGATTCTGTTGTACTCTGGTTGGTAGTGAGATAAAATTGCCATAAATTGATGAACATCTTTATCTGATTTGAGTTGAAGAATATTTTGTTTTAACTGATCAATATTAACATTGGGAATAGGTTGACGCGTAAAAGTTGCGCCAATCATTGGAACCGGAATAAATGTTTTGGATTCCAAAAAATCCTGATAATTTTGCCCAGAAGTTGGAAGATTGTTTGTAAAATTACTTAACTCTTCAACGAACCGTGAAATACAAGAAACCCATGGAGTTGAGTTTTGAGCTAAGATTGGTTTGGATTCATTTAATATCATTTTGTGGATTGCCATCAAACAAATCGAAAGTTCTGTATCAATACCAAGAAATCTAGTAATGTTGACCACAGTTTCATTCAGATCTTGAAAGTAATCAGTAGTTGTTTGATATTTATTGTGAATTAAAAAATCATAGATTCGAAAAAAATCGAGATTTTCCTGTGGATTTTGGAAAACAGTCTTAAACATCATTTCGAATGCTTTCCCTAAAGGTGAATTTAATGATTTTTCGAATATATCTAAACAAAATGAACAAATCTCTGTTTTCATCCTTTTTATTCACGTCACTTTTTGCAAAAGTGCTGTCCTATCGTTTACATAAAGCCAAATGTTATTATTTCTTCTTTATCTTCCAGATACATTATCTTCCATTTATGGCATAGACTTCGGCTCTCAAAATGTAAGGGTATCTATTGGCGTCCCAGGAAAGCCAGTCGCAATTGTTCCAAATGACGAAGGTTATCGAGCAACTCCAAATTATCTTGGATATGAACAAAACACTGAATTTACCAATGTATCTCAGGCGGAATGGGTTGTAGGAAGCAATGCAGCTAGGATTTATCAAAAAGATCCAAATCGTGCTGTAAAAAATCCTTTTCAATATTTCAACACAAATCAAGTTCCAATTGAAGGTGTAAATCCAATCACATTAGGAGCAATTACTCTTTCACTCTATTTGAAAAATTTCATGAAACAACACGATAAATTAATTATTACAGTTCCATCAATCTTTCCACCACAAGCAAGAAGGAGAATTGTTCAATCGTTATCCCTTCTTAACATTTCTTCTGCTCAAATATTAGATTCAAATGTTGCAGTTGCCACATTATATGCAATTGAAAGATTGAAAAAATCTAATGATCATGAAAACGTTACTGAAAACGTAATGTTTGTTGACATTGGATCCATTCAAACCGAAATATCCAACTGGAAATTTGAACGTTTAACTTCTGGTGTTATTCGAATTGAATTATTAGATTATCGTTTTAGTGATGAAATTGGTGGTGGATATATTGATGATGTACTTTATGAATATGTTGTTCAAAAGCTTCCATGTTCACCTACACCATCTGAATCTAAAAGTATTCGACAATTAATGATAAAATGCAAAGAACGTCTTGCATCAGGGCATGATCAATCCCTTAATCTTCTTGACATGTTTAATATTTCTATTCCTATTACCACAGCTCTAATTGATGAAATTGCATCAGGCATAATTTCAAAACTTTACAATTTATTTAACGGAATCCAAATTAACGGCTCCATTGAACTTATTGGCGGTTCAACACGACTTCCATCATTTCATAAAGTGATTCAAGAAAGATTTTCGAATCATTCAATTCGTCGCTCATTAAATTCAGATGAAGCTGTAGCATTCGGTGCCACATATTATTCCTCATTACAATCGGGAACAATTATTGGGTCACGTTTAGAAATAATTCGTCCATCCATATATGGCCTTGAATTCTTCTGTAATAATCGATTAACAAAACTTATTCGAACGGGAGAAATTAGTGATCGTAAATCGATTACAATGCATAAGTTTAAAGATTTTAATTTTTCATTATATGTAACAAAAGATATACAAAATGATAACATAACATCCAAAGTATATAACTCTGTTAGAAATGATTTTACTAACGTTAGTCTTCTCGGGTTAACAGAAATCACAAGGAACATTACAAATCGTATAGCAAATGGAAGTAAGCCATTCATACGTATTAATTTCGGTAGGTCTCAAGTTCTTGATTGTCATGATTATATATCGTCATCACTTTCTGCTAATGTATCCATTAATGTCAGCATTAAAGGCGAATATAATTCTCTTGAATCAGCACCAATGAATACGAATCTTCGAAGTAAATTAATGTTTTCCGATGAAATTAATTTCAACAAGACAAATAATATTAATTTCATCAAAGATTATATTAACACTTCAACAGAAAGAAAACTTCATGCTGAAGTATTAAATAAACTTGAAAGTTTTATCATCGATCTTCAAGATAAGATCCAATACGATAATGATTTCGCCGATGTTATAACAGACGAAGAAAAATCCGAAATCATAAACATATTATCACATGAAAAAGAAGCAATTGATTTCTCAGGCGCACGTGTCACAAGTAAAGAACTTGAAAAACGTTATGAGAAAATCGAAGAAAAACTTTCGGATATATTAAATCGATATAATGAATATAAACAACGGCCATTGTACATAATGAAATTAAATAAAACAATACAAAGGGCATATAACGAATTAGAAAAGGCGAATACTGATAATCAAACAATTTCCGAATTTAAGGAAATTATCCAAAAAGGCGAAGAAATGATAAATGATACATTAAAAATCGAACCGAAGAATAACCCAAACATATTCATTAAGGACTTACAAGAACAAGAACGAAGGCTATTGAGGAGATTCTCAAGTTTGAAGGCGCCACGTAAAGTGTATAAGCAAACAAATTCAACAACTAAAGTAAAAGATAATAATTCGAAAATGAATGTGACGAATAATGAAACTGATCATAGTAATAATCAATCAGAAATTATTCGAAATGACCAAAATGAATCAAATTTCTCAAAGGAATTGTAAACAAACACTTCAATATATTTTTTTATGTAATCGAAAGTATACAAATAACATTTGCAATATGTTGGAAATCGCAATTGTTTCGAATGGACTATAAAGCATCGACTTTTTGATGAAACTCATAGAAAAAGAGAAAAAGTTGATACGATAAATTCAAAGTGCTGTCATAACTATTCAAACAAAATTAAGTTCACAATTACCATACGATAGGTATATTGTGGTTACAAAATCGTTCAACAATTCATTTTCACCATCATACATATTAAATTTGATGTAAGAAATAAAAAAGAAACACATCAATTGTAAACTAATGCTTAGACGAAAAGCTATATTAGGAATATGCCGACTTTATTCGAAAGATTTGCAATAAATTTTTTTGTTTGCATTGAATAGCCGAATCAAATATATGATATTCAAACTCTTTCATTGTCACCTGAAATTACAATGATATGGCAGGCACGCATGCAAATAAATGGCACATTTTTTTTTTAAAAAGGAGCTACAAAAAAACTCTATCGGAGCGGTTATTATCGCAATCACAAAAAATTGTTTTCATATAAAAGTGACTATTTGCATTTTTCTTTTAAAACATAATATTATTAATGTTTCGTTTGATTTCCGAAAGCTCTTTATGTCACCGTACGAGAAAAATATTATTATTATTTTTCAAAATTTGTTGCCATATTTGAGAGCTATTATTGCCGCGTTTGATTGATATACAATTTGATTGACTAAGTTTGTTATCATTTTGTCTAAGTCTGTTGCCATAAATGAGTATATGAAATAATCTGCGATCATTATAATTCAAATATTTCCTAACAGATTGTGATTTGACAGTGATCGTTGTCATATGACAAGAGATTTTGAAAATGTTAATATGGCACGATTGCCCCCATTTGATAGAGTCTATATTAGACATATAAGAATTTATTAACATTGTGAATGTTGTGTGTTTTTTGTTATTGAATCAAAACAATACATGACTCAATCTGAAAACATTTGGTTTACGAACCTCTCAGAAATTTTTCTTTGAACAGTCTTCAAAATAGCAAACCGCTAAATTATATGAACTTTTTGAGAAAATTTTTGAAATATGCCACATATCTCAAATATATATATTTTTTTTAATGGCTCAGAACTTCAATAATCAATTTCTCGAACTTTTATCGTTCTTGAATCAGCAAGGAGGATTTGATATCAATGCCAAGTATGTTGGTTTATGAATATTTGGTGTTTCACATTAAAATTTGGTATTTTTTAAATTTTTCTCAAACACTATTTCAATGGGCATTCACCAAAGGTTACCCAGACGTTGTATGCGGTCTTCTTCAGATAAAGGGATTGAATATCAACCAATCGGATATTTATTCATTTTTTTTAAAATTTGTTTTAAAAGTATGATGACTTATAAAAATGTTCGGAAATTATTTCAATTATTTAATACACCACTTATGTGGGCATCATGGCATGGTTACACAAAGGTAGTTAAACAACTACTTGAAAAAGGCGTCAATGTGAACGATAGAAATATTTATTTTTTGAATACAATGTTTTTTTTAATAATTCGAGATTTTACAATGATATTTGGTATATATTTTAATAGTTTAAGACTGCATTGATGTATGCAAGTGAGCATGGTTATTCAAAAATTGTTAAAATCTTCTTAAATACTGAAGGAATTGAAGTTGGTGCAAAGGATTTTTATTCAATATTATTAAAAATAATTTCATTAATTTTATGCTTTCATATGATTTTTGGAGATTATTTCAATTTATTGGCACAGTACTTTCTTATGCAACAGAAACCAATCGTCCCGAGATTGTGGAATTACTACTTAACCCAGCATCTAAAAAAGATAGAAGCAAGAATAATAACAAGATGGCTCCTCTTCAGAAGGTAATCGATAGTGATTCTGATGATATTTGTTTGTTATGTTTCATGTTAATTTTAGTGATTTCATATTTCAAAATTTCATTTGATAATTATTTTAATTATTTGAAACTAAATATACAAAAGCATCTAAAGAGAGTACCAAAGAAACTAGTAAGTCTACAACCATTACAAATGAACTTGATTTCAACTCAAGAAATATTTTTTTGTTTTATTTCATATTGATTCAAAATAACATTTGGTAATTGTTTGATTAATTTGAAACTCCGTTACTTTTTGCCGCAAAGTATAATTATCTCAATTTAGTTAGAGCTTTACTCGAACTCGAATCCATAGAAGTCAACACGATGAATATTTCTTTTATTTGTCTGACGTTTCAATATATTATTTGGTAATTGTTTTAATTATTTAAAACTGCGCTCATGTTAGCAATACAAAACCATAATACAGAAATAGTGAAATTGCTACTTGAATATGATGCAGATATTCACATTCTTGATATTTATTAATTTTGCTTGGTATTTATTTAAAAAATTTGAAATTTCAACATAATATTAGGTGATTCATTAAAAATTATAAAAATGTACTCACGCTTGCAAGTGAAATTTGGGCTATTGATATTCTCAAGCTACTTATCGAAAAAGCAGAAAATCCATCGTGTACAAACATCAGAAAGCTATAAAAAAATGCAATAATTCAAGATCTTATTCATCAAAAATGTTTTATCTATATTAGAAATAATCAAGATCTTATGTATGAAAAAAATTAAAAAAAAAAAAAATATTAAATTTATGGATTCAATTTTCATCCAAAATCCGTAAATAATGTTTTTACATATATATGCTTTCTTCTTCAATAATAGCACTATAAATTATGGTATGAATTGTAAAGTACACGTTAAAACAGCACTTTATCATCATTACAAGAAGTTGATTCATTATTTAATGAAATCTCAATATTAAAAGAATGAATACGTAACATTTGCAGAACTTAAAAGCCATAGAGATACTATGGAAGATTCATTAATCGTGTTTCCTAATATTAGGAATTCCCAACTTTGATTTGTTTTGTGTTTGATGGACATGGACGAAGTTATACTTCTACAATTTGCTCATATGAAATTATAAAATATTTTCAATCATGTGATTTAGCAGAAGATGAAATCATTAAAAAATTCATTGAACAATTTTTCGAATGTATATTACTGAAATTAAAAGAAATGAATGTTAAAGATGGTTCAACTTTAGCTTTAACATTAGTGTCTAATAATGAAATCATAATTTCACATCTTGGCGATTCACGAGTTTTATTAGTTGAAGAAAATGGTGAAAGTAGACATGTAACAATCGATCACAAACTTGATGACAAAAATGAGATAAAACGAATATTAAAGGAAGGAGTTAAAGTTCAAAGGAGAAGAGTTAGCGGAACACTATCTATTACACAATGCTTAGGCGATTTCTATATACCTGGAATAGGTAGAACACCAACAACAGTTAAACTGGAGTTAACACATGAAGATAAATGGCTGATTTTGGATGCGACGGATTATTCGATTTGATTACAAATGAAGAATTTGCTAAAATTGCAATGAAGGCTGATAATCCGACAGAATTGGCTTACGATTTGAGAAATATAGCATACCATAGATAGAGCCCTGATAACATATCGGTAATTGCGGTGGATTTGCAAAAGAAAAAAACTATTTAATGTATTTGAATGTGTAAGCGAGTTGTTGTTTTCTGTTTCTATTATATATAAATTTATTCTTTAATGTTAAAATATTTATTTATTGTTGAATATTCGAAACACACCGCATTCTGTCAAAGCATATGCTTATTTACAATTAACGAATAAACTTATTTACTAGCACACAATATTTTTGTATTCTGTTAACGTTTTAATAATTTTATTTATTCTCAATGAGTTCTTTTTTAAAATTTCTTATTGTTTGCTTTGCTCATCGAACAACGCGAAGCTTATTCTTGTGAAATTCCGATACTAAATATTCAATTGAAATTGTGAAATTGTTAGCGGAAATGAATTTATGATTATATGTATCTCTTGGTTGACTCAGTACAAAAATGATAGCAAATTATTAGTTCAAGCAAGCTTAATCCAGTTGGTGAAAATAAAACGCGGCCGTTTAGAGGAGTACTCCTCAAAATTCTAATGCGTCATTGCCGTTAATTGTGTAGAAGTGAACTTTTTGAGCGTTTTTCTTTCATTTGTCCGTTAATGTTGAGCGATATCACTTTCTTTCTTTCATTTTTTTGTTGTTTTGGCAATTGAAATGAGGGAAATTTCTGTCACTTTTCGATAAAAACATTACGTTTTCAGCTTTGTAAACAGCTTCCGATCGCAAAAACAACAAAACATGCATCAACAAAAGTTAAATCAATGAACCAACGAAAACGCGGCGCGGTTGAAACTCTCTGTATCGTTTTTGACTGATTTATTAGCAAGTTTCTCAAGTTTTCTCGCAAATGTGTTCTTTCTTTCTGGTTTTACCCATGTGTTTCTTTTGCTTATTACAAACCTCTCCAAAAAATTCAGGTTCAAAGATTTTTAGTGATCAATTATCTATTTCTCAAACTCTCAAACATTCTCCTTATTTCACTTTAGAATCCAAAGGGCATACATGTTTACCTATCTCAGCCCATAACAAGGAGTGTGTATCCATTAAAATCACAAAATTTATTATGCAAACAGCGAATGAATCAAATACATTTAATTATATCACAGAAGAATATCAGCATCATTCCCCTTTATTAAAGTTACCGATATCATATGTTAAACATTATTTCAAATTCTTTTCTTTGACATTTAATCATTTTTCATTAAAAGCTCATTTACCAATTTCAATGAATAATAATTTCATGAAGAAAATGTTCAAATTCAATGAAAATGCTCAAGTTCTAACGTATAACTTTTTTATTTTGGGATTTTTTTTCTTTTATGAAATCAAATTTTTAATGAATAAATTGAAAGCAAACGAAAAGAAAAAACAGAAAAATATTTTAATTTTTGTTATGTTTTTCATGAACTCTTATGAAATATTTTATGAAAATACTTCAACACTTACAATCATAAATTCAAATGAATTTAATGAAATTTCTCAATATAAAAATATAACGAAATATATAATTATCAGTGAAAATATTTATGAAATTCCAGGCAGTTCATTTACAGAATGGTCTTCAGTTGTTTCAGTTGATTTTGGTAATTCAGTCACAACTATTGGAAGTTATGCATTTTCGTCATGTTCTAAATTAGTTACGATTATAATTGGAGAAAATGTTACAGAAATTGGTGGTTCATCATTTTCAATGTGTTCATCGATCAAAAACATTACAATTCCAAATTCAGTTACAACAATTGGAAATTCAGCATTTTCAATATGTTCTAATTTAACTTTATTAACACTTGGCTATGGAATAAAAGAAATTGGAGGTTCAGCATTTGGTAATTGTTATAATCTTGAATGCATTTATTATTATGGAGACACCGAACCAGAAATTAGAGTAAATGCATTTTTTAATGTATCAACAAGTGTTATCACATATCCAACATATGTAGGAAGTAAATTTGGAAATTTAGATGTTGCCAAAGACAACACAGAAGGAACATGCGAACCACTTCTAACGCATTCATTTAGTCAGTCAAATACATTTACTGCATCACTTCAAAGTGATATTTCATTATCATTTTCATACACATTAACAATTACATTATCAATTACACATTCATTAACTATTTATGAAACAAAAACGAAAACATTTTCATTATATATAAGTAATTCGACATTTTCATATATTGAAACAGAATTTATTTATTACAATTACACAATTGTTATTTATTCGACTTATTATAATTATTATTCCAATTTCTTTACAATGTTTTACACTTCCGATGAAAATTCACCAAATGGAATTACGACAAATGCTTTGATTGGAATTATTTGCGGATCATTTGCATTTGTTTTGATCATTGTTGGAATTGTTATATTTTTAGTGAAAAGTAATAAGAAGAAAGAAAAATCGAATTCAAAGTTACAATTTAAGGACACGACAACGTCAAGTACAAAGCAAATCGAAGAAGTAAATAGTTTAGTTGAAGATATTGCGAAAGAAGATGAAGACAATTGGCTATGAATAAAATGTGTAATAATGAAAATTTTTTGATTTAATTTTTATACAAATTAAGTGTTGTCATATAAAATAAAATGAAATCATATTAACGATCATATCATTTTGACTTTAAAATGTTTTGAATTAGTTTATTTGATTATGGAATTTTAAATTTTATGATGTTTAAATAGTATCACTGACTTTAAATATAATAATGTAAATATTGTTGCACAACGATCAATAATTTTGAATTATGATTGTGTTTACATTAAATGTTAGCTTTTGAATAAAATTGGATAAACTTTAATTGAATTCATTATTCTCAAAATCTAAAAATATTTTATAGATTGAAGATACAATGTAATTGATTTCGGACATAAAGAGCTCTTAATCTTTTGTTTATTTCATATAAAATCATAAATATTCAAACAAGAAATAGCTGAATTGCCAATGTTATAAAAAAGTATTAATTTTATGATGATGGAAACATCTTAGATAAATGAACGGCACACCAAATTAAAGCATAAATTTAGTTCTATAACATATATTCATTATGTTATTTAAAAGTGTATTTATAATGTTATAAAGCTGTTTCTTTGATTGTCGTTTTAAAAGATCGATTCAAATATCTCAAAATTGGTTTGAAAAACGACAATAAAACAACAGGTTTTTAAAAGTTTAACCGTGAGATTTTAAACTTTTGAGATAGCCGATGTGTAATTGGTGAAGGTCTATATATATATTACAAGCTGAAAAATGAGGATCTTTCTTTTATTCAGCATTTCGATCATGATGAAACGATTTATAACCGATACAAAGCTTATTACACCTTATGTTGTTCAAAAAGAAATATTACAAATACAAAACCACGAAAACATGAAAAGTATGACTTACAAATGTGATGGGGATGTATCAATTAATGAAATTATGAACAAAAAATTAAAAAGATTTAACAATAATTATAAAGTTTTGATAAACAAATTATTTTTAAATTTGATACCATATAATGAATCTACAATAGTTGTACATCAGAATTTTAATAACAAACGAAAAATTCAAAGAACATATTTTTCAAACATTTTGGAAAAATACTTTGAAATTGATATATTTGTCAAAAATGGTATATTTGATAAATCATACAACAAATCTTATGAATATGTATATCCTATAAAACGTGAATTTTCACATTTTTTGATGATGCGAAACCACAACGAAGAAGGACCAAACATTTTGAATGTTTTACATCATTTAACCATCATTTTTTCAATTACATTTCCGGTTATTTATATCAAATTTTATCAGAAAAACACAATTTCAGTTCAGAAAATATTAACGACCAAATATACATTGAAAGTAAAAGATAAGAAAAAAATTGAAAATATTTTAATTTTTGTTATGTTTTTCATGAACTCTTATGAAATATTTTATGAAAATACTTCAACACTTACAATCATAAATTCAAATGAATTTAATGAAATTTCTCAATATAAAAATATAACGAAATATATAATTATCAGTGAAAATATTTATGAAATTCCAGGCAGTTCATTTACAGAATGGTCTTCAGTTGTTTCAGTTGATTTTGGTAATTCAGTCACAACTATTGGAAGTTATGCATTTTCGTCATGTTCTAAATTAGTTACGATTATAATTGGAGAAAATGTTACAGAAATTGGTGGTTCATCATTTTCAATGTGTTCATCGATCAAAAACATTACAATTCCAAATTCAGTTACAACAATTGGAAATTCAGCATTTTCAATATGTTCTAATTTAACTTTATTAACACTTGGCTATGGAATAAAAGAAATTGGAGGTTCAGCATTTGGTAATTGTTATAATCTTGAATGCATTTATTATTATGGAGACACCGAACCAGAAATTAGAGTAAATGCATTTTTTAATGTATCAACAAGTGTTATCACATATCCAACATATGTAGGAAGTAAATTTGGAAATTTAGATGTTGCCAAAGACAACACAGAAGGAACATGCGAACCACTTCTAACGCATTCATTTAGTCAATCAAATACATATGCACAGTCAGATTCAATTTCAATCTCAGCATTATATTCATTTAGTCAATCGAATACATTTTCTATTTCGAATACATTTACTGCATCACTTCAAAGTGATATTTCATTATCATTATCATTTTCATATACATTAACAGTTACATTATCAATTACACATTCATTAACTATTTATGAAACAAAAACGAAAACATTTTCATTATATATAAGTAATTCGACATTTTCATATATTGAAACAGAATTTATTTATTACAATTACACAATTGTTATTTATTCGACTTATTGTAATTATTATTCCAATTTCTTTACAATGTTTTACACAGATAATAATGATAATCAAAATAACGATAATAAAACAACGATTATTATCATTTCTGTTTGTGTAATTGTTATAGTAATAGTCATTATCATATTATTAATTATATTAATGAAACATATTCGAAATAAAAAAGAAGAAATTTATGAAAATGATAAATCAGAAGAAAATGAAAACGAAACGACGAATACATTTACTACTGGAATAAGTAACATAAATATTGCAGAAGATCCATTTGCCGAAGATTTTCAAGAAGAAAAATTTATTGAACAAATATAATTTTCAATATTAGATATTTGTAAATTTTGTAATGATAATTATAAATATTATATGAATCTTATGAAATCAAATATTTTGATGATCCATAACATTAATGCATTACATCTTCTTAAAAATAACTTTAAAATTTTTGTAATGATATTAAATGGATATGATCAAATATCTTTAATACATTCAATACGATGAATAATGATGTATAAATATCAAAGAACATATGGCTTATTTACATCACAAACTATAACTTTCACACTTACACTTAATTAACATGGAACTAATTATCAATCAATCAATAATAAAAAAATAAGTGCCAATGGTAAAATAACATATTCAAAATTAAAAAGTAAAGCGAAAGTAATAAATCAATTCATAAATGATGAAGTAAATTAATGCTATAAATAAAAATGAAAATAAATTTAAAAATGTTTATTTATTGTAAAACTATTTTAGAAATGAGTGTTAAGAAGCATAAAACCATAATGTGTATAATGTAAATCCAACATTCCGTTTAAATAGATTTAAAAAATTGAATAGTTTCAAACATCATTAAAAATGCAGTAAATTGATTTAGAGTCAATGAAAAACAACTCGAAGAAATATTACGTTGCAATTATTTTTTTGATTTTGTCATGAATATAATTTATAATCATTGAATATATTCATTTTTGTGTTATTATTTACCTGTTGGTTTTATTTGTGTTGTTGTTTTAATAAAGAGAACTCATTTATAAGAAGACTAAACTATTGGGAGACCGAAAAAACAAATTCAAGAAATAAAGTTAAACATTCCAAATGTCACGAATGAAGAATGTTTAAAAGATAAAAATTAGTTCAAAAATTCTGAAAGAATTTAGTGGAAGATTAAATTTTTTTTGAAATAGCACAAGTTTTAATTATAAGTAGTAACAATGAAGAAGAAGCTATAAATTTCCTTCATACAATGATTTGATATTAATAACCATTAAATAATAACTCCAACATAAGTTTTTCAAATTAATTTAACTATTCTTTTATTTTTTTTGCAAAACGTTAAATCACTTCAGGTGTATTTGTTTATAGACATGTGACATGAAACTTTTTTTTTAAAAATCAATTGAAAAAATTAGTTAAAACAATAAGTTGAAAATATTTTCATTTTTCTGTTTGCAATAAATGCAAAATAAAACATATTTAAAGCGTTTTCTGTCATTACCTTTTCATTGTTTATTCATCGAGCATGTCCTTCTCCTTCAAGTATTCATATATCTGAAGTAATCGCGTGTACTTTTCGATCCTTTCTCCGCGTGCTGTTGATCCAGTCTTTATCGCCTGCGCTCCAATCGCCACAGCCAAGTCGGCGATCACTGAGTTGCATGTTTCGCCAGACCTATGACTTACCATAACGTTTTGTCCCGCGTCGAGAATAAGTTTTGCTGCTTCCATCGCTTCGCTTATTGTACCGATTTGATTTACCTTTAGTAACAATGCGTTGCACCATTTCCCTTCAAGTCCCTTGCGAATAGTGTTTGGATTTGTTGTGTATAAATCATCGCCAACAAGTTGGCACTTTTCGCCGATAGCCTCATTCAATTTGACCCAATGTTCGTAGTCCTTTTCATGCAATCCATCTTCGATTGAGACAATCGATGGATGTTTTTCGATTAAGTCCTTCCAATATTGTATCATTTCATCGCCGGTCTTCTTAACGCCAACTTCAACTTCATATAATTTACTTTCTTCATCATAAAATTCGGATGCTGCTGCGTCAAGGCCAATGCGAATGTCCTTTCCGGGTTCATAACCGGCATCACGTATCGCATCTTCGATGATCGAAATTGCTTCTTCTGGTGTGTTGAGAAGTGGCGCATAGCCTCCTTCGTCGCCAAGGTTCTTAGCGGAGATGCCATATTTCTTGACAAGTAATGCCCCAAGTTTTTGATATGTCTCAGCTACCATACGAAGTTGGTCTGGATATGGAATGCCTGGTGCTGGTGAGGCCATGAACTCTTGTAATTTGAGATTACCACCTGCATGCTTGCCACCATTGAGAATATTGAAATATGGTGTTGGCAATTTGTACTTCTTGGGAAGATTATCGCCATGGTATTGACGTGCAAGGTATTCGAAGAGTTGGAGGCCTTCAAGTGAGGCTCCAGCTTCGGCAAGAGCAAATGACGTGGCGGTACATGCATTTCCTCCAACTTTTTCCTTAAGTTCTGTGCCATCGGTTTCACAAATGATCTTATCAAGGGCTTTGAGATCATTTAATGACTTACCTTGAAGAGCTGGTGAAAGAATAGTGGATACATTTGTGGAGGCTGTGATTGTTCCTTTGCCACCATAACGTGGTGATTCCTTATCACGAAGTTCACGTGCTTCATTAGAACCTGTGGAGGCACCAGATGGAGCAGAAGAACGTCCTGCTAAAATAACTTCACCAAGATATTTAACATAAACATCGGTTTCAACAGTAGGATTGCCACGGGAATCAAGAACTTCACGACCTACAAGATGATCAATAACAGGTGCAGCAGCCTTTTGCTTAAATAAGCGGGAAAGAAAACCAAAAGCATCTTCTGGTTTTTTGTCAAGAAGTTCGTTCATAGCGTTTTGAAGAATTTCGGTGACTTGATGCTGTTTAAGATATTCAGCAGCAGCTGATTTGTTATCAGACATAAAAAAGTGATCTGGCCATTTATATTCCGGTTGCCCAGATTCAAACGATCAGATTTTCACTCAATTTGAATTTTTCAATATAACGATAAAAAAATTCCCAAATTATAAAATCATTTTCTTTCATCAAATTTATTAATAAATTTTTATCGCATATTTGAAACATAGTTATGGAATGTTTTTAATTTTCTATTGGATTTTGCTATTATTCTTCATTTATTTTTTTTAAATTAGCAAATTGAGAGAATAAAATACGGAAGTTTCATACTAAAAAACATATTATGCTGAAGATAGAAACTTTAGAAATAACATAGAAAGATAAAAAATTGGAGATAACTTCAAAAAAAAAATTTCGAAAAATAAAAAATTTATAAAAAAGTGACAAAAATGACATCGGCATCAGATGCTGAATGGGAAGAATTAAGGAAAGAAATGCTCCAATTTTTCAAGGAGTTTGATGTTAACAATACAAACCAACTTGGGCTTGAAGAAGTTGCAGCTATTTTAAAATCAGTTGGTTTAAGATGTACAATTGAAGAAGTTCGAGAAATGATAAGTCAAGTAGCTACACCAAATGCCACATCAATTGACTTTGAACAACTCATGAACATACTCAAAATTCATACACATCAAGAAGATGAAGATGAAACCATACGCCAAGCATTTGAAGCTATTGATATTGACGGCGATGGCCTCATTTCAGCCGAAGATATACAATGCTTCATGCAAAGTATTGGAGAAGATTTTGACAGAAAATATGCAGAAAGAATGCTCAAAGCTGCAACAGGAAGCAAAGAAACGCCAGTCGACCTTGAGCGTTATCGCCTTGTTCTTAAGTCACGCTGGGGCAAAGCCGAGCAACCAAAGTAAACAATATTAAACATTCTAATCATAAATCCTTATTCCAAATAATGATTTTGTTATTTCTAACAAGCACTTCAGTAATAGTACTTTATTAAACTCAAATAATTTATTTTTAATATTTTTTTAAGTTTTTGTTGGTGAAATTATTATTAGTATTTTTCATTATGGGCCAATTTTTGATTATTGTCGCACAGAAGCTTTCACATAAAGCGGTTATTTTATCGGTAAAATAATAACACTATTGCTTATAAAACATTCATTAATCTTGATGATGATTTCTGAAAATCAAATCATGTTGATTTCCTCCTTTCACGATTTGAATTGCGGGAAAGGGAGAATTGCGCAGTATGCTTTATGTGCATATGCGTTGTTGTCACATGATTTTGTTATTTATTAAGTTGCAGCATTTTTGATCGAACAGTTATCAAAAAGTCGAATTTCACTACAACCGTTTTTTAGTGTCATTTTTTCAAAAAACGATACACAACCTCCACATCAAAACGCATCAAATACAAATTACCATTTACAAAACATCACTCGAGAGACATTAAAGCTTCTTCTCTTGATCTCGACTTCCTTTCAGACGTATAAAGTTCGGCCAACTTACCGAAAACATTCTGCATATATTCCATTCCATCTTCAGATTGCTTTTTCACTTGGCTCACAATCTGTTTTTTCTGGGATTTTACTTTGTTAATGAATTCGTCTCTTTTTCTTGAAGGTTTTATGTATAAATTATATTCTCTTGTATCAGTTTTCATGACAAAAGCACGATCGATCATTCTATCAATAGGGAACATAGAGAATCGAATTTGCGTTAATGGAACAGCATCATGATAAGTTAATTTGTTCGAAGAGAAAAGATGTTTCTCACGTTTTGTCGTTATTAATAAAATGTCGTTCATTACGAACATTACAACTGCACCAAGTAAATGGCCATCATTGATATCAACAAAATGAGCACGCGTTTGCATAAGATAACGTCGACCTGGCTTAAGAAGACACATAAAAATTGGAATTTTGTTAACACTTTCGGCAATTGTCAACAATTGCATTTGCGATGTTTGATCACTTTTCTCGGCATTCATCGTGGCACCGACTTCTGATATCATATCAAGCGCATCTTTGAACGCTTTGTTCTCATTTGGATATGTTTCGATTGGAAAATATTTGATGACACGTTCGAACAATAATTTGTATCCGGCAATTCGCTGCGTCGGTAATATCAAAAGATCTTCGATTTCGCGGCATTTGGAACGTGGATTGAACAATGCCTCTTGAAGAAATTGATTGAACTTTCGATTCTTTTTTAGCTTCTTGAGAATAGCTTCAGAGTTCTCTGTAGCGCTAAGGTATTGTGGATATATTTGTTGGAACTTTGGGACAATTTCGATGAACGCATTTGCTATTCGAAGATATACTTCATGACTTGGAAATGAACTACGAAGTTGTGGTGCGACTTCATCGATAACGTTGATAATTCCGAACTGGTGGACATCACGAATTTGATCAATGTTACCAAATAATTGACCGAGTGTAGATGAGTCAATTAATGGATTCTTCGATGTAATGGTGCGATCTAATGGTTTGTAGTATACTTCGTGACAAATTGATAGGGAATCGACATAGTTTCTTTCGGTTTCGATTAATTCACGGATAATACTACGCCGTTTAGTGTCTTTGGCTAATCGAATTTGAACTACTGCGCGTTTAATAACACGTCTGATAATTCGAAGAGCACGTGCTTCTGTCATTTGAAGTTGTAATTTTTTGATATCTCCGGTTGAAAAAACTTCTGTCCTCGGATATGGCATAATTGGTTCTATCTTCGGACGCGCTATTGTCTTTTTGATATCGCCTTCTTCGGAAGCTATTGCTGGGATTGCCGGATTTGATAGAATTGGCTTTAATGGTTTAACGCGTCTTGTGTGCCTACGCATTCGTGTCTTATGCGGTGGGTCAATTGGTGCTGGCGAGTCTTTAAGCGCGGAAGGAGGCACCAACATGGGACTTATTTTCGCTGGTGAACCAGACATTTGCTTAAGGGTTGACACCTTCAGTACTCTGAAAAAGTTTAAAAAATTGAAATGAATAGACACTGTCTTTTTGACGCTACCATTTGACTTGGAATAAACGTTCGCAAATAACCATCAAACTTCTGACAGTTCAAGCACAAAAATCATTTTCACGTAATTTGTTACTGTTGTTAAACTTTTTGTTGCGAATGCGCTTTAGATTTAAACTTTTTATGTTTTGTGATATATTCGAAAATTACATTTCGAATTAGAAGGAAATGGAAGTGTACACATAGTAAGGACACTATAAAGGATTTAAGTTTTAACGAAAAGGAAAAAAAATCGTTGGATTTGTGAAATTTTGTTGGTTAAAAATACATTTTATTAAAATTACTGTGTGCCTACTTTCTGTTCTGCTTGTTTGGCTTGCATGCTTTGATAGTATTCTATCTGGGATGACATTTTTGAAACTTGTGATTCTAATTGTTGGATTTGTTTTTCTAACTCTGATGTGACAGTTATGTAGTGGTGGTCGAGTTCATCTATTAGTTTTCTTTGTTCCATTATTTTCTCAGTCAATTCCGAACTCATTTTAAATTTGCTGTTGATCAAAAGTAAACGGTCAAAACTATCGGTTATTGAAATTTTATTAAAAGCCGGGGCACCCCAATGGATTGTTTAGAACAATTCCTTAAATATATCAGTTGACTTTGTGTTGTTATTTCTTTGTCCTCCATTTGTATATCCTCCAGAAAACTGTATGTTTTGTTGGTCATTAAATATATTTTGTGGTTGGTTATTGTTATTTTGGTCAAAAGTTGTAGTTGTCCAACTGAATCCTGCGTCGTCAACGTTGTTATTACTGTTTGATGTCATTCCCAACGTATTGTTTTGGTTCATTGTGTTCATGTTCTGTGAATTACTGCCAAATCCAAACGAATTGTTTTGATTTGACGCGTTTTGCGTGTATCCAAAAGTATTATTCTTATTCATTGTACTCTGTGTATTATCAAATCCAAACGTATTATTACTTTGGCTTTGCGTGTTACTATTCATACCAAATGTGTTATTTTGATTATTTGTTCTGAACGTATTACTTTGTGTATTACTTTGATTTGTTGATGCGCTTTGCGTGTTAGAGAACATTCCGAATATGTCGTCCAAGTCGTTGTTGCTTTTATTTTTCTGCACTCCAATTTTATTACTGTCGCCAAACACGTCGTCGATTATCGGGTTACTTTTAGTTTGCGCATTTTGTAAGTTTGGCGGCGCTTTGCTCTCATCAAACGGGTTATCGCTATCGAATTTACTTCTGCTTTCGAATGCCTTCGGCTCTTTATCCTCTTTAAATCTTTGGATCACCGAAACCATCCAATCGCACAAATTATCTTTTGATACCTCATTCAACACGTGAGTTCCAGCAATTTGTGCTGCAACAGGTATAGCTTTTCTCATTAATATTTCATGCGATGCCTTTAACATTCGAAACAATTTAACTGTTGCCTCGCCAACGTTATTTGTTCTATTGTTTTCCCAAATTTTATTTAACTTGGGCAACATTTCAGATGCGAAATTGTCGTTGTTAATTTTGGGTAAACATTTAATTATGTTTTCAATAATCGAAGTGCAAATGTTGGAATCATTCGAATGCGATCCAAGCGCTAAAAGCTTTGGTAGAATTAATTGATTTATATTCGTTTCATTCATTTCATCAATGAAATAACCAATGCTTTGAAGACATTCTTTATGTATTTTAGGATCATTAGTTTGAAGAGAAGTAACAATTATTGGAAATATGTAATCTTTATGATATCTCTTGTCAACTTTCTTGAGAATTATATTTAAGTTTCGTAATAATAAAATCGGAATTTCAATCGGAGTTGTGATTGTGGTTAAAAATGTTAACTTTATCCATATAACATTTAAAAAGTCATCATTAGACATCGATTCTCCGATAGTGATTATTGGCTTAATTAAAACTGGCGCATATCGTACATCTGTTTTACATTCGCTTAAGAAAATGGGAAGTAATTTAATACGTTGAATATTTGGACTAAACTCATCAATCTTTGAAGATAACCCTTTGTAGAATTTAAACTTATCCGCAGGTTCTTTAACAAGAATACTATCAATGTATTTAAGAGACTTGAATTGCATCGTCTGAAAAAGTGGTGATTGAATGATCTCTGAAAAAGTGGGCCGATTTGATGGATCAAATTGCAAACATCCTTTGATAAGTTCGAGAAAACCTTGCGGCGGACCATGAAGTGATGATACAAGAGTTGGCAAAGAACCAAGAATTTTATTGGGCGCGGTTTCAGTATTTAAACTTGTGCCTGTAAAACATGTATATGATAAAAGTCCAAATTCAAAAACATCTGTTTTGGATGTGACGCCTTCATTATTAAGAATTTCAGGAGCATGATAACGTATGTCATTAAGAATGGTTGTTGATATAATTGATTTTGAAATTGGAGTGGGTTGACCCGTGGAAGAAAGAGCTACAGACCATTGGAAATTCCAAAGACGAATAGAAAAATCTTTTGTCAGCAAAATAGAATTTGGATTAATTCCAAGATGTGCCATTTGTGCATCTTGATTTAAAAAATAAAGTGCTTCTGCAACTTGATATGAAATGTAAGCTGCATCTAAAGGATGCATTTTCTGGGTTTGGGAAGAAAGAATAGAAGAAACAGGTTCTGCTGAAAAACCTATTGGTGACTTTTCATTAACTTCATAAATTTTAAGAATTCTCGGATGACGCAGCTTCCTCATGTTCTGTATGGAAAGGAGTGCCAGTTTTGTATATTGATCTCTATCTGCTTTTCTAGAATACTTTTTTTGAAAATATTCAGTATTAATTATCCATAATGAAACTTCTTCTCCTGTTGTTTTATGCGTGGCTGAGTGAACATTCCAGACATCTGTTTGAAATATTGGTTGAATGTTGTTATAATTTGTGGATAGCTGTACGCCCATTTCTGTGAAAAGTGGCAATGTATCGGCAATTTCCCACCGAAAATTTTTAAAGATGTATTTAATAAAATAAAGATATTTTATATATTATATAAAGTCTACTAATGTCTTTTTAATTATCCCTAATGTCAGTCGATCTAAATTTTATTTTTTGATACGTGATAAATTATGTTTAAAAGATCTTCTCATTTTCTGACTTTTTTTATACATCAAACCTTTTCCGAAATGTTATGTTATTGTTTATCAAATATAATAGCTATAATTTCTGAATTTCTCACCTAGATATGATGAAAATTGATTGCCAAACTATTTAAAAAGTGTCATTATAATTTCAATGGGGGAATAAACCCATTGACTGCTTTACAATACACAGAGTTCAGAATCTGAGAAAAAGTGACATTTTTCGATTGCAGATTGACAGTTATTTTGAATTAAAAAAACGGTTCACGGTAAATGATTGCCTTCAAAACTGATGAAAAATTTCAATGACAACGATAAAAATGAAACGAAAAAACCCGATGATCAACTCACAAGTTTAACATAGCTCATTGATTATTGAGAAATTTTATAACATTATTTCATTATATGCTCATGAAGATAAAAAACTAGATTCGTCAAAAAGCATATAGAAATACAAATCGTATGCTATGAACATCTTGATATTTAAAAATTGATGTATAAGAATTGTGACTGTATTATTTTATTGTGTTTATTTAAAGCAATAATTCTATCAAATTACTTCTTATTTATAGTTAAAATTTCATATTCAAACTTCTGCAGCTTCTATCATTTTATGTTTCCTGCACACAGTTGTAAAACGAGCTTTCAAAAAAATTCGGTTTCTACGGTTTTAATATCAAAACCTCAAAAAACGGTTTTTCACTTGGTGGGGTTGAAGAATGTTGTCGAACACTTTCGAGACTCTTACCCGGATAAACGAAGAATTTGAAAAGGGCTTCACATCTGCTTCCTCATTAGCAAAATTAATGGGTTGTAATGAAGAAGGCATATATGGTGCAAAACGTACATTCAGCTATAATCCAAATTCCCAAACAATATTAGAATTATACCCAGAATTTGAGCCACTTGTTGATAAGGTCTCTGACCTCATTCAAAGTCTTAGTCGCAAACTTGATGAAGATTCTAATAATTCTCAGTTATGGAAAACATTAGGGTATTGTTATTTAACACTTGGCGACTTTCCGAAAGCATTTTCAACCTCACTTCGAGTTTCTGCTGATCAAAATGATCCCACTTTTTTATATGCACTTGGGATAATTTATTCCCATTACAAATATTTTGATAACTCCATCAATTGTTTCCAGCAAGTATTACAAATTTCTCCCAATTCCATATTTTCTTCCGAAATTAATTTTCTCTTTGGAATTATTTATCGCAAAGTCCAAAAGTATGATTTCTCTCTTATCTATTTCCAAAAGTCGCTTGATTCACCACCAAATGGTCTCTTACCTGAAGATGTTCAAATGCAAATAGCATATACATATCAATTTACTGATCGTTCTTCCCTTAGCAATGACATATACAGTAACATTTACAGCAAATATCCCAAATCCCAATCCTTTTTACAACAATATTGTTTATACTTATTCATCCAAAGCAAAGGTATTAACGCCGAATCATTACGTTCGTTATTATCATACTCATTAAACCTCTATCCGAATGATCCCACGTTTCTATTGATATCGTCACGCTTAGCGATGCTCCAAAACGACACAACCACAGCTTATGAAAATTTGATTTCTTGTGTAAACTATTGTAATGATGCGCCATCGTTCTGGTGTGAACTTGGCACGTTATATTATCGCAATGATCAAATCAATGACGCGTACATTGCGTTCCAAAAGGCCCTCGATTTAAATCCCGACTTTTTCGAGCCGTATTTAAACATGGGATTAATATATGAGCAACGGAACCAATACCAAAACGCAAACCAATTGTATATTACGGCACAACAAAAGTTCCCTAATAACCCGATAATTAACGAGAGAATCGCTTCGAATAACTCGAAACTAAATAATAAACAAAGACCTCAACTGATGTGCGTGAAAGATACAAAACTAATTCCTTCTTCTGTGGAGGAATTCTCGGAAATCTATTTGATGGCCACTCCAAAATTACCAGCGGAATGCTTTGGGAATTGTGAAATGGCTGACGAATTCGCGAAATTGTCTTCGTATCCAAAGTCTTTCTTTAAGTAAATTGTTAAAATAAGAAAAATTTGTATAGTTAAATTTGAAAAAATTCTTATTGAAAGACAATAAAACTAATTAATTAATGTGACAATATAAAAATTTCAAAAAATATGCTTAAAGTATTCGTTTTTTGGTGGTTTTTGTTAATGACAAATCAAAAATTCCGGTCGAGTGGCACTTTTTATGATGTTTGCAACTTTTGTATACTATAAACAATTTCAATAGAAAATTGAGAGGCTTTCAATTTTGAAATCTTTGAAGACCACTATTAAAAGTAAAAAGTGGTGTTGTCATCTGAAAATTTGACATAAATAACGGTTTCATAACAGTTATTGAAATTTTTCATATCAAATATCATCGAATATCAAAATGAGAAAAAGGGATGAATTGATTGATTTTCAAGCAATCAATATACCTGCTGAATTCGCAGATCAACCAGCATTCCAAAAATCTAATAATAACAAAGAAAAAAAAAAATCATGGCAACAACCAAATTCTCATGCGGTATTTCAAAATGCTAAAAATCCTCAAAAGAACGAGTTGTCAGAATCATTACAAGATTTTATGCAACTTAATTCAAGTCCAAAAGTTGTAGTTGTGAAATCTCTTGCTTCTACCCCTGGAAGAAGTGTAATTAAAAAATCTAACCATAGTATGATAATACCACCAATGTCTTCCACCAACAAACTCCCAGAAATTTCACTAATTAGTAGTAATGATATAAATGAAAATAAGCCAACCATTAAAAAATCACACAGCTTTATAATTCCACCAGCGCCAAGTTCCTGTGATGAGAAAAGAAGTAGTTCAAATATGCTTAAATTTTCATCTGATGATAAGATCAAAAGTTCGATCTTAGAAAACATTAATAATGAAGACGAAAAAAATGACTTCAAAAGCAAAGAAGGCTTATCGCCGCTCGAAGATGAAGAAAGCAAGCCAAAGAAAAGGTCGAAAAGATCAAATTCCAAAATCAAAGAAGAAAAGAACAAAGCGAAAAACGAAAGCAACGAAAATTCCTCGAAGAAAAAATCGGGAAAAAACAAACGAAAAGAACCAAAGGAACCGAAAGAAGAATATTTCTCGTCAATCGAAGAATACAAAGAACAAAATTCGAATTTAAGTAAAACCAAATCGAAATCAGAAGAAATATTTATAGATAATTCGGAAAACATAAAGAAGAGAAATAAGAAGAAAAAAGAAGAAAAAGAAATCGATTATGAGAAAAACGTAAACAATGAATTTAAAGATTTAATCATAAACAAAAGTAACGAATTAATTAAAGAAAAACCAAATAAAGTAAATAATATGGATAAAACTAAAGAAGAAATTGAACAAAATAAAGAAAATGAAAGTAATAGTAAAAAAAGAATTAAGAAAAAGAGAAAGGTAATCAAAAACGTGGTAAAACTAAAACGAGTTTCACCTGAAAAAACTAAAAAGAAATCAAAACGAAATAAATCCATTGGGAATGTTGAAGAAAATGATTCAAGTTCAAATGAAGAAAATGAAGCAAAACCAAAGAAGAAACCTAAAAAGATTAAAATAGTTGAAAATGTTGATGAAAATAATAATAAATTAAATGAAAACATTGAAGAAACTTCATCAAATTCAAATATAAAATCTAAAAGTAACAAATCAAGTGAAAACAATGAAATTAAAGCGGAGGAAAGTGAATCAAAATTCAAGAAATTCTTTAAGAAGAAAAGTAAAAAGAGTAAATCAGTTGACATTGATGAAACTTCTTCAACTTCAAATAAGAAATCTCCAAGCAAAAACGAAAGCATTGATACAAATACAGAAGAGAAAGAGTCGAAATTCAAGAAATTCTTTAAGAAAAAGAACAAAAAAAGTAAATCAGTTGACGATAATGAAGTTAATATTGAAGAAAATGAATCGAATTCAAATGTAACAACGCCAAAGAAGAACAGAAAGAACGAATCAAATGAAAATATTAACATTGAAGAAAATGAATCGAATTCAAATGTCGAAATAAACACTGAAGAGAAAGAGTCGAAATTCAAGAAATTCTTTAAGAAGAAGAACAAAAGTAATAACAAATCAAACGAAAACATTAACATCGAAGAAACGTCATCGACGACAAATTCAAATGTAAAATCCAAAAAAGAAATCCAAACAAATGAAACAGAAGACAATGTAACTAATGAAGAAACCAAATCGAAGACAAAGAAGAAGAAGTTACGAAAGAAGAGCAAAAACAAATCGAAAGAAGTTATAAACATTGAAGACAACGAAGCAACTAAAGAAGAAAACGAAACCAAACCGAAGAAGTTATTACGTAAAAAGAACAAAACGAATGAAAACATCGAAACAAACAACGAAGAGAACGAATCGAAACTCAAGAAGTTCTTCAAAAAGAACAAAACTAATAATGAAGATGCTGAAAGTAAAACGAATAAAAAGCAAAAAATCATCATCAACAAGAACAAGATAATTGTTGAAGAACAAAACAAGCCAACAAATGAAGAAGAACAAAACATAAGTTCGAACGAAGATGCGACGAGTGATACGAAGAAATATTTAATGGTTCAGCAGCAAGTGCAAAGTTTAGATTCATATTATGATAGTGCAATTGATCAATATCGCAGTGAGCCAATAATGCCATCGTTTAATCGAATCGTTAAAGTTAATGATGATAATATGCAAAAACATAACGAAGACAAAAGCATCAAATCGAACTCTGAAATGGATGAAAATGTTAAACATCATAAAAGACATCATAAAAAACATCAAAGAAATGTACAACAAAATGAAAATATTTCGTTCCCAAATCTAAGTAGAACAAGAAGATTTAGTTCTGGTACAGATCTTAGAGCTTCTTATACTGAAGGAGAAAAGTTATTAACGAAGCCAATTCTAACCAAAAAAGATATACCCGCAATACAGAAAAGTGACTACATTAATCTTAACAAATCCTCAGAAATATTATTGAGTGATTTCCCAACTTTCCAAAACAATAACGATGAAAGTCAAAAAGTGGCAGAGCATAAGACCGTTTATAACATCGCCGATAGACAACCGTCGCCGTCACAATTTGTTGCTCGAGTTCATGTAACAAGTATTGATTCATTCTTTGATAATGAGAAGGAATCGGTTGTAAATGCATTTACTTTTAAAGAAGCAGATGATACTCGCTTAAAAAGGGATATTGAAAAACTTTCAAATGAATGTAATGATGTTGAAAATGATTTAGATAATATGTTAATTAGATCCGATAATTATCTGGATAACGTGTCATATAAAAGGAAATCAGCTGAAGAAACACATGAAATTTCAAATAATGTGTTACGCGAATGTAAAGAAATGAAAAATATTACAAACGAATCGAAAGAATCAATTTTGGATCGAAGCAAAATAAGTACAACAATTAGAAACATTAATGCAATAGTCGCATTCATATTTTGGACAATTGTAAATTTGTTGCATTTCTTCGCAAGATTATTAACAGGAGGAGAAAGAAAACAAAACAAAACAAACACACTGAAACAGGTCCAGGAGAAGTTCGATGTGACATTTAAGAGTATTTCGGATAAGAAAAAATTGGAAGAATGGAAGTGATTGTGTATAATAAATAAAAATTTGTATATTTTTTTAATTTTTTTTTGTTAATAAACACTAAAATGCAAAATAAAATAAAACATTTTATGAGTTATTTGCTTTTAATAAATAAAAATTTGTATACTTTTAAATAAATTTTGGACATATTATTAAGAATTCTAAATTTTATGCAGGAGAAAACAAGAACGATTTTATGTAAGGTTCAATTTAATTTGATCGTTTATCTATTCAAATGTTGGGGCGCCCCAATACACCTTATGAAGTGAATTCAATTGCACACATTGAAATAAACGTTCGTTAAAGAATGAGTGAATGCTCAGTGGAGAACTTAAGAGAATTACTCGATGTAATAACAGGCTATGGACTTAGCAGCGCAATTGTAGATTCTGAAAAATTTGTAGTGGTTTCAACACCAGGCTTTCTGATAACTCAAAAAGATATTTCTGCATTGTTTGCATTGTTCGAAACAAACAATGTTGAACCTTACTTTGGTTTTAAATTCCAAATGGAAGATTATGTTATCACAAAATCAAATTCAGAATTGATAATTGGAACAAATTCAAATGCTGATTTAGTGTTGCGTAAACTGAAATCATTTATGGTTTTAATTTATTTGGAGAAGAGGCGTGCAAGTATTGATGATGCACTCAAAAAAATAGATAATTTGGTGGAAATAAATAAATTATGATTCTTCAAGTACATCAAGCTATGCTTAAAATACATAATCAATATAACAGTAATACCATAATTAATAAATTAATAAAAATATTTTGTTGGATTTTTAAGAAAATGATGTTTGAAAGTTCTCATTTAGACTTTGATCATGACAATATATCTACTATTCTCGGCATTGTTTGAGATTTCGTGTTTTAACAAATTTTGCTACTTCATTCAATTTTTTTCCATAAATACGAACATCTTCCTCAATCGTCATTTTCATCTTGGCTAAATGCTCCTTTCTTTATTCATGAAATGATTCTATAGATAAATAATAATATAATTCATTGTTTTCTATATCCACCAATTTTTGTGATTTGATGCATTCGATTCTAAACAGTTAATCAAATCCCAAATAAAAAATAAAAATTTTTCAACCAAAGAAACCGTTTAAAATGTTGGGGTTTGAATCTTCAAAAATATCTTTTTTCCTTTTATTTTATATTAGGTTGAATATGTTTTGATTGAAAAACAAACTATAACTCTTCATGGATTTTTCGCGTATTTAGTATTTATATGATCATTAGCTGATTTTTTGAAAAATTGCATTCCATAAAATTGGTAAGGGGGATTTTAATCAAACCTTAATGTTGTATTCACGTTTCTATAGGTTGCTTATATTTTGAGTTAGGCTTAATGTTACCTTGATGGGGTCTCAAAACTCAATTGTTTGTTCAATTGACACTTTTGAATTAATGAAAGTCAAATTTCCACTATAGTTGAAATCTTTACAAATGAGAGAAGAGCTTTCGAAAAAACTTAAAAGTAGATTAAATCTGATGTTTGAACTCGAAAGAAGAGTTTTTAAGGAAAAAGAAAATATTACTCAAACTTCAAGTTTCATAATTAACAATTCTGATAATGAATATCCTTTATCTTATGATATATTAGTCAACCAAATGATATATAATTTATTTACTCTAAAAATCAATAATCCAGATGAATATTTAAATTTTATCATAGAAATCTTAAGAAATAAATCTAAAAGTTATTTTATTAAAATACTTCTGAATGATCAAACACAAGAAGCTTATTATCTTCTTGAGAAAATGATTGAAAATAATTTACTTGAACCAAAAGTTATAAATGAAAATCCATATTTTGTACATTATATGAAAGAAAATGAAATTGAAAATATGCTTAGAAATAACAATGAATTTATTAACGAAATAAAAGAAAATTATGATAATCTTTCAAAGAATGATTGGGAACTTCATAAGCAATTAATCAAAGAAGGACATAATCCAAATGAAATTGCGAAAATAATTCGAAATGATGAAATTGAAAAACTTCAAGAAATATCATCACAAACAAATTTTAATTTTAATCAAACAATTAAACCATCACTTTATGAAAGATGTTCATTTGTTAATCAAAACAATGTTTCATTAATTGATTATGCAGCATTTTTTTCATCAGTTAAATGTTTTAAATATCTGCTTTTGAATGGCGCAAAAGTAACGAATGCAGGTAAATATGCCGTTGCAGGCGGAAATGAAGAAATCATTCATTTGTGTGAGCAGAATCATTCTTCATTTAATGGCGCATATGAAGCAGCAATTAAATTCCATCAAGATGATATATTTAAATATATTTATGAAAATAAAATTGAAAAAATTAATAATTATGCAGAATTAGGATGGAAGTGTATTTTAGTTCAAAATTATACGATTTTTTCATTTTTGTTTCAAAGAGAAAAAATAGTTAATATTTCTCTTATTAATGAAAGCGCAAGAAAAGGTAATCTGTTTTTGACTTTATGGCTTTTAACAATATATATTCCACCAAAAAATATCCTAATTTTTGCATCAGAATCTGGAAATACTGAGCTTGTTAAATCACTTCTAAAATTTGAAGGAATTGATGTTAATGTTAAAACTATTTATTTGTATCATATAACATTTATCTTAATAATTTGATATTTCAAAAAAATATTTGGAATTTTTTCAAAATATTTAATACACCACTTATAATTGAAGCAAAAAATGGTCATATAGAAACTGTCAAATTACTTCTTGAACAAGAAGGAATTGATGTTAATGTAAAAAATATTTACTTTTTGAATTTAAAATTTATTTTATTGATTTGATATTTCAATATAATATTTGGAAATTATTTAACTTATTTAAAACAGCATTTTTTTTAGCATTCGAAAATGGTTATGTCGAAATTGCTAAATTATTTCTTGAACATAAAAAATTTAATTTGTATTGTATTTATTTATTTAATTTGAAATTTATTTTTATAATTGCAATTTGATATTTCAAAAAAATAGTTGAAAATTATTTAAAATTATTGACGTATTAGTTGTAATTGCATCAAGCAAAGGCTATACAGAAATAGTTAAATTACTTATTGAGAAATACTTAAATGATGTTAATGATAAAGTATTTATTTATATGTTTCATATGATGTTTCAAAATAATATTTGGGATTTACTTAAAATATTTAAGACTCCACTTATGGCAGCATCTGAAAATGGTCATATAGAAATTGTTAAATTACTTCTTGAACAAAAAGGGATTAATGTTAATGAAAGAAATATTTATTTGTATTAAACAAATTTTATTTATACCATTTTATATTTTATAATAATTATTGGAAATTATTTAAAATATTTTATACGGCATTTATTTTAGCATCAAAAAATGGTCATACAGAAATAGTCAAATTACTTATTGCACATGGCGGTATTAATTTTAATGCAAAAATTATTTATTTATTTTATTTTGGGCTTATTTTAATCATTTGGTGTTTTATAATAGTAATTGAAGATTCATCAAAATATTTTATACGGCATTTATTTTAGCATCAAAAAATGGTCATACAGAAACTGTTAAGTTACTTCTTGAACAAAACGTATTTGATATTAATTATAGTGGTGCTTATTTATTTTATTTTGTATTTGTTATAATTATTCGACATTTCAAAATAGTAATTAGAAATTCTTTAAAATATATGATACACCACTTATCTATGCATCAGAAAATGGCCATACAGAAATTGTTAAAATACTTCTTAAACAAAAAGGAATAGATGTTAATGCAAAAAATATTTACTTTTTTAATACGAAATTTATTTTAATAACTTGCCATTTCAAAATAATAATTGGAAATTCTTGAAAATATTTCGTACAGCATTAATTTCTGCAGCACAAAATGGTCATATAGAAATTGTTAGTTTACTTCTTGAACATGAAGGAATTTCTGTTAATGCTAAAGGTATTTATTCGTATTATTTTATATTTATTTTAATAATTTCATATTTCAAAATAATATTTAGAAATTCTTCAAAATATTTGGTACAGCACTTACATTTGCATCAGAAAAAGGTTATACAGAAATTGTTGAATTACTTCTTGGACATAGAAGAATTAACATTAAAGCTAAATATATTTATTTGTTTCATTTAATATTTAAAAATAATATTTGGGAATTATTGAAAATATTTAAAACATCACTTCAGTTAGCATCTGAAAATGGCCATACAGAAATTGTTAATTTACTTCATGAATATGAAAGAATTACTGATGACGGAAAGAAAGATTGTTCTATTCAATAGAAATGATAAATATGCGAAATAGCTTTTTATATATTCTGAAAATAATAAAAACATATTAAGAATGAAGGTATTTTTCATACATAAGAATCAAAGTTTTATTACACATCAGATGATCCCAACTGAAATTTGAATTGGAACACAATTTTCCCCACACATACGCCACTTTTTTACTATAGTTCACAATCTCTATCGTAAATATCCTTTAATCAGGGGTGCTCCAATGCTATGTCTGCAAGTAAAACCTGATTTAAGAACGAGAATGGAAAAACAATTAGAAGAAGAGAAGATTTTTCTTCCATAATATTGATAAAATTATTTAATTTCGATTTTTTGTATGTTTTTTATTTAGCACAAAAATGGATTAATCCTAATGCTAAAAATATTTATTTGTTTTATTTAAAAAAGGCCGAAATAACGTTTGGCACTCATTTAAGTTATTTAATACATCATTTATGCTTGGATCTAAACACAACAATCATTTTCAATCCTGAAAACAGTAAACTTTTGGAATAAACGATAGAATTTATATAGCCCGATAATAATTTTCTAAATAAAACGATTAGATGATCATTGAATTTCCTATCGGTAATGTGCGATGATAGAAAAGTCACTTTTTATATCAACGAGCACTGTAAATTCAATCGATTGAACCGTTGTTCTGACAATGCTTTTTTCCCTTCTTTTTGTATCTTCTGCATTATCAAAGTCACTTTCTGTTTATTACAACATTTCAAGTACTTCTTACTATGCAGTAGAAGATACATATGATTCAAATGCTTATGCTCGCGCACTACTTTTTGATAATGTTCAAAAGAATGGATGGTATGACCTCCATGTTGAATCAAACGGAGCGCAAGTTGATCAAATTCAAGCTTATGCAGCTGGATACGCTGAAGGCGTTATAAATCATGATTTCTACAAAAATTTCAGATCAAACTTTATCACAAATTTGTGTAACAAATACATCAAATGTGACACCCAAGGTTCTCTTCCTGCCAATGTTGTTGAATGGCTTTCTCAAAATTATGATTGGGTTTCAAATAATATTGCTCAATCTGAAAAGAATACTCCGTTTTATTGGGCCGCTGATGTTTTCCTTGAGCAACTTAAAGGTATTGTTGCAGGTTATAATTCAGTTGATCCAAATTCTCAAATCACAATTCTTGATCTTTGGATTTTAAACAGTCGTAGTGAAATATTTAACATATACCGTAAACTTAATGGCATAGATCCAACTGTAGAACCAGTTATAGAACGTAGAGGCACATCTTTTGTAACTCCATTTGGTGATCATGAAAATCTTGTTATTGCTCACTCAACATGGGCATCATATGGCGATTCGATCAAAATTTCCAAACGTTATCGTCTTCCATTCCACAATGCATATTCTAAAATTGAACGTCGATCACTTTCTAGCTATCCATTCATGCTTCACTCTGATCAAGGCATGACAATTACTGATCATGGAATGATTATTACAGCCACATCTATTGCCATTGCCAATCAAGCACTTTATTATCAAATCAATTTCCAAGGATTTCCATTTTGGCTTCGTGAACTTATTGCAGATCAAACTTCCCATAATAACTTTGAATGGTATGACAATTACAAGCCATTCCAAAGCGGCTGTGCTGGAATTGAGTGGACAATTGTCAACATGAAGCAGTTCCTCTATCGTAACGCCTTTTTGAGGCACACCGTTTCGGTTGTTGATGAAATTCCTGGCTCAATTACGCGAACTGACGTCACAGCGGTTGCCGAGTCCAACGGTTATTTCGCATCGTTTGATGTTCCGTATGACGAAGACATCTTTAAAGAAGCTGGTTACCAAACACTTGAAACCAATCACCCTGAGTTTTATTCATATAACCAAAGCGCAAGGCATAAGATCCTTAGAGACAGAGCACCACTTGTTAAAGATCGCGAATCAGCAAGAACTTTAATCAGATATAATGATGTAAATGATCCTTACCAAGCAGCAAGAAAGGACTTAGGTATATCTGCCAGACAGGAAAATATCGCAAACGCATATTGCGCTGGAGCAGTTGATGCAAAACTAACAACAATTCCAAAGGCACTCCACTTGAACTGGGAAGGCGCAATCGGCCCGAACTTTGATGATGGCGATAAATTCGAATTTAGCAAGTACCAGATCTGCCAGTTCAGCAAGCACGACGGAGTGCCTGACCAGCTGGCATTCAAATGGGCTCAACATTACTTTGATATTGACCTCTGAATAAACCATTAAACTAGATGAAAAGTGTTTCATGAGAAATATTTCACATGCATTTTCTTTAATGATGTTGATTTGTTTGGTACGAAAGTACTTTTTGGCTGTAAATTGTTGTGTTGCAGATGTTTTTATATTCATCATTCACTATTTTTGGTAAGAATTAGTAAAAAAAAAAAAAGATTTTGTTATTAGGATATGAATATGGTATTTTTAACATTCATTGTGTTAGGAATTGAAATTAATTGAGTAAATATAAAAGAATGCGATAAGTTAGAAAAGTTTGAATTTAAACATATAATAAATATATTTGTTCGCGTAAATGTATTTGATAATGATCTTCTTGGTTTAATGGATGGAATACTTGTGATAATATATATGATTTAGTAAAAGTATGAATCTCTCTCACAATATATATAATACATGAAAGCGGATTTGTCAAATTTCGTACCATAAGATTGGGAACAATTAAAAAGAATCATGCATGTTGGTGCATAATGATAAAATAATGTTTCATTGGAAATTTATTTAATTCCAGAGATTAAAAACACAAATTGTAATTTATAATATAAATTACAAATTTTATTCATAGACAAAAAAAATTATCCGCTTTGTACTCCTGCTTTTTCTTCTTCTGCTTCTTTAGCCTTTTCTTTCCATACCTCTAAATTAGCACTTACAGAATCCGCATTTACCTGTAACTCTGGAAGCATTCTGGCAACCGCCGTGTAAAGTGGTAAGCATACAAAAGTATAGAATCCTATTTGACCGTTAGGTTTGTCAACGTTATCTCTATCGTTCAGTTTAGACGATACACCCCAACCGTGCGCCTTTTCGAGATCGCCCTGTCTCCAAAACTCTTCTGATAATATATCACACCATCTATCAGCAATTTCAAATGGCCTTGACACGTTTGATATATCTGCGATTTTAATTAACATTGTCATAACCATCATTCTATGCATTTCATTTGATAAGTTAATAGGACCTTGATCCATAATATCGTTAGCATTTTTCAACAACTTAAAGTGGTGAGCCATATCTGTTGCCAAAATCAGTTGAATAATCCAATGCCAAATTTTTATGCTATCATTTTCTGGTATTGCGTGGAATATATTACAATTACTTTGTGACAATATTTGTATTGTCATTGCACAATGATGCATTTCCATCACACTAATATCCTTATACAATATGCCCAAAGGTGTTTCAGCCCTTTGATTATAAGGATTATTTAACCCACTATGATTAGTATCATGACAAATGGCTGCTGTACAAATTGCCAATAATTCATTAGATGTCAAAATTGAATCCAATTTTGCGATATGTATTTGATACACCACATATTGTAACACGTCAATAGCGTGGATCCAATTATGATAAGGCACGTCATTATAATAACTTTTCAACGTGTACAAAAACACGAAAAACAATTCGTTATGAATTTGGTACTTTTCGAGTAAACCAAACGAATTAAATGCGAAGAAAGCGACTTTAAAGAGGCCGATACCATTCCAATCCACGCAGAAGAAGTTAATCGAAAGTATTTCATTTTGTTTCGCAGGTTCTATTTGAAGTCTTTCTGGTATAATATATGATTTTCTTTCTATTTCACCAATCCATTTTGCCATTTCTACTTCTGCTTTACCATGTTCTATAATCATTTTTTGTTTTCTATTTTCGAGACGTAATCCAATAAACGCTGCGAATTTCTCTGCTATTTTTAAGTCTTCTTGATTATATTCATTATTCACTTTCTTATTCACTAATTCAAGTACTGCTAATGGCTCATCATCATTATTAGTATTAAAAATAGGAACAGCGATTAATGACTTTGTTTTATAACCATTATTTAAGTCACCGCTTTGATTAAATACTTTCTCTCGATATGGATTATTAGTTAAAATTGGCTTTTTGATCTCAATCGAATGCCCTGCAATAGAATTTGGTATTGGAAATGTCGATGGTATTTTCGGCCCATTAATAACATAAGTTGTAATAACATTTAATATATTATCAACTAAATATAATGTGGAACCTTCTGAGTTTGTTGATACTTGTACTAAGTTTATTATCTTCTTCATTTCTTCACGTATATTATTATCATGGAAATCAGAAATTAATGAATGAAATTGTATTGTCCGCTTTTTGAGTTTGGTGAAGTTCCGATAATTCGCTAATATTAACGCGGAAAGTTGTGAATATATTTTAGCAAATCCAATGTCGAGTTTCGAATATGGTTTCCCGTCTAATTTGTTGAGTAGTTGAATAACGCCAATGTTTTTATCATGTATAGACTTAACTGGAACTGATAATAATGTTTTCGTTTTGTATCCTGTTTCTAAATCGATTGTTGAATCGAAATTTGGATCTTCATATGAATCAGGAACATTAAATATCGTCGAGTCTCTATACGTGGCACCAACTATACCTCTGTCAACAGGTACTGTAATCGAATCTTTTAATGATGAATAATATTTCGTTTGTAATAACTTCTCTTTTTTGTTATATATAAATAATGAGCAACGATCTGAAGTTGTGACTTTCTCAAGTTTCGACATAATATTTCCAACGATTTTCTCCGGGTTTTCGTTCTTTAATATCATGTCAAAGATTGTGATTAAGTCTTGAACACAATTATGTTCATTTAAGTTCGATTGTCCCGTTTTGTTTTGTGTGGAATGTTTTTCGATGTTTGAAATTGAGACGACTAAATATGGTGCGATTTTCTTGAGGAGTTGTTCATCATGTTGTGTGAAGACTGATGAATTTTGTTTACCTTTTAAGACAATCGCATAATCTGAATCATTAATACCGGCTAAAACTGGTAAGATTAAAAGTGATTCATTAATGTCCCCATCAACTGATTGATAATAACTACTCCGCATTTTGGAGGCATCACAATTAATTAATAATTGCTTACGAAACGCTTCACCTATAATTCCGCATAAACCATTCGACATTTTGACTAGAGAGCGGTTGTACTTAAAAAGTTCATCCGTAACGGTGTTGTGCTTCCAAATCTCGGCGGTTTCACATTGAAATAATATTGACACTTTCTTTTGAAAAAGTAGCAAAAATTGATCGATTTCCATAAGCTGAAGAAGCTCTAATAAGATTTGATCTGGTTGTTCAATGGTTGTCAGCCATCGACTATAAATTTTAAACTTTTTTACAAAATATGATATAAAAGATTCATCTTCACTTGAAAAATAATTAGCTGGCGCTTTAAATACTTGAACAACTGCACAAACACTATTGGTATAATCCCATAAGGGAAAATACATTTGTGGATAATTAGAAGGACCTCCAAGACCATCAACTTCAGGTTTATAATCATTGTTAGATAATGGATCGTTTACGATATTCGTATGTCGTGAAAAAAAAGTATTCCCAATAATTCCTTCAGTATGGCCTATGGATTTGGATAATTTAGATGAATATAGAACTTGTAATGAAGGAATATCTTGCCAAAAAATTACATTCTCGGCATATAAATTTTCTTTTAAAATGGTTTCTATTGACTCAAATACAGGATGCGTGTGAGTATATGTTAGAAATGAATCCATAATTTTTTCATACCTTTGCATTTTTTCAAGTAATGCATGTGTGATTCTTGAAGAACGAGAATTATCTATAAATGTTAAACCTTTATCTAATTCTTGTAAATGTGGATTTGGGTTTTGGTGTTGTTTTTCTTGTACAGTTTTTGTTGGTGATTGGAATAATGGAGGCTTTGAAAGTCCTAATGAAGGTATTTTATATGGCATTTGAGGATTTGGTGCTTCTTTTCGAATAAATGGGGTGATAGTTCTATGTCCTTTTTTATAAGAAAACGAATTTGAAACTCTGTTCCTCATCTAAAAATCCGTTATAAAAAACCAAAGAACCAAATAACCTCAGAAAAAAAATTTTATAACCAAACACCAAATATTTTTAATCTATATAGAAATATTTAGTGTTCCAACGGGAAATTATAAATATGATAGATTTTTAATTAAATTTATTTCAAAATTTTCATTTATTAAAATTATGATCATAATGTAATAATATTATTACTTCCACATCATGTAGTGTCGAAAACAACAATCTAAAAATGAATAAGTTACTAGGTATAAAATAAAATTCTGAAACGCAAATTTAATTTCTGCCCCAAATGATGGTTCTTTTGGAATTTTTTTGATATGTAAATATAAAACAACAAATCCGTAAGTAATGCCCCAACAAGATGTGCTGAAATCAAATGGTAAAGTAAATAACTTTGTTAAAAATCCAATAAGAAAACTTGCAAGAAATCTCAAAACAGATTCCTTATATCTTGGTTTATACATTTTTGGTGGTTGTGGGATTGGAAATCCAATTTGTTCGAGCATTTTTTGTTGGTTGAACATTTTATTATGGGATTGAAGTGATAACTTTTTCAATACTTTAAAAATTGAAGAGAACGTTTATTAAATGTCAATCACGTCGAAAATCTTACAACATCGCCTTGGAGATTCCGATGCTTTCGACGATTACCGAAATAGCCAATTTATGCCTTGTTCAATGACAAAATCAATGACTCTTTTGGGACATAAAGGTTGTATTAATACATGTTCTTTTAATCCTTATGGGAATTTTGAACTTACTGGTTGCGATGATGGAAGTGTTTGGTTATGGGATATTGGTAACCATCAAAGCAAACCAAAAATCCGACTTATACCTCATAAAACAAATGTTTTTACAACAAATTTCCTTTCTGAAACACGTTTTATTTCGGGAGGTAATGACGCTAGTGTTCAAGTCATTGAATTAGCTGATGGTAGAGCTGTTTCCACTAAATATTCAAATCATCATACTCGAAAAGTTCTTTGTTCTTTTGTTGTTGATGAACATACATTTGCAACATGTAGCCAAAAGACAGTACGTTTATTTGATACTCGTATTCAATATACAGGTCAATCACAGCATAATTTAGATTTTTTAACCGAAGCAGATTTCGATTATGATGGTCAACAAAAACTTTATGATGACCTTACAAACAATCATATTCGTCCACAAAGTGATGGAGGTGGCTGTTATCTTCCATCAACAACACCAACAGATCCAAATTCAATTTTACTTGATTTTACAAATAATCCAAACATGGAATTTTTCACAATGGATATTCATCCAATCGACAGGAAACGCTTTATTGCAAGTTGTGGTGATGGTACCGTTCGAATGTTTGATTTACGAATGATCAGACAAAACAAGCCACAACAAATTGGGTTTGAATTCAACAAACACTATGGAAGGATTATGTCTGTTACAGGTGCTACCTTTAATGAAACAGGAGATAGGATAGCAGCTACAATAATTGGAGGAAATATTCATGTTTTAGATCCTTCATTAGGAATTGATGTTTCTCATATCCAACCACCAAGGCCTAGAAGCTTTCAAATCAACTTGGCTGACTTCATTAACCAAGAAACAGGAACATTTGACTTCGCACTTTTGAATCGGTTTGCGAATCAACAGACTGTGGTCGAAGAGGAAGAAGAAGAAGAGAGGCACCCCGTTTTGGGGGAGGTCATTGAGCTCTACGGGGGGCACCAATCACAGTCGACGATCAAAACCGTTAACTGGATGGGCAAATTTGTTGTTACTGGAAGTGACAATGGAAGCATTTGTTTTTATGACCCTGATACAGGTGACCCTGTTAACATTGTTAAAGGTCATAAAGGAAATGTAAACGTTGTAACTGTTCATAAGGAAAAGATGCTTTTGGCAACAAGTGGAATTGATGACTTTGCGGTGTTGTGGGAGCCAATGAAGATATCGAAGGTTCAAATGAATGAGATTAAAGAAAGAAATGAAGCAGCGCTTCAAGAACCTGAAGAACCTGAAAATTTAATGTGCAATGTAATGTGAGGAATTTGTTTATGTGAACAACAATGTTAAATCATCCAATGTTTTTTGTTCAGATTTTTTTTTGATGTGTTTAAATAATAGCAAACCAAGAAAAATATGAACATTAACGTTCTCCTCAAATAAAATGTAATAGAACAAATAGTATATTCATTTGATGTTGAATTAACATGCGCTCAAAATAAAAGAAGATTTTTTTAATCCTTTTATGAAATAAAAAGATAAGATTAAATACATTAAAAATAAAGGAAGGGGGTCTTAGAGTAAATGAGATCTTCGTGATTTTGTAGTAAAGCTTATAGGATATCCTATAACTCAATTTTGGAACTATTTTTAGGTAATAAAGATTAAACTGCCGAAAATCCTGGATATCATGTCTTTTGAAAGAAAGTCATCAACATAACATTACGCGATCATTATTAGATCAATCTAAAGAAGAACTTTTTTCATTAAAACGAACGATTGAATCATATCGAAACAATCTTAAAACTCAAAAACTTTATAATACTGAAATTGATAATCAAAGATTAAAATCGGTAAGTAATATTGAGAAAGATGAATTTGAAGACAAAATGAAAATGCAAATTAATTATCAGAAAGAATTAAAAGAAGAAATTAATAAATTAAATCATCTAATTGACTTAAGAAATAATCAATTAACACAATCGGAACAAAAATTACAAACATTACTAATGAAAATTCCGGACTTTGTACAACCAGAACAAGCATTGGATAATTCATTGGAAAGTTCAAAGAAATATTAAGAATTCGTACAAAAGAGAAAATATGTTTTGGATGAAATTCAAGAACGAAACAGAATTTTGGAGATGCAGAAGATCCAAGAAAGCAAAGACAGGATGAAGCTGCTGAATACACTGATGCCGTCGAAAGAAGCTGAAAAAGAAAACGAGTTAAAAATTGAGGAATTGATCGAAGGGAGCCAGAAAAACCAAAAAGAAATGGATGAACTGATAGAAGAGATTGGAATGAAATGAAATTTGTTAATAAAAATTGTTTTATTTCATAATTCAAATTCTCTTGTTAATTATTTTTTTTCATTAAAAAGTAATTCACATCAGAAAAAATAAATGCAGAATTCGATGTGAATAAAAAATAATTTTCATTATACAAAAAAAATTTTTAAGCATTTTTCAATAAATATTTTTCATATGTCATATTAAAAACAAATTCAAAATTCCTTTTTTTATTTTGTAAGTACCTCTTTGATCAACAAAACCAAACCCCGTTGTTATGAATTCAAAAATGAAGTGATGTGAACATAAACCATTCAAAAAGTTCGTGAAGAAAAAAATTTTATTATGACGATTAAATATATCAATAAATGTAATTCACTCCTGTAGGAAAACCCGAACAATGGATTTGATGTAAGTTAGTGCTTCGTTAACACCTTCACTTTCATTTTCTTCTGCAAAACTCTGTATCTCATCAATCAATCCCGAGTCATTCATAATAGCAACAGCACCCTGTGGATCTAGTTGTATTATTGATGTGAAAAAATCCATGAAATTCACAATTAACACTGGATCTGATGCGATCAAATCACATATATATTGGAAAGCGCCACACTTCATGTACTCAATTCTAAATGGAATAATCTCAGGAGATGTGTTTTCAGTCAGAAACACACACATACAATACGCACAAAATTTTTTGTTTTCAAAACATAAATTGTCAGAAATTTTCAGAAGTGTATGAAAAAGTCCAAATTTGAATACTTCAGAAGTGAAGCAATGCGTCAAATTCTCGATGTGCTCATAAAGCTCCAAAGATGGAACAGATGCAAACTCGACCAAATGAGCAGTAAGAAGATTAAGCATATCCTCTTGTATGAAAAGTTTCATTTTGTCTTTGGCAATAGATTTTAAAGAATGATAACCAGCCATCAAATGTTTGTGATTTTTGGATTGTACAAGAAGACCAGTGATTTTCTCGGTGTAGCCAAGTTGTGAAATGATCCTTTCGCAATCAACATCTTCAGCTAGACTTGAAATTAAATTTAAAGAAATTACAAAAAGATCATCATCAATTACGTACCCAAGAAGCTCATTAACAATCTGAATTATTGGAGAAAGTATAGGTTTGAGGTCTTTGTAAATAGAAGCTTTCAAAAAGAAATTTATAATGGCAGTAAGAAGAGGAGTTGATTCAGTCGACTTTAGAGCAACCCTAAAAATCTGAGTGAATTTTTCAAATGTTTGCGGTGTAAAAAAGCCTTGTAAAGCTTCAATTTTGTTTTCAGTTAAATATGTTAATGCTTGGAGAGAAAGAATTTCAGTTTGCGCATTGATACCAGAAAGAGCAATGCTACAAACAAGTGTTACAAGTTCTGGATCAACCAATAAATCAAATTTTTCGTCGAATTCTCTCCACATATTAGAGATTATTTGCAATGCGCACAACCCACTTTCTTGATTTTGAGTTATTCCTTTTAGATAAATGATCAATTTTGTGAAAAATTTTGATGGAATTTCTTTTTGAAATTGAAATCCTTCTTGATTTGTAAAAACTACGAGATATCTGAGTGCGTTCACATCGTCTTCATCAATTACCTTTTGAACAGCCAAGTTAGCTTTTGATACGTTTTCGATTTCTTCATCATCGTTGTCGCGAATTATTTGGTAAGCACGCTTGAGAGTTCCGTCAACACTTTGAAAGTTTGGAAGTTTTCTTCCAAAATTAGAGACTTCTGAATCATTTTCCCACATATGAAATGAATTATTGAATTTTTTTCTTTGTGATCACCCAAAAAGTGAAAAGTGTCATGTATACGTTTTGAAGAAAAACACAAAAATTTCAGCATATCAAATTGTTTAGAAGCACTTGCAGTGGACCAGCTTCGTTGTATTCGTCACGTGTGATAAATTATATTTGTACATTTTATGAAATTTGATGAAATCTGACGATTAAAAAATAATAAATTTTATGACTCATTTATACTAAATTATGAATAGCTTTCAAAGAATGTTTGGGAACTTCATAAGATGTTAATCAAAGAGGACATAATCTGAATGAGGTTGTAAAATAATTCGAAATGATGAAATTGAAAAACTTCAAGAAATGTCAACAAAGTGATTTTGATATTAATCAAATAATAGCACCATCACTTTATGAAAAATGTTCATTTATTGATAAAGGAATTTCTTTGATTATGCAGCATTTTTTGGATCGATCAAATGTTTTAAATTTTTACTTATGAATAATGCATCAACGGTTTAATAAACATCAAAAAAAGGCGACCGTTTGCAGGAAAGCTAGCGGTTTTGTATCGTCCAAAATCAACCATACAATTTTTATACAATGTCACAAATTAAAAAAGTAATCGTAAGTGGTTTATTTTAATTATTTCAAACAGCACTTATGATAGCATCTGAAAATGGGCATTTTGAAACCGTTAAAATTATTGAACAAAAAGAAATTGATATTAATGCCAAAAGTGAAATTTCACAAAATAAAATAAGCTGAAATATTTATTTTTTAGTCAATCTCAATAAATGAACTTTATAAATTCTCTGTTTTTTAATTCCAATTTTTTCAAATGATAAAACAATTTGCAGAAGGCGTATTAACACTAATACACTTTTAATAAACTAGCACTAAGATGACTTAATGATATAACAACAAAATATTAAATTTTCTCAATAAAATGTCATTTTTTTAAGTGGAGCAATTTTTTTATTTATAAACATATGTTCTATATCCAAATATGTCGTTGCAAAATAATGTTATGCTTTACGTTTAAATGCTTCTAAAAAATATCCTATTTTAGACGAGATATTAACATTTTAAAACATAAGTTATTCAAAAGTGATAGTCACTGTAAATCAAATAAGAAAAATCACCTTTAAAGTTTTTTTCTCAAGATTTCACTAATGATTTAAAAAGACCATTTATTGCCCCAAAATGTTACTTTTTTGTCCCAAATGAAAAACCCTAGTAAATAATAGAGTATAAAGAATAACTCAAAAGAGAAAAGGAAATTACAACTAATGAAAAGAAAATTAATAGAACATGTTTTGGAATTAAATATGTCAAAAAAGTTTTTATGAATAAGAAAAATAAAAAAATTAAGCATCTTAAAGAATAGAATCTCAAGGAAATTAAATGTAAATGAAAAGAAAAAGAATAAAATATTTTATTAACAAAAATCCACTAAATAAAAATTATTAAACATGATAAATAAGTTAAAAATGTCTTACATTTATATCAATTTCATCATTTTTTTTATCCATTTTGATGATTTTTGCTTTCTAAAATGAATTCTTTTTATTGTAATAACAGAACAACAATATTTGTTTTCTTCTAAAGATATCTGAAACATTCAAAAAATTGATCCATTTCAAACATTAAGAAGAAATCCAAAAGAATTATAATATTACACAATGTGAATGTGAATAACGTTGAACGTAGAAGAGTTTTTTATTAAAAATATGTTTTGACAAATGAAGAAAATAACTTAAATTTGAACTAGAGGAATTTTTTCCACTGAAAAATTGATTTTAATTGATGTTCTACATGTTTGATTTACACCATTTCTTACAGTGTGTGATTTTTTTAGAATAAAAATTAAAAGAAAACTCAAAGGAAAAAAAATAAGGCCAAAAAGCCTTTAGTTGAGTTGCTTATGCTGAATAAGAGCATTTGATGAGTTAAGAACAAGTTCGAACTCAAAATCTCTTCCGGGACATGAGTTAGTTACAAGAATTATATTTGACTTGATATTACCATCTTGTAATTGATCAACAGTTTTAATTTCCTTCAAAACAAATGGAAATATTTGATCTACCATCGTGTTCAACAATTTGATAGACTTTTCAACAATCTGTTGGGCTTCTTGAGAATTAGTATCAATTGAACGTGACATGCTTGTACGTGCAAATTGAAAAAGTATATTTTGATCGTCAAGATTCTCAAAAAGTTATACAAACACGTTTATTAAGACGTTAAATTCATACACACAAGCCTCCAGAAAAATGTCAAATTAACGGTCTTTTCTAAGAACATATAAATCATATTGAAAAATATCTCATCTTCAGCCTAAAATTTTTATTAGCTTTATGTAATTAGTTAGAAGGCGTTTAAAAAATAAAATTTTCATGATTTAAAGAATAACGCATAAATATTAAATTTTGATATTTCGAAAATTTTATTTTCTTTTTAAAGCATTTTCTTGATAGCAAAGTTAAATTGGGTCATTATTTCGTCAAATGAAATTTTTCCAAAATTTAAAGCACTTTTACAATTGATTAAAAGTGACAAAAATTACATGTAAAAAAAATGCCTCTCAATATAAAAATATTTTTTGAGAGATCCTCAACTTCAAATCTAGCAATATTTTTGTTAATAATATTTTTAAGTTAAGAATGTAATAGGAAGGAGATGACAAAAATTGTTATTATGAAATGTTGAGTGTTCAATCTTTTTAGATGTTATCTAATTTCGACCATACATTTTTAGGAATCTTGAAATATTTCCTATATAGTAATATTGTAAATTGGTTATATTTATTTTGTAAATTATTATTTGATAATATTTTTACTAAATTTTTGAGAAAAAGTTAAAATATATGAAAAAATCTACTTTTCCAACAATTAATCAAGTATAACTTTTTATACCATTTTCATTTCATTTTTGGCCAAAAAAAATGGCCAAATATGGTTTCAAAATGATATTTATTTAGTGATTTAACATTTATTTAATCATATAGGAATGCACTTTATTTTGAAGTTGAAAAAAAAGTGATATAGAAATCTATGCATGAAATCTATGCTAAAAAGATTGTATCGGTTTACGTAATTATTGTTTTCTATAGGTTTATTTTTTTATTATTATCACCAGTATTCGAGATTATATAGGGACAAAAAAAATCTCTTTGCATTATGAAAAAATAGTTTCCTATTAATTTATTATACATTCATATATAAAAACAGAATCTATAAAGGAATACAATTCAATTTGCAAATATAAATTACATATAATACTTATTCATCTAATAATTTATTATTTTTTATCATTTGACTTGGTTTTTCCAATTCATTTTTTTCATTTTCCAGATTTATTTATTGTATTTCTTGATCAAGAAGTTTTTTATCCATTAACAACATTTGTTTTTCATTTTTAAATTTACTTGTTTTTCTTAAAAGTGAACGAATTTCTGATTTTCCTGAATGCAAAGAAATTGATGATCTTTTCAAAGTCTATATATCTCTAAGAATTCTTCTTACCTGCGTTTCGTGTTGACTTTTGAAGGTTACATAAATTTATCTTTGATAACGTCACAGATTCATTTGATGCTTTTCGTTCCGTTCTGTAATTTCTTTGTTATATTCGTCCAATTCCTTCGTTTTGAGATTTGTGATGAATTTCGACTTATGAAATGAATTGATTAATTGTTGATGTTCAACCTAAATTCTTGATATTTCGTTGTTTCCTTTTTGTTCGAGTTCTGTTGAAGAGTGACTTAATCTAAGAGATTCAAGCTCCGACTTCTTTCACGCGATTGTTTGAGATAACTGATGTAGAATGATTCTGCTTGTTCTATGAGTTGATTATTTCGTAAATCTAATAGATACTTTAAGCGTTTCTTTATTAGTAAATAATTTTAGTTTATTAATCTCATTATCAGGGAAATTAGATTATAAACATGTTTAATGTTCATTTAAGAATCATTACTAGCAAAATCTTTATATTTAAATACAAATATTATAGAAAAAGCACAATATCTATCCTTTTAAAAAAAAATTATACATAGCTTTATTAGTTTCATTTGTTAATTATAAATAATCCATTTTAATACCAAACAATTTCAATTCCAGAAGATTTGTTGTTTTTCTCATTAATATACTCCAATCAACAACTCACAAATGAATTCTAATCATTTAGCTTTGAATCTCAACCCAAAACTTTTGAAATTATTTATATATGTTTATGAAATTATTTTTAAAAAATTGAAACAATAGATAAAATTTTTAAAAACTAACATCTTAATTGACCAATTAACTATGTTATAATTTTCCTGTTCATATTTTAAAGAGAATATATAGAAAAAAACTACTTTTAGATTGATTTAATAATATACAGATATAAATATCAAATTTAGAAAGATCTATATAAAAGTATGAATTATAAATATTGATATAATTGTAATTTTTTGAAATGTATTATAAATATTTAATAGAAAAATAATTAATTGATGAAAGGAATTTTTTCCAGTTTAACTTTTGCTATGTCAGAGGATCATTGTTGAATAAATAAATAAATAAATAAATAAATAAATAAATAAATAAATAAATAAATAAATAAATAAATAAATAAATAAATAAATAAATAAATAAATAAATAAATAAATAAATAAATAAATAAATAAATAAATAAATAAATAAATAAATAAATAAATAAATAAATAAATAAATAAATAAATAAATAAATAAATAAATAAATAAATAAATAAATAAATAAATAAATAAATAAATAAATAAATAAATAAATAAATAAATAAATAAATAAATAAATAAATAAATAAATAAATAAATAAATAAATAAATAAATAAATAAATAAATAAATAAATAAATAAATAAATAAATAAATAAATAAATAAATAAATAAATAAATAAATAAATAAATAAATAAATAAATAAATAAATAAATAAATAAATAAATAAATAAATAAATAAATAAATAAATAAATAAATAAATAAATAAATAAATAAATAAATAAATAAATAAATAAATAAATAAATAAATAAATAAATAAATAAATAAATAAATAAATAAATAAATAAATAAATAAATAAATAAATAAATAATGTTTACCTAATATCTAGAAATTATTTAAATTCTGCAATTTCTTTGTAGACTTTTTCGAATTGTGAATAATTTAATTTGTTTGATCCATAAATTGGATGAACAATCAAATCAAAGTATTTCCCAAGACCTTCATCAACTAGTAAGAATCTGAAATACTCCCGCAACATCAGATGCTTTGTTTCGAAAAACTCCACAGCCAAAAGCGCCCAAAACGATTACATGTTCATCATGATCAATTGCCCGAAGAATTATTTTTCGGCATCTTTCTAGCATAACCCTGTGAACATCCTCCTTCGAATTTTTCAATTCAAAGACCCCACAATTGTTAACAGCTGGAGATGTAATAATTGATACTTGATATGGGTCGTTAAGAAACTTGCCATTATCTTCTCGAAACACTGGAACGCGAGGAGAATAAATCATGTAGTCACTATATAATAAACTTTGTTTTCGATTATAATTATACATTTCTTGATGAACCGTGAGAGTGGAATACAAGGCAGAGCTTCGGCAAAGCATTTCTTCCTGAGCTTGTGCCCCAGAAAGAAAGCCACCTCCTGGATTTCTTGCAGCCGCAAAATTTAAACATACAACATTGTCTCTATTTTCTTCGCGGATTAAACGATAACATGCTTGAAATGTTGATTCCTGAGTAACTTGAATGATTCCTGCTCTATTGGGACATTGTGGTAATTGCGACTTATATTCAGGATCATAAAGAACAGAATTTGCAATAGAATATTCAATTTGGTCTTTGATATTTTGGACTTGACCATTAGGTGATGTATAGAAACCAACTTTCAAAACATCTAATGTTTCTTGTGCGATTTCTTTGTTAATGTTCTTTTTGTTCATAAAGTTACTGAGTTAAACCTCAGTCAAAAAATGTTCGTACTTGAGTAAACTGTTTGATACTTTTCTACCGATAGCATAAATGAAAAAATGGATTTATCTCGATATCATCAAACAAAAAATAGATACAATTGAATAGAAATATACACAATATAAAATGGGTACATTTCCAGAGCACACGGTGCAACGTTGTCTGGAACAGAGGTTTTAGAGAAACTTTCGAAAACGTAAAAAGGATTTCAAAAGTGATTTTTTAAAAAATAAATATCACATTACGCATTTTAAAAATTGATTTTTGTTTAAACATTTTATTTCTACAAATCAAAAATAAAAAAATGCAGCAAATGCATTTGATCATTGCAAGGCGATATAATTATTTTCTAAATGTTGTTAATGTTTAAAACATAATCCTTATGATATTATTTCATAACTAAAAGCTATTTTCTACATGAGCAATTATGAATATTGGGAAGATATGCCGAGCTAAGTAATATATATTCTTTAAAATATATCATCAATTTTGGAATTATTCGATTTACCAAGAAATAATAAATTAGAGACGGCTTTGATTAAGCTTAATTATGATGATTTAGAAAAATATGTTTTTATACCATTTGATGATTTTGCGCATGTATGTTCAAATGAAATAAATAATTCAATTTCATCAATTTGTTGAAAATTTTTGTCTAATATAAATGACGAAAGTAGTTCGATGTTTGTTTAAGTTTGCATTAAAAAAGAAAAACAATTTTTTGAACCATTTTTAGGTATATGCAAAATGTAAATGAAATTAAAACAAACATTCCAATTAGTTATATCTCAATATTCTTATTAGCATCGAATACTAAAAGACCTTTTCTCTCTAGTAAATTCCGTTTGCAAGCAAACCCAAATGACATAACAAAAGAATTATTTCATTCATATCGCCAAGTTTAATTGCATTGTCACCAAAAATCACAAAATTTCGTTTGAATATTTTGGAAAAAAGTCATTAGGCGAACTTGAGTTAATTGGGGATTTAAAGTTAAGGAAATTTGTTTAGGAATAAATATACATGATTAAAAATTAATTATATTAGAAAAAATTTAATTTATTTGTTATTATGGTAAAAGATTTAATATCATTTTGGTTTTAGTATCAAATATTACACTTAACTATTTTGTTCAAGTAATTTAACTATTTCTGTATGACCACTCCAAGATGCTCTCATATGTGCTGTTTTAAATAATTTAAATAATTTCCAAATATTATTTTGAAATCCAAAATTATTAAAATAAATTCTATATAAAACAAATAAATATCTTTAGCATTAATATCAATTCCTTCTTGTTCAAGAAGTAATTTAACTATTTCTGTATAACCATAAGAAGATGCCCACATAAGTGCTGTACAAAATAATTTAAATAATTTCCAAATATTATTTTGAAATCCAAAATTATTAAAATAAATTCTATATAAAACAAATAAATATCTTTAGCATTAATATCAATTCCTTCTTGTTCAAGAAGTATTTTAACTATTTCTGTATGTCCATTTAAAAATGCTAAAATAAGTGCTGTAATAAATAATACAAATAATTTTCAAACTTTATTTTGAAATATTAAATTATTAAAATAAATATTTTTAGTATTAATATCAATTCCTTCTTGTTCAAGAAGTAATTTAACTATTTTTGTATGACCATTTTCAGATGCAAGCATAAGTGCTGTTTGAAATAATTTAAATAATTTCCAAATATTATTTTGTTATCCAAAAATATTAAAATAAAAATCAAATAAAACAAATAAATATCTTTAGCATTAATATCAATTCCTTTTTGTTTTAAAACGTATTCAACTAGTTCAATATTTCTTGATTCTGCTGAAAATACCAATATATCATGAGGAATTGAATGCTCTTTAAGAAAATATTCAACTAAGAAAATATTTCCAATCATTGTTGCTTCATTAATAACATCATCATTAATTTTCATCCTTTCTCTAAGTAAAAATGAAAATATTTCGTTTTATTAAAATCGTTAAAATACTTCTTGAACAAAAAGAAATTGATATTAATGCAAAAAATATTTAAGTATTTTATTTAAAATTTATTAAAATAATTTGATATTTATTTTAATTATTTGGAATTTATTTTAATTATTTGATACAGCGCTTATATGTGAATCAAGAAATGGTTTTATTGAAATCGTTAAAATGAGATCATTAACTTTTACTGCATTTTGGAAAGTTAGAATGACTATATATAGGTACTTACCTTGTTCTTGTGAAATTTTCGTAGCTCAATGGAACGGCTTTTTTTATGAAACAATGATGACTAGGTTCGAGTCAAATGGCATACTTTTTTTTTGACATTTTTAGTATTATCAAATGAACTTTGAACAAGGCTGCATTTACCTTCAATTAGGTTTAAGACAGAATTATCTCAATACTGTATTTCACAAGCAATTGTCTGTTTTAAAATTTCCAGGTTCTCCCTATTTATCATATTTCGATATTACAAAATTTATTCAAAATTTACCATTATTTATTACATGTAAAAAGCACACCATTAGACAAAATAATGATATTAATTTTTCGATATCATGTTCCAAATGTGATCAAATAATTTTCAAATTGCATCTACAAAAAACCTCTGAAACAGGAACAATAGGCTGCCGAATTCTTTGCGAACATGTAATCGACCTTCTTCATGAAGAAACAGATAATACTTTCAGAGTGTTTATATTTGTGTTTCCATTGGATGAAGAAATAATAGACAATCATAAAAAAGATTTCAGAATAATTCATCCGCTTCGGATGATCGGTAAAATAATATATAAAAATACTTCGAATGGAATTTTAAAACATTTTTTGAGGCAAATTATTTTTTCAAATTGTTGGAATTATAAACTTTCGAATCAAAAAACAAAATGTTTAAGTTTGGATAAAATTATTTCTTCAAGGAGTGGTTTTTTCTTCTTATATTTATATGAAAAATCAAATATTAAAAATTTATTAGTATATGATAATAAACCGATTCAATGCTTCATTTGGATTTCTCCTGGAATTTCAGAATTTCTATCTATCGATGGTGGTAGTCTTTATATTCAAATAGATGCTTCGTTTTATGCTTTACGTCCTTATGTGTATTCAATACCACTTTTAATATTCAATAATGCATCGATTCCGTTAGGGATTATTTTAGGTCCATCGGAATCTGAAAATTTATATTCACTTATTTATCAATGTATCAAAAAAATTACTAATTCTGATCGTTTAAATAATTTACCAGTATTATCTGATGAAGGGAGTGCTATTGAATCTTTTGTTAATCATGAAAATTCAGAACAATTTTTATGTTATAGGCATTTAATTGATGAAATTGGTTCGGGGTCTTTTATTGCACAAATTGTCAAAAGATTATTATTTCAACCTAATATTGATAGTTATGAGGTTCAATTAGTTCAATCTATTGCAGATGTTAATGAACTAATTATTAATAAAGAAATCGATTCAAAAACGATTATGAAATTTGCGAAAATATTTGATTTACAAATATTAAATGGTAAACTTATTGCAAAAAGTAGTAATCATCGAAATGGTTTATGGAATAGACAGACATTAGGAATCTCAACATGCTCAAATCACATTGAAAGTTTGCACAAAAAAATGAATGTGAATGTTTTCCGATTTTACAAAATTAATCGAAGATTACAAATTGTTTTAGATACAATTTTTGATATTTATAATAATTTTGAAATAAATTCAAGAAAACAAACTCATAGATTACTTTGCAATTTAAAGAGAGTTGCACAACAATCTTCAATCGTTCAATGTGAAACATGTTATATGAATTGTGGGTGGGGTGATATATATTCAAATATATTTGGAATTAATGATTTTCCTTGCATACATACTATAAAATGCTCAAGTTTATATTTTGAAAATCTTGAACTTCCGATCTTTAATAATGACATAAATTTTGTTGAAATTTATCCATCATTTGATTCTTGGTCGTTTTCTTCAAAAGCACCTGTATACTCTTTTGAAAAAACATATGATGAATATAATTATTTCAAACAAAATATTAAAGAATGTGATTTTATATATGAATTAGCCAAAGATATATATAACATTAAAGGATGCTTATTAAATTTAAGAGAAACTTTTATGGAAGTTTCTGAACTATGGGGTGTCGAAACTAATAATAATAAGGAAAATATGAATAATGTGAACTTCAAAGCAAAATTTAAATCTAAAGCATATAAAAAAATAAAATGAGTATTAAACCATGAATTATGTTTCAAAATAATTAAGTAAACATATTTTAATAATTTCAAATTAATGCTGAATTTTTTATTATAATGAAAAACGAATAATAGGGTATTATTGTATAAATATTCATTAAAAATAATAAATTAAATAATAATGTGTTTTGAATGATTTTTGTATCAAATTAATTTTGGAGTTTATATTTTAAATCTTGAGAATAATTGTGGCAATATAGAAAATGAATATCAATAAATTGCATATAATTGTAAGATAAATAAATATTCATATTTTCTCATTGTATGATTTTTTGTAGTAATCTGAATGTTAATAAAAAATTGATTTTAAAAAATATGCATAAATATTATAAAAATATTTTTCGGGATTATGAATTTTTTTTTCAGAGAATGGTTTATGAAAAACAAATATTTGAAAATTAGAAAAACGAAAAAATTGCATAAATTATCGATAATTTTCTATAAATAACTAACAACCATAATAATTTCCACCTTATCATAGATATGTCAAACTAAATTAAAATACATTATGATATAAACAGTAAAAAAGTATAATTGATCTTCATCTCACAACATGATTTTTTTGCCTATGTCTGTTCGCAATTTTTATCAAATTTCATATCGTCATTGAATTTCTTAAATACAAAAATAAGAATATTTTCATTATTTATCTGAGTATTTAAATAATTACAACATTTTATGATTTACCTAATTATCTTGTTATAATTTTTAAAATATGAAAAAAAATAAGCATTCAGTAAAAAAAAGTCAAAAAAATATAGAATCATTGAATCGAACCATCGGAATACAAAATGAAAAACAGTAAGCCTTCAAATAAGTTACATGAAATTCAAATAAGTAAAATCAAAATTTATATATAATCATATTAACTTTCGAAAATGCAATAAAAATTTCCACTCCCGTTAAAATGCTTCTTGAACAAAAAGAAATTGATATTAATGCAAAAAATATTTAAGTATTTCTATATTCCCTTGTTGAACTGCTAAATCAATTAGTGTTATAAATTATTAAAATAAATTAAAAATTAATAAAATAAAAATCAAATGACTAAAATAAATATATTTCGCACTAAGATCAATTTCTTTTTGTTCTAAGAGTAATTTCGCTATTTCTAGATTCTCTTTTTCAAGTGCTATATGAAATGGTGTTTCAAATTATTCATATTAATCGAAAATTATTAAAACAAATCCAATTTTTTTAAAAAAAATTGTAAATCATTAAAATAATCATGAAATTATTAAAATAAATTCCAAATTATTAAAATAAATCATAAATTATTAAAATAAGTTCCAAATTTTTAAAATATATTTCAAATTATTAAAAGAAATTCCAAATTTTTAAAATGTGTAAATTAATAATTAAAATATCCTTTCTATGAAATTCAATTGCTATTTCGATTTGATTTTCACATATTGAATCGTATCGTTCACATAACTGAACAATTTCTAAATTTCCTCCTGCAATTGCATATTTTAATGAATTTTTAATAATTGATCCATTCGTTAATATATATTCTTGTTCAAGAAGTATTTTAACGATTTTAATAAAACGAAAATATTTCGATATGAAATACAAAGATTTCCTAATTCTTCTAAATTATTAATTTCTTCTAATTTGTTTTCATAAAGATATTTAAAGATATCATTTCGATGAAATTCAATTGCTGCTTCATATGCTTTATCAAATGATGAATGATTTTGTTCACATAAATGAATGATTTCTTCATTTCCACCAGCAATTGCATATTTACCTGTGTTATCTATTTTAGAACCATTCATAAGTAAAAATTTAAAACATTTAATCGCAGAAAAAAATGCTGCATAATCAATTAATGTAACATTTCTTTGATTAATAAATGAACATCTTTCATAAAGTGATGGTTCAATTGTTTGATTAAAATCAAAATTTGGTTGTGATGATATTTCTTGAAGTTTTTCGATTTCATCATTTCGAATTATTTTTACAATTTCATTTGGATTCTGTCCTTCTCTAATTAATTTACAAAATCATTTTCCCTTAAATAGATTGCTAATTTATCTTTAGACATATAATGAACAAAATAAGCACACTGGTTGTTTTTTACAATATTTGGTTCAAGAAAATTATGTTCAATCATAGCTTCAATAAGATAAGATGATTCATCTGTATACTTATTGATAAGAAATCGCCCAAATACATCATATATATTGGATTTGATTTTATTACTCTCTTCAAATGTTCTTATTTCTTTTATAATATTCAAAAATAAATATACGTTATTATTTTTAATCACAAAGGAATAATATATCATTTGAATAATAATTAAGTCATAAGATAAAGGATGGATTTCATCAAATTTGTTGAACATTAAACCTAAAGATCGAGAGAAATTTTCTTCATTCAAACTAAAAATTGATTGATTTATTGATAGAAGTGTTTCCCAGTTGCGATGTTCCTTTGGTTTCATGTGGAAAATTAACAACTTCGGGCTCAAAGCCTTCAAACCGCCTATCGGCAAGCCGTTACAGCCGGTTATGAATTTAATTTACATTGACTGCTAATCGTTATTCATTTCGGATATCGTATCAAAAAGCATTTTGATTTGAGGGGAATTGCTGGCATTAAAGACGAAGGAATTTCATTAATTTGAAAGTAAATATATAAACTTGTTATTTTTGTTTTCTTTCATTACTTAGACGATACATTTCTTTAAAACTTCTTTAACAATGTTTTTCATCAATTATGCCTCTGAGCCCAAATGGCCCATTACCAATTGACTCTATGACCATTTTTGAACTTCTTCAAATCTCCATTCTTAATTTGAGCTCCTTCCCGATCAGTAACTTTAGCTGCTTTCTCAATCTTATAAATGAATTCATTTGCTTTGAAATAAATCCATTTCTCTTTTTCATCTTCTGTTCATTGTAAACCAAAAACAAACGACTTGCCCGATTTACATACAAAAAATATGTGGCTCTGTGGGCAGAGATCTGCATTGCCAAGATGAAAACCCTACATGAAACATTTAAACTCAAAACTCGTTCAATTACATGGCTAATAATAATTTGATGATAATGTTCTACTTGTAAACACTTTTAGTTGACATCAATGTTAATGAATAAAGATTTCATCATAAAGAATTTGTATACAAAAAGAAGCAAAAACAAAAAATTGACAATTCATGTTGTTTAGAAGCACTTGCGGTGGACAATTCCTGGACCAGCTTCGTTGTATTCGTCACGTGTGATAACCATTTGTGGGAATGTGGCGAGTGATGCGAGGATGGAGCCACCGATCCAAACTGCGTACTTACGTTCTGGTGGGGCGACGACTTTGATCTTCATTGTTGGTGGTGCGAGGCGGACCATTTCCTTCTCCATACGTTCTGGGAGACCTTCGAACATTGTGGTACCACCAGAGAGAACAATGTTAGCGTAGAGATCCTTACGGACATCGATATCGCATGCCATGATGGAGTTGAAGAGGGTTTGGTCGATACCTTCGAATTCGAAGCCATTGAAGTGTGGCTTGAAAAGAAGTTCTGGGCACCTGAAGCGCTCGTTAGCGATGGTGATGACGTTGCCATCTGGAAGTGTGTATGAGATGTCGCATTCGGATGTTGTGGCGGCCTTGTTCATTTCTTCATCGAAATCAAGAGCAACATATGCATGCTTCTCCTTGATATCACGAACAATTTCCTTTTCGGCGGATGTTGTGAAGGTGTAACCACGTTCGTTGAGGATCTTTTGGAGGTAGGCTGTGAGATCACGACCGGCGAGGTTGATACGCATGATGGCGTGTGGAAGGGAGTAACCTTCGTAGATTGGAACTGTGTGGGAAACACCATCACCTGCATCGAAAACGATACCGGTTGTACGACCTGATGAGTAAAGGGAAAGAACGGCTTGGATACCAACATAGAATGCTGGAACGTTGAATGTTTCGAATTGGAGTTGGATCATCTTTTCACGGTTGGCCTTTGGGTTCATTGGGGCTTCTGTAAGAAGAACTGGGTGCTCAGCTGGGTCAACACGTAATTCGTTGTAGAAGGTGTGGTGCCAGATTTTTTCCATATCGTCCCAGTTGGTAACGATACCGTGTTCAATTGGGTACTTGAGGATAAGGATACCTGCCTTAGCGCATGCTTCATCACCAACATATGTATCCTTGTTTTGACCACCAGCGATTGTTTGGACATACTTTGGACGACCAACAATTGATGGGAAAACTGAGCGTGGTGCTTCATCACCAGCGAAACCAGCCTTGCACATACCGGAACCATTATCGATAACTAATGTTTGAACTTCGTCTTCAGCCATGAAAACTAAAATGAAGTGGAAATCAGGTGATGTGACTTCCTCTGAAAAAAGCGGACAATTTCCGTTGGCGGCAGTTTTATTGAGGTTACATTCAAAAATCAGTATTCAATTTTTGGACAATTTTAATGTGACTTTGTGGGAACTTTCGTTTTTTTGTTGTTTCGTCATGGGTTCGGAATTCTATTATAATATTTCAATTTTTTTCATAACAAAGATAAAATATATTGTTGGATGCGAACTAATTTAATTTTGAAATCAATTAATTCTAAATTATGTATAAAACAAAAGTACTTAAATCTGTGCATATTATGTTGATTTTTATGCATAAATTTATTTGTAAAATAAGATAAAATTGCAAAAAAATGGTTTTGAACATTGATGCAATTCTCTAAGTTTCAAAAAAATTACATCATAAAGTATATAAATGTGTCAGTATTTAGCATTTGCTATACATGAGATGATTTAAATAAAAAAGAAACAAAAAATTTTTGAATCTATTTACTTATTTTTTTGACAGCTGTCCATATTGTTCTTGCCACCAAAAACTAAAATTTAGAACATATTTATCGCAGCTTTGGAATGACAATTATAAAATTCTTCTCCCCATCAACACAATTCAATTATATTTGTATCGTCTTCTATGAGAATTTTCAACAAGTTAAAGCGAATGGTTATTTATGTTATATACAAATATTTCTGTAACTGAATGACATATTCACTTGGGAAAGTTCCAATAACGAAATTCAAGAATTGTTCCTTTGACAAATTATATAATTTATGTGATGTTACCATTGGATTTACATGTGAAAAATAAAATGTATTATTATCTAAATTAAAAGGATTTCTATCCAAATAATTCAAATACAATTCATAAGATTTTACTTTAAATTCATTGCCAACATTAAATGAAAATAATAAATAAAAATAAAGATTAATATCAAACTGTAACCCAGTGGTATTAAATCCATTTAACAGTATTTCATACAAAATTTCAAAAGAAAAATTATTTTTTGGTAACCATACATCAATATTTTGTTTGTCAATTGAATAGATGAAAGCGAACGTTAAAAATAATATCGTTCTATCGGTAACCGTTGTTGTATTTATGATTTGAATCAAGTAAAATATCAAATTCAATACATTATTTTTAGTGTTTTCAGTACCATTTAAATATAAAGCAATTGCTAAATCAGAAAATCTTAAATCAATGTTTGATTCTTTATATTTATTATTAGAATATTGTAAAAAGAATTGCTCTATTCCATCAATAACGCCAATACGAGCGAAAAATGCAGATATACCAAATATAGAGCAAATTATTTCGGGTGAAATAAATGATTGCGATATAAACTGTATGAAACAATTATAAAATTTCTTTAAATTTTCAGTAATTACAAAATCTTTGTTTGGTAGCGATGAAAATATTAATGATGAAAGTTGAATAGTACTTATTACTTTATTCGAATCGAATAAAAATTCACATAAAATCGGCAAAAAAATTTCTTGAATAATTAAACAATAATTTGGATACACAATATAATCAGAAATAAAATGTCCAATATCAAAAGCAACGTCAATATTTTCGACATAATTAATCCACATTTCCTTATAATATAATAAATATTCAGGTATTATTTGTTGGTAATTATCAACAAAATTTAATAATATTTGATTAACAATACTGAGCACATCGACAACAATTCCGGTTGTAATACTTTTAGCAATTGTACTAAGTGGTCCCAACGCTGTGTTAAGAAGTAATTTAGAGTTGTCTGTGTTTTTGATAGAAAGAGCTTTAGATACTAATAAAGGAATTGCAAAATGATTGGATTGAATATATTGTTCTGGAATTTGTTTTCCAGTGTAAATACAACACATTAAATACCTTCCAATAAGTATTGGATCATCATTAGTGACGGGCTCTGGAATTTTAATATCAATATCAGAATCAAAAGTCTGTGTGTATGTTTCTATAATATAAAATGCAGCTTCTTCACTTCGTGGATCACTAAACATATTACTTAAATGGGGAAAAATTTGGTCAAATTTAACTTTATATAACTTGAGAACTTGTGCAGCTTCTTCACGGAGAAATGTGTTTTCTTCAATATCATTACAAATATTCTCAGCAACAAAGAACTCTAAATCATTCAGCCACATCTGATATTCATCATCAGATGCAATACAAAGACGAATGCAAATAGGAATAAATGGTGTTTGCACTATTGATTCGTCAGCCATATACGTAAACATATTGAGAATTGAAATAGCATATGTCGAAAAGCTATAACTGGTCCTATCGGGCAGAACTTTTTCAGTTGGAAAAGGGCAAATTTGGGCTAAATTTGATAGCTGAAAAGTGACTGATTTATACTTTTCTTCACTCTCAGGAATCAGCGAAAGGAGGGGAAGAAGCTCTGAAAGTGTTGGCAAGAAATTGATAATATCACTCTGGGATAAGAAGTATTGAAGAACAAAATTGAATAGTGGAGAAAAAAACTCATAATTTGTTGAATTTAATTGATTGCTTACAAACTTGGTGATACAACGTGCAGATAGAACAAAAGAAAATACATCTGTAGGTTTCATGATGATTCCACAAAGATATTGAAAAACATTTTCTGAAATTTGACGACGAATTTCAATGTAGTGAAATAAAGTCAGAAGAATGCCATAAATTTGAGTGTCTTCTTGGAAAATAAATTCTTCTATATTATTTATGGATTCGCCTAAAATATAGGAAACTGGAATAACAAGATCATCAATTTGACCATTCAAAAATGGAATTAACAAATGAATTGCTTCTGTGTTTAGCTGTAATTTGTGTCTATAAATTGTGTATAGTAATAATTTTTTAGAATTTAAATCTGTTTTTTCATCTAAAATCAAGTTTATAAATTGCGATGCCAACTGTACACCATCCCTAGATGCCATGATTCTTGTCACTCTATGAATTTCATTAAGTAATTCTGAATTGCCTTCTTTGTAAGCAAGTATTAGTGATTCAGGAATGTTCATTTGAACAGACATTGTCAAAATCTTGTTTGATTTTTAACGGTCGCCATCAATTGCTTGTTTTTTGTCCTCAAACCTAAGCTTTAGCAAGGGCTTCTCGACTTTGTTTATTTGACATAAAAAAATATTTTTTATAGACAAAGTAAAGAGAAAAAAATTGGTTATTGATAATAATGAAATGCACTTAACAACAAATTAATTAAAAACATCCAATTTTATTACTTGCTGATACACAGGCAATAGAATTCATACACATTTTAAAACTTTTTCAACTTAAATATTTTTTAATATATCTTTCAGATTTGCAACTGCAGAAACTATTTCATCGTCACAAGACTCATATGACTCACCAAATTCATCTGCAGCCTTTGTAAAGTCTAAGTAAGACTTTTCGAAGTCCAATAATCTGCAGTCTACTTTTTCAGGATTCTTTTCATCATAAACGATTAAAACGGAAGAAGAATAAAAGCGTATGTTTCTTTCGTGAAGCCTCTTAAGCCCTTCTTCAAGCTTGTTTAACTTCTTAATTACAAATTGTAACTCATTCCGATGCTTAAAGAAATCAGATAAAAATTCTTTAAGTTCTTCTAATGAACATTTTGTGGAAAAATCACGTCCGACATATGAAAGATGGTCTTCTTTGTTCCATTTCTCGGGATTATTGCTGTACCAAATTGCACCTCGAACTCTGAATTTGGTGATTCCGTTCGGTCCTCTGAGATTCTTGGCTGTCCTTCGTGCTGCTTTTTTCTTGCTTGCGCCAATTCTCCATGTTCGTGTTCCGACTTTAAGATCAAGTATCGCTGGTTGTGTAAATCCGGCAGCTACATCTTTTTGTACTAAATATGGAATGTGATTAGTTTCGTGTAAATTTAAGTCAGGGTATGCATCGATTTTAACCTCTTCGTGAGCATAAAATTCACTTATTGGCTTTTCGAAATATACAATGCCAAGAATTTCTGGTAAAAGTGAATTTGGAAAGAATTCAGTAAGGTTTCCTTTATAATAGCGATAAAAACGAAGCTCATTAGGTGTTGCTTTTTTTGCAATATAGCCTTCCTCAAATGGATAGATACTATTGTCGTGACCAAATATTCTTCCGCGTTGAAGACATCCTGGTCGTCCGTCTATATGAAAGGTAAATTCGTTGGGCCCTTGTTCCATGTGGATGGGTTTGGTCATGTGCCACTTTTGGACCTTCTCAAATGAAAAAAAACTTAGGAAAATTGTTAGGAATAAGACCAACAAAGTCCCTCAATTCAGCGGTTTTCAAATCCTTTTTTAAACAGGATGTAAATGCACAAAAAGCTGTGACGATAAAAATGGTTGTTATCAATTTAATGATAATGATAAACCTTGGCTCACAGCCAATTCGAAATAAATTTCGATGATTTTAAAAGCCTATGAAATACATAATAAGATATTTAGTAATTTTAACTCCAAGAACGAATACAGTATATATAAATAATAAGTCCTATCAGATAGAAATTATTAAGTTTCATCTAAATTTAAGCTAAAATACCATACATTTTGAAAGCTCATTTAAATGTGATGGAATTTGATTATTTTGGAAAAAGAAATCAACAAGGAATTCACATCTTTTGCGACATTGTTAGTTAAAAAACCAATTTTTTATTAATTAATAAAATTTCCATATTCTTCACAATTTCTTCATCAAGTCGAGAATATCTTTTTTTTTTATTTTTGTGCAGTTTGATTTTGTTGAGGAAGGTTTCTTCCACATGATCAATTAGAAAAAGGTAATTTTGTTTTCAAAAAGATATATAATGATTTTATCTAGGCTTAACTATATCAGAACTAGGCAAATATTCTTCGTTAATTGTGGGTGTTGTGGAGTAAACAGATGTTGAAATGGTAATTTACCATTAAATTTCGATTGAATATTTTAATAGAAAAAAATTATATTTCTTTTATTTTATTCCATGATAAACAAATCTTAATGCTACAAAACAAATAACACACTTTATATATTATGAAAAATACAAATATGTATATAAGAGAATTTTGATTTGTAATGTCTTAATCGACTTTTTCTATGTATGAAACTGAAAAATATTTCAATATAAATAATGACAGTATGATATACATATAACCAAGATGCACAAAGAAGAGCAAATAAACGAAATAAATCAAAAATCTCAAAACGAATTAGAAACATTAAACACATTCAAAAATATAATATTTTGCTTAAACATAAATAATTTTGCTCAAACAGTAGATTATATAAACAACAATTTTTGCGAAAATCATCCATTATCTTATCACTTAATTGTAAGTCGTATGATATGCGCATCATTTTTTATTAGAAATAATGATCTTGATATGAATATGTATTTGAAATTATTACAGGAAATCGAAAAAAAAAGAGGAAAATTATAAAACCACTTCAAAAATAATTGATGTATTTTCTCATTACCTTCTTAAAGAAAATACACAAGAATCATATTATTTTCTTAATTGTATGATTGAGCATAATTTACTTGAACCATAAAACATTCCAAAAGACATTCCATTTTTCGTGCATTTAAATCAAGAAGAATTAAGTAAATTTAAAAATTGGTTTTGTCACGAAAATGTTAATTTTGAAGAACTAGAAAATAATAATTGGGAACTTCATAAGAAATTAATCAAAGAAGGACACAATCCGAATGAAATTGCGAAAATAATTCGGAATGATAAAATAGAAGAACTTCAAGAAATATCATCACAAACAAATTTTGATTATAACCAAGAAATTGAACCATCACTTTATGAAAGATGTTCATTTATTAACAAATGGGATGTTACATTAATTGATTATGCAGCATATTTTTCTTCAGTTAAATGCTTTAAATATTTACTTATGAATAATGCAAATGTAAATAACACAGGTAAGTATGCAGTTGCAAGTGGGAACATTGAAATCATTCATTTATGTGAACAAAATCATTCGACATTTGAATATGCATATGAAACTGCAATCCAATTTCATCGGAATGATATTTTTAAATATCTTTATGAGAATAAATCAAACAAAATTCATAGTTTAGAAGAATTAGGGAAAAAATGTATTTTACATAATAATTTTGAAATTTATATATATTTACTAGAAAATGGAATGAAAATTAATAATAATATTGTTAATTAATGAATCTGCAAGAATTGGAAACATTTTTCTTGTTAAATATTTCTTAAAAAATAAACAAATTCCTAAAAATATATTAGTTTATTCATCAAGATCGTGTAACATTGAACTTGTTAAATATATTTTAACACAAAAAGAAATTGAAGTCAATGTTAAAAATATTTATTTGAATAAATCGAAATTTCAATATATTATTTGGAAATTATTCACATTATTTATGATAGTAATTATGTATGCATCTGAAAATGGCCACACAGAAATAGTTAAAATACTTCTTGAACAAAAAGGAATAGAGATTAATGCCAAAGATATTTGATCATTTGACATAAAATATAATTTTGCATTTTAAAATTCCAAAATAATATTTGAAATTTATCTAAAATAATGAAAATTACTTAGAATATATGAAACAGCTCTTATGAAAATGGCCACACAGAAATAGTTAAATTACTTCTTGAACAAGAAGGAATTGATATTAATGCGAAAAATATTTATTTGTTTTATTTGAAATTTATTTTAATAATTTTATATTTCAAAATAATATTCGGAAATAATTTAGATTATTTGGTACAGCACTTGTATTAGCATCTAGATATGGTCATATAGAAATAGTTAAATTACTTCTTGAACAAGAAGGAATAGATATCAATGCTAAAGATATTTATTTGTTTTAATTATTATTTATTGGTGATTTGGCATTTCAAAATAATATTTGGAAATTATTTAAATTATTTAATACAGCACTTATGTGGGCATCTTACAATGGGCATGCAGAAATAGTTAAACTACTTCTTAAACAAAAAGGAATTGATGTTAATTATAAAAATATTTTTGATTTTAACTTTGTATAGGGGGTGGAAAAAGTCTTTGCGTGCGAATTTTTTTATTCAAAATAATTAAGTAAATATTTTTTTAATTATTGCTAATTAATGTACTCCCCTTGGTTTTCAATTACCATGAAAAGTCGGTTCATCCATTCATTATACACGGATTTAAATATATCTTTTGGTATATTGTATAGCAATTCAGTCACTTTTTTCCAAAAGTTCATTTTCATCCCGAAATTCACATCCTTCTAGTAACTTTTTAACATAAAAAAAAAAAAAAAAGTCCGAAGGAGCTAGATCCGGTGAGTACGGAGGATGATCAAGTCTTTTTATGCCTAAATCATTGAATTTTTGAGCAACCAAATGTGGTCTTGCATTATCTAAATGTAAAAAGTATCCTTTTGTTTTGATTTTTTGAGCTAAATCTACAAGAACAACTTCCGCAAAAAACTCCCTATTAAATTTTCTATCGAGCGGAAGCATTGTAATTGATTTAATACCTGTTATTCCCCAAATAACAGATATCATTGCTTTTTTCGCTCCGATAGTTTGTTTGACTTTTTGCGGACAAGGCTGCCTCGATTCAAACCACATTGTATTTCTAGGGTTTACAAAGTATACCCATGTTTCATCTTGTGTAAGAATCATCCTTATCTTTCGCTCGTTTGCAGTTGTTAAAAATTCTAATAATTCCTTTGCAATATGCACCCTTTTTGCCTTAATTTCTTCAGTAAGTAAATGTGGTACCCATTTGAAATTTACCTTCCTCATTTGTAATTTGTTTATTAAAAATATTTTTTCACAGTTTTTATATCAGCATTTGTAATTTTAGCAATTTTTTTTGGTACTTGCATAAGGGTTTGACGTTAAAAAAATTTCTGATTTTTGGCTCTAAATCGGTTCTTTCTGGTCTTCCCTTTTCTGGGAAGATCAAAAATCGTACATGTTCCTTCTCGTAACTTTTTTTGTTCTATCTTGAATAGTTCTTAATGCGGGTGCATCATTTTTTATATACATCAAGCAACTCACTATATATGATAGAATTATCTAATCCTTTCTTCCAAAGGAAGTTGATAACTGCGCGGATTTCAACCTGAGTTTCATTCATTGAAAATGTTTAACGTTTTTTCTGACAATCCACTTTTCTTGTATGAATTTTTTTTGAACTAGTAAATAAAATGCCTTAGTTTTATTTTAAAAAATAATTCATTTAGAACATGTACTATTTAATAATATATTTCAATTTCTTATTAAATAACTTCATTACATAAAAAAAAGCTCGCGCAAAGACTTTTTCCACCCCCTATATTTATTCGTCCAATATAAAATTTCAAAATAGTATTTGGAATTTATTCTCATTATTTATGTCAGCAGCTACGTATTCATTTTTTAGTCATAACACAGAAATATTTCAATTATTACTTGAGAACAAACATAAATGCTTTATTTTTTAAGGATCTGATTTTCTTTTATTCTTATAGCATGAAAATTATCCATTTTTAATTTTATCAGATAAAATTCTATTAAAAAAGAAACGCAAAAATGAATTATTATTAAATTTATTGCGTGCCAAACTTATTCAGGTGAAATACCCTCCAAACTATCCCCAGTTCCTGGTATGATCAATAATCTGTGTTAAAGTATGAAAAACGTTACTTTTCTTGTGTAAATTTCTCAATTTCCAACTTTTTCATAATATATCTGGTCGTTGCCCATTTTTTCTTACAACTCTCGAGAATTTTTTCTGTAATGGATCCATTTTTTCTATCTTTCACTGATTTTATTTAGGACGACGTTAACACAATTTCCCCTCATTTTTATATGTATGCCTACTGGTTTATCATAGCAGTTTCTATCCAATTTGACAAATTACTAATAATAACTAAAAAATATTTAAAATAATGCTTCATATTATGAAGAATTCTTCATAGTGCAAAATTAATAATAATAATTAAGAAATCTCTCATATTTCGAGATAAACTTAGAATAGATGTTAAATATTTAAGTATACTATCTGCACAAATTAAAGTCATTAATTTTCAACATGAAAACATTTTAACTTTGGCTTTGAAAAATATTTTATACAATCATTTAAATGAGCAATATTTCAAATAAAGACAATTTAAATTCTTTAATTTATTAAGTCGATTTTTCATTACGTTTTTTAAACTTTTCGATTCTTTTATGATATTGATCACAAAACCTTTCATAAAGCCTATTTGAAATTTGGCTTAATTTACTAGGCTCTTCAATAAAACAAACGATTATGGTATCGAAAACTGCTTCTGTTGGTTTTATCAAGATGACAAACAAAGAATAAGTAAAATTAGCCGCCCAAATAAACGAGATAATTTCAAATCCACGAGGAGCAATAAATGATCCAAGAAGACCTGCTATCATCACATAAAATATTTCATTTAATGTGATTGTTGCAGTAATACATCCATCATGAACTAAAACATCGGAAAACTTACGGCATGAGAGTTCTGTCCAACGTCGACATCCTTCCATAAAAGGTACTCCATAAATAGCGCAATAAGTTAATGACAATTTGGTAATAGCTGAAACCATTTTCTTCAAACATGATCTTAAATATTCGCAACAACAATAAATACATGGAATAAAACAACATGCGCGACCAAAGTATTTAAGAAGACTATTAAGATAATTCAAAACAGTAAGTAAAAGTCCTGCAAACGCTATACTTCCAAATGATGTTGTAAAAGATCGTTTTAATGATCCGAGGAGTGGATACTTTGGGAAATATTCTGTTCCTTTTAAGAAATACCACGAGGCAGTTAAACCAGAGATTGACATATATACAATGTATCCCATTGTTTTTGTAACCCAGAAGAAAGAGAAAAACACAAAAATATCCCAAAACTTTGAGTCTACAAAATGAATGAATGCAAAAAGAAAATCAAAAAATGCTGTTGTTGCCATTAAAACTAAAGAATATATAAATATGAAAACAATAATTGATGGATATTTTCGAATAATAGTTGATGAAAGTTCCATTATATCTATTGAGAATTTAATAAAAAGTCTGATACATATGAATGCAATAAAAACTACAATTGCATATAGTACAGGGTAAACAAATAAATATTGAAGATGAAATACTTTAAAGTGCCAGACAGAAATTCCTATTGCAATAATAACATTAAGTAATAAACTTAACTTCATATAAAAGCGAGGTAAAAATGTTGCATAAAGAAAATGAAAAAGATTTAATCCGAATGCAATAAGTGCATCAAAACAAAAAAATTTAATGAAATTTTCTATTTTCTGTACGTGAAAATCTATTAAAGATGATTGTGTATAATGAAGTTTATATTTTTTATATATGATTACAAATAATGTAATTGTAGCGATAAGATTAATAAGAAATAGAAAAGCCCAAAAAATATCATTGCAACGCTTTTCTTTCTTTGTGTTATTAGAAAATTGTTCAGGCTCAAACTGTGTTGGATCATACCAATATTGTGAATATTGAGATTGATCAACAGGTATTTGATGCCATTGATCAAATTGAATATGTTGATACTCAATATTATATGGATCATATTCATAATAATAATGATTTGCTTGATTTTGATCATAATTCTGGTAATATTGCTGTTGTGCATTTTGATTTTCGTAATTGATGTTTATATCGATATTATCTGCCATGAGAAAAATTAAACTAAAAAATTTTGATTTAAGTTATGAATAAACTTAAAGTTTTATTATACTAAATAATTAAATTTAAAATGTCTTAAATTTTATAAATACTTTGAATTATAATAAATTAATTAATCCTCTGGATACTTTTTATGCAATAAACGATAGAACCAATTTGCCTGTAGCTAAATTTCAAAGAAATTTATTGCTTTAAAGAAATTTCAAAGAAATTTTAACAATTATTTACACGTAGCTACATTTCGTACAACATATTAATTTTTTGAAAAGGGTGCATCCCAATTTGAGTAAATTTGTTGATGATTTTTTGAAGTAATATTCACTAAGATCATCATCCAAATAAAATATATAAGCAACGTACAATAAAAAAGACAATAAGATATTAAGCTATTGTTCATCTTTGAAAGTGCAACAAAAACCACTGTTTGCATCATGTTCATTTTTTACTCATTATTATTTTGAATAAAAACACACAAATAAAATATACTCTTATTGTTGCGCTGTTTGTTCTTGATATTATCACTCAGATCTCTATTAAAAGTGAATTAAATCCTTTCATATTAACAGCATCCATAGCTTTTGTTCTGTCTCTACAAATTCACTTTTCCAAATGATAAAAGAGAGATTTTAACAGATCTTATTTTTTTCTTCCGTTGCAACGGCCTTTTGTCGAAAATTTCAAAAGATCACAACAATAACCGCTGACAGAAAAACACTGAACGTCCATTATTGTCGGTTTGACACAAATTTTGAGAATTCAATAAGAACGTTAATATCTTTCATACGATAATTTTTTCTTGGTATCAACCGTTGGGCTATTTGAAAAACATTCACAAAATTGTTAGCATTGAATATCAAGTAAAACCGTGTAAATTCTATGCTTTACAAAATGCGGTTCTGCAAACAATGCAATTTACAAATGGTTTGGACAAATCCAAAACATTTCAAGAAAAATAAATATTCGAAAGACATCTACAATTTACTCAACAATCCAAACAATCCAAAGGTATTTACTACCTTTTCTATTATTACATCATCATTTGGACGTGGAAATCAGCGTCTATAAAAAACGTTGTAATTATGCAAACGTGTGTTGCATTTTGGACTTTAGTCTGTTCTGTTGGTTATTTAATACACAAGCTTTTGTTCCTCGTCGATTCGATATAATTCGATTGTATGAAAACGACGCAGGAACGTGAGAAGGCTTCTTTATCTGTGGCGCTTGAGACACACCACCGGATGCAGGGCTCATAGAAGTGAAATTATGTTTCTGGATTTTGTCAAACAATGGCGAATTAACAAGATTCTGTAGTGGCTCTCTCTTTGCTGGATTTACAACAACCATTGAACGTATTAAATTACAGAAATCGCGATCTGCGTGAGTTGGGAATGTAAGCATCCCTAAACTGATGGCCATATCCATGTCTTCCTCAGTACATTCGCCCCACGGAAGATAACCAAATGCGATCGCATAAAAGGTTGTCCCAAGAGACCAAATATCTGCAAGAAATGGATCAACATTTTTTCGAAGAATGACTTCTGGAGCCATGTGCTGACGAGAGCCGCTAAAGCTGTTGATAAGTTCACCTTTCTTGAGCATTTTGCTGAGTCCAAAGTCGGCAAGTTTGATTCTCCCATAGTTATCTAAAAGAATATTGGACGGCTTTATGTCTCGGTGAGCTATGTTTTGTTCATGGCAATGTAAGAGAGCGTTTAAAATTTGATAACAATATGAATATAATAATGGGGGTTTAATCGGGCCTTTCCTCTCAATTAAGTCTTTAAGGGACCCGCCGCGGCAATATTCTAAAACAATGTATAAAAATGAAAGGGTACGATCAAAAAAGAATTCATACATTGAAATTATGTTTGGATGACATAATCTAATAAGTGCTGTTGCTTCATTTTCTGCATAGCCATCATAGTTTCCTTTATGGATTTGGATTCTTTTGATGCAGAAATCTTGATTATATTGAGAAGAACGTACGATAAAAACGCTTCCGCATCCTCCCTTCCCTAAGAACTTCGCATTGTAGTAACTGTGTTCAGGAAAAAGCTCTTCAGTTTCTTTTATGTCGAGTTGTGGGGAAGGATCAAAAATCATATGACAGGGTCAACTTTTTTTAGGATTTCAATAGCTCTTTCAAACATATAGAAATAATGATTAAATTTTCCGGTCTGTCTATTGAAAACGGAATTTGTTGTAAAATTATAACATTTTGAGAAACAGAACGTTTTTTCTTAGTTTTCTGTGAAAAAGTTTGAACAATAAATTAAACAACAATAATGTCGTAAACTGATAACATGTCAATAGAAGAAATACAATCAATTTTTTCACAAATTATTTTTACTATACATTAAATTTTTAATTTCTAGTTAATAAACTTAGTTGATCTTTTTTATTATTTTCGTAAATATTATTATTGATATATGGAATAATTCATGATGAAGATATCAGTAAACTTCAGAGAATTCGTGGTTTGCTCCTATGATAATATCATATCTCTAATATTACTTATTGTAGTGCTTCTGGATTTTCGTGTTTTTTGAAGAGAACATATTTACAACGATATCGCAGAAAGATGAGATCATTTTGCAATTTTTCAGATGATTTTATGACAATCGAAACAAGGCATCTACAATTGAAAATTGAATGGAGGACATATTTTGACGGTTCGTTTACAACACTGTGTCAAACGGTCGCCCAAAACTTTCAATTTTTGGAGAAGTGTACTTTCGTGGCAAAACAATAAATTTGGTTCAAAAAGTGATTTTCCTTTCAAAATCCGAACAAATTCCACATGACGATGACGCTTTTTCTGGTAAACGATATTCATTGAAATCTTCGCCAACAGCGTCGATTGTGAGTTCATCATCCTATCCCAAGCAAGATTGTTATTCATCGAATATTTGTCCTCTACTGAATCAAAGTATGTCACCTAAGTTCTATCTTTAGTCTAAAATTTGCAAAGAATCAATTTATCAAATCAAATAAAAAATACTTCCAGTTAAAAATAATCAAATAATCCTAATATGTAACTCTGCAATAAAAGTGAAACAACACGAAAAAAATTATACATTATATATTTTTTATATCAATCGATCAAGTCAATATTTTTGTTTCATAATTAACAAACAGCAAATTTCTTTTGTTAATCTGTTTTGACTTTATTATTATTATCGTTATCGTTCTTTTCATTCTTTTCCTCTTTTTCTTCCTTTTCTTGCGGATTCTTCTCCAACAGCCCGTACTCGTTTGGCCTCGTTGGGTCCACTGGATATATGCAGCACTGTATTACCCAAACAACGAACACAACGTCATCTCTAAAGCATGCGATCTTGTACATAAGAGGCATCTTAGAGACAAATGTGTACAGATCGTCAATGAATGTCGATATGAACTTATAAACAAGCGCCGATTTGCTCATTCCGGCAACTGTTTTGAGTTTATAGTTGACATAGAGCTGCGGTAACATCATTAAAAACCCAAACGAATAGACTGCGCCTGAGGCACAATGTATTATATATGTACGAAAACTTCTAAACTTTCCATGTCGTAATTGATATATTGAATATCCAATGACTAATGGTGTAAGAAGAATGTAAAGAATACGCATACCAGCTGAATCAGCTTCATTGGTTTCGCCGCGATATTCTCTTCGGACTTTGAAAAATGGAAAACGTCGTGATAATTTTGCAAGACGGAAAATCTTCCATACTTGCATAATGAGATTAGCAAAGTCAATGGCTTTGATGTAAAGCGGTATTCTGTTGCTCTCGAGGAGGTTAAGGAAGAGAATAAGTTGACCAATAAATTGAATAACAATGGTCGATAAAGATACTCCTCTAAGAGATTCCTTACGTTGCCAAAACTCAAGGTCTCGCTCAAAAGCAAGAACTTGGAATATAAATTTGAGAAATGAGGCAATTCCAGTTGTCCATAAAAGAGCTGGATTTGTTTCAATAAAGATACGTTTCATTTCATCAAACTGATCTTTGATAAATTCATTCATTGACTCAATAAAGGTTACATATTCTTTGATATACCAAACAAATCTCCCTCTAAGGTTAAGTTGAACGTTAATTGGAAAGTCGGAGGACGTTAAATTTAAACGTCTTCTTTCTGTTGGGATATCAAAAAATGTGTCTGGTTTGAAGGCTGGTGAAAAGGTATGTCTTGCACGATTAAAACGTACGTGTGGTGCAATCATCGGCATCATCGCTTGTGTGTTATAATCTTCAGTTTCAACAACAAGATCAAAACGAGAAGTTCTAAAAATGAATGGAACTGGCTTTGGAATTGGAGTGGGTGTGGATGACTCAAGGAGTTTGTGACGCGTGTCTGGTTTTGGAATGTACCAATGAATTACTTTTGAATTGGTACGGAGCTGGATACATTTTTGTGGTTCACAATTGTTTTGTTTTGCTGTAAAAATAAGATATACATCAGACGTGTTTTGCGAAATATCTTCAGTTATAGGGATCCGAAATGTCTGATTTAAAAAATATTTCTTTTTTCGGTAAAAGACTTCTTTTTGAGACCAAATTGGATCACCTATTGAACGTACAGTTCCTGTTTTATTTTTATCAATTCCAATATAAAGAGCCATTGATAAAGACTCATTGAATTTGAGAATGTTTTTACAGTCATATCTTTTATCACGCATTAGCCACGTCAACTCAGGTCCTATTACAAATGAAAACAAAATGGTTCCAAAGAAAAATAAAAAGATATTCCGACTTCTGAAGATCCTGAAGATCATCATCTTGCAAGATGACCGTTTATAAATGGACATGAGAACATTCTATCTCCATTATCATGCATTCTTATGTCTTTATTTAGCTTTATCCTTTGACGAAGTGGTGTTGAAAGATTGATTTGTACTTTTGATGTTTTTTTCATTATAATTAGAAATTAGAAAATTCGGTAAAATTGTCCAACTAGAAGAGAGTTAAAGCTCGAAAACATGTCTGAGGAAGAACTTGAATTGAATTATGTATGAAAAAAGAAATTTTTTTGAAATTGCAATTATCAAAAAAAGTAAAAAGTCTGGAAAACTCGCTTAGAAGCTTTAAATGGGTTTGTTGAAGAAGAAAATTAAGTTCTCAAGATGTTGTTGTTTATTTAGCAGTTTGCAGCCATTAATTTAGCAACGCACTTGGAAACTCCGGCAGCAGCGTTAGCTGGGACTTGACCATCAACGCACTTGGCAGCAACGAGAACGGTCTTAGCCTTTTGGAGAACAAGAGCTTCCTTTCCGAGTTGAGCGAGGATTGAATCATCGACAGCACGAACAACGATGTACTTCTTGCCATTGTATGTGATTCCCTTTGATTGAGCAGAAGCGATGTTGTTGAGGCAAGCAGCATAGTTTTGCATTTCGGCTTGTTTGGCTTCCCACTTGCCTTCTTTGCCACAGAGAGCACCTTGGAGGGAGATGATGGCGCAGCCAGCTGCGATATCCTTGACATCAGCAAGATAAGCGTTCCAACCAGACATGATTAAATGTGAAGTGAAAAGCGACTGGTTTTGCCTACTCAAATTTCAAATAATTATATTGTCTCTTTTTCTGTCCATTTTGGAGTTATTTTACTTTTTCAATGTGGATGTTAGGTGACCACTCATAGCAACCGAATGTCATTTCACCTTTCAACTGATCAACAAATCATAAAAATCAAATGCTATACAGTTAATTTTATGAACTGTAAAAGAAAAAAGCTTTCTACAATCGAAGGAAAAAGCAAATTCATTTATAAATGGTTTTTTCCAGAAAACAAAATTTCATATTTATTTATTTTAAGTAAACTAGTACTTTCAGCCTGAGGTAATCAAGTTTATGATCGGAAAAAAAGCGTTTTTATGTGCAACGCTAGCAAATTTTTTTTTCTCCAATGTAATATTATTAATTATTTCAAATTTCAGATATTTTTCATATTTTGGTTATTGTTTCCCTCAAAGTGTTTACGTTACTCTTCAAAATCATGTAACAATTAATGAAATTAAAATTCTAATTAATTCAAGGATAATCCATCAAACAATCATCCATATTTTGAAGTAATGGTTTAACGAGCATTTCTTATGGTACGAAAAGTTTTCTAAACATTTAAATTAGACATTAAAATTTGTATATTTTCTCGATAGCATGTTCTGGTTTGACCAAAAGCCTTTAATCTTCTGTTATATTAATGATATATATGGATTATGATAGATAACTCAAAGAAGTGTTCTCAATGATTTCCAATAATATTATTTTGAGGAAATTAATAAAATGAATAATAAATAAAACAAATATAGACCTTATTCTTTGATATCTATTCCTTCTTGTTCAAGAATTCTGTAAACTATTTCTGTGTGACCATATTTGTCTTCAGTGTCGATCTGCTTTTTATTAAGTGTGTTCGAAAATGGAACCACTTTTTAAACTTATTCAAGATGACTCAATAGTCAGCTATCTTAAAGAAGCTATTGAATACTCAGAAAATGTTGAGGATTTTATCCAAATCGCCAGTCCTTTCCTTATAGATATTGAAGAAATTGGTAGTTCAGAAGAAGCTCAAAGGTTCGCATCAAATTTATTCCAAACTCTCCGTACTGAACCAAAAGTCTCTACACATGAAGATAAACTCGAAACAAAAATTTTTATTCTTTCTGATAACATTTCAACAAAAACTCCCGCTTCAGCACATCAAGAAAAAGAAGTTCCTATATCAAATACATTTACGAAGAAATGTAAGAAAGAAAAAAAGCAAAAGAAACTCAAACGTTATCCAGTTGCTTTATTTGAAGAATCAGTCAATCAATATTATTTTTCATTTATTCAAGAAATGCCTCATCTATTCGACAAGCCAAGTTTTGTTTTTTCTCCATATTCTTTTAGTCACACCCTTCAACTTGTTGCCATGCTTGCTCCACAAGACATCCGCGAAGAAACATTTCTTTATCTCAAGTACATCGGCAAACATCCATCGACTCAACTCAATGATGAAATCTTTACCTCCGCTGATTCCCTCTGGTACAATTCTACCATAAATTTTCCCGAAAGATTTATCGACATTATTGAAGAGTATGGTTCAATTCACCCATTTACTATTCCAGGATCTATGGATGAGATCAATGGATACATTAAAGAGAAGACGCATGGATCAATTCCTGCAATTCTTCATGATGAACTTGATCCAGACACATCATTACTTGCAATTAATGCTTCTTATTTCGAAGGCGAATGGGAAAAACCATTCGAAAGTATGAACAAAACTGTAGTGTTCCATGGTAAAACTCGAGATTCAACGCCGCCAATGATGAGAATAAACTCAACTTCGGGAATTCAAGCTTCAAGTGATGAAAAATCTGTTTTTATTCCATTTAAAAATGGTTATGCTATGTTTGTTTGTATGACTGATTTTCCTTTGTTTAATTCACGTTCGTTTTGTGTAGCTGTTGATAGTTTGCATTCGGGTAAAGTAAGACTGGAAATGCCAAAATTTTCGGTCAATTCTTTTTACAAATTTGATAATGAGTTGAATAATTTGAGAATTAAAAATGAGATTTGTTTGCCTGGAAATTCATATTTAAACGAAGTTTTGCAATGCGCGAAAATTGATGTGAATGAAAAAGGTGCAGTGGCTGCAGCTGGAACTGTGTGTATCGCATTCCCAAAAGCAAAACAAAAAATTTATAATGTGGTCGTCGATAAGCCTTTTCATTTCTTTATTATTCATGAAGATTCAAAAATGATTTTGTTCGCTGGTCAAGTAAATGATTTATAAACATTTTTATTCATATCATTTTATTTAATTTGACATAAATTCGGCAAGTTTAACTATATAATTTTTATTTATTAAAAGAATAGATTTTATAAAGCGGTGATTTCATTGTTTGGTTTATCTCAAAATCATTTCGGAAATATTTCAAGAAGTGATCATAAATCTTCTTCTTATGTAATTTTGTAATTCTGAATAGATTAACATTTTCATTTAGGTTTTGTAAATAAAGTTATCTTATAAAAGATTCACGTACTATATACAATTCCAAAAAATTGTGATTTTACTTTTTTGTTTTCCACTTTACAAATGTATTTAATTTTTTGTATTTTTTATTAAATTTTAAAAAGGAAAAATGATTTTTATGTTTATTATTTACAAGATATTTGAAAAAAATTAGCTAATTCTTCACTTTTATTTTTTTAGGCATTAATCCATAAAATGTATATAACACATAATGATCACTGTTCACGTTAGGTGTTTATTTTAGAAATTATCATCAAATATATATAAAAACCTCATGAAATAAAAAACAAATAAAAATAAAATAATTAAAAATAATTTTAAATTTTCAATACAATATAATCACAGAAGATATTAATAGCTTTAAAATTATATCAAATATATTTTCATAAATTCTTTTTTTTTTTTTTTTTGTTTTATATAGAAGCATACCCACAATTAAAATTCAGAAGAAATATTTCATTTTAACTTTCTTGAATCCTCAAAATGAAGAATGCACAACTTATTTATTTTAAGTCAAATCCTTTCAGCTATTTATATAAGAAAAATAAAATTATTTAAAGAACTTTATCTAAAAATAAAAATTCTATATAATATACAATAAATTATTTATTACTACTATTATATTAAAAATAGTAAATCTTCCCTTATGTCATTACTTTTATTAAATTTAAAACAAAAGGATTACCGTTGGTCAAAAAAATCAATTTGACCAAAAGGATGAAAATCATTGGTCATATTATACTGAGGTTCAGAAAGACCCGTACTCATACCAGGCACAGAAACATTTTGCACTGGCTGAGTCTGTTGGTTTTGTTGAAAATAATTACTTGCTTTCATAAAGCTCAACAATGTTTCCAAATCGGATTGGAGTATTTCATTGGAATGAGCTTGGTTTCTGTTTTGAATAGCCATTTCTTGTGCCAACCTTCTTTCTCTAGCTTTTTCATATTTATAATCAGGACATTTCTGCTTGAAATCTGCCTGCAGAGCTTTAGCTTTTTCTTTGTAAGGCCTCCGCTCTGATTCATCAAGGGCTTTCCAATTATCTCCCAACATTCTAGAAATTTGAACATTTGGAAGATCTGGGTGTAAACCCCGAAGTTCAGTTCTCTTTTCCAAGCAGTACAAAATATATCCATTTGGTGGACGTTTTTGTTTCTTTTGTTCTCCAAGAACTAGAGAAAGTTCGTCCTTGTATTCCATTCTTCTGTAGGATGACTTTATTGGCAGAAAATATTTCCACAGAAAATAGGGCTGACATGATTTTAGAGGTTTTTCATTCCTATTGAATTTTTTTTTCGGTTTGATTCTGGCGCCAATAGAATGTTGTAACGGTTTCATAGAAAAGCGCTTGCTCAAAAAGCAAACGATAAATGTAGAGTACCGGGAAAACCCCTTTAAGGGTCCCTCTATGAAAAACTGGAGTAAATTTCACAAAAAGTAATAAAAGCATATGACGATCGTCATAATACATATATTGTGAATATTTTCTATGAGTCTATTCAATTTCTTGTGAGAAAGAGATTGAATCTTGTGAGAAGAGAATAATAAGATCACAGATTCCAAAGCTTTCTGTTCATTTATCAGATGGGAAATCGATTTAATAAAACAATCTTATCATGATAAAGTTGCAACAAATAAGAAAAAATTGTAAAATCTGCTTTTTACTAAGCCTCCCAGGGGTCCCTGACCTGAGGGACCCATCTAGGTGCCCTGTTTTACTGTGGAACAAAAAAGATCATTTTATACAATTACAATTGAGTATTTTATTAAATGCATACAATCAATTAATTACCTTTATTCTAAAAAATCAAAAATATTGTGTTTTTAATAATTTTTGTTTTTATTTCGAAAAAAAAAAAAAAAAAATTGAACCAGGTACTTTTATTTGTAAAAAGCTTTGATTAAAATGGAAATTATACAAATAAGCTACAAAGGATTTTTCGCCAGTTTTGATGCTATATAGTTATTCGATTCAAAGGGGTTTTTCCAGCTACTCTAGTTGTGAAAACATGAGAATTGTTTGTAAGTTTTAATTTTAAGATATATTAGAGATGTCTTAATATAACAATAATTTTTATGTTTATCTTTCAAAACACTATGAAAATTTACTTATTTTTTCTAATGAGAATGAATCCAACATTTCTATCCGAAAAAGAAAAACATGTAAGGATAATCTAAAACAAAGCACAACATGATTCCTTCCAACGGTTCGATTGCATAAAAATTTCTTCTTTGCGAGCTTGACGATACCCATCGGATATTTACAAGCATTCAATTCGCGTGTCACTTTTTTATCAATTGAATCCAGAAGCTATTTTATTGCAATACAATGGATAAAACAAAAGAAGTAGAATTCACAATTCTTCCACTTGTTACACCAAGTTACGGTCGTGAGTCATCCATTGATATTGAAAAAATACGCGAATATGCAGCCTGTTCTTTTGATGAGTATCCACCAGAAGATCGTGCTCTTGCATGGCTTGCTCTTCTTCACGTTTATCCAAACGATCCCACGAAATGGGTGTCCACATATCAAAATATAAAGAAAACATATTGGGATTTTGTTTCACTTCATAATCTTTCTAATTGGCATACTCTTAACATTCCTGGTCAAATCAATTACGAATCACTTCCAGTTGAATCCAAGAGCCTAATGGGTATTATACATGGCGACATAGTTCGTACCGGCAAATCGATATTTTGTTTCAAACCTTCACCAATTCCACTGAAAGAAGGCGAAAAAGTATCCCCAGCTGATGATGCCATGTATCAATTTGCAGGTGATTCTCGACGTCTTGAGCGTATATTATATGTATTTTCATCACTTAATAAAGGCCTTGGTTATATGCAAGGTTACAACGAAATTCTTCCACCATTTTATTATGTCTTTAATTCCGCCATTAGTTTATTTAACAATGACATTGATTTAGTCGAAGCATTATCATTTGAATGTTTCCAAGTTCTTTTAACGCAAACTCGACTCAACGAATTCTACACCACAGCAGACAAGTCGTCTATCATCATGCACCGGCTTAGTGAATTCTCTGAGCTTGTCCAAAAAAATCTTCCTGAAGTTGCTCAGATCATAAAAGAGCTCGACATACATCCTGTGTTATATTGCTACCGATGGTTTAATCTTTTGTTCTCGCAAGAACATGACTTCTCTACATTACTACTGATTTGGGACGACTTATTTGCGCACTTTGACGAGTTAATGGACTTTGTGTATTACGTCGGATTGGGGCATTTAAAGGAGCTGCTTGTGCAGAACAAAATACAAAGGAAAAATTACCAAAAGACTTTGCAGAACCTGCAAAACATGGAGGGATTAAATATCAAAAATATTTTGGTGTACGCAAATAAAATGTGGGAGGCAAGCCATAAAATACCAACACTTGAAAGGTTTAGAAAACTTTTCTTTTAAGGTTATGTGAAAACCGCGAAATTAAATTATTAAAGTTAGTATGAAATATATTTTTGTTGCTTTCGGATTTCTTTTTATATCAGTGAAATCAATAAAGTTATTTCAGGATAAATAAAAAACAGAATGTTATACTTGTTTAGTTAGTGTTTTATTTAACTTTAATAATCGTTTTAATAATGAACTCTTTAGTTCACATATTTTGGAAACATAAAAATGTTTCACTGGGAATAAGAGTTTATATTTGAAGCACAAAAGAACATTTGTTTACAATAATGAATAATATTTGAATTAAATTTTATAAAATATATGGTATTTTGACAAAAAACTAAAGTGCGTTGGATTCAGGTTTTTGTAGGTTTTCAATATTTTTGATTGAAAATTATTTATCCATTCATTATTTTCAAAAAAATTATAGTGCCTTACAGTGTAGTATGTTGGCCAGATCTAAATTAAATGAACAAATTTCCATTACGTTTGTAATTGATTTATCTTTTCCAAACAAACGAAATTCATTAAAAATAAAATAATATAAAAGGCCGCAAAGATTCTGTGGCATACAGGTTAACCTTGATTTAATTTTTCATTATATATTATGTAATAATTTTAAATTTAAAATATTCATTGATACTACTATCATGTTCGGAAGGTTTTACGTGTTATTGTGCGATATTTTCTTTTCTATTTGCTTTGCTTCTGAAAATGCAACCGGAAGATGCCACCGGAAGATAACGTATTTTTGTTGTTTTGCACAACTTTTTCTGGCTGTTTTTTAAACGGCGGATAATTTTTTAGAAAAGATCACACATTTTTAGTCACTTTTAAATTTTGAATGATCTCTGGTCGTCACCCTGATCGTTCTTACGCCCAAAAAAGAAACCTTTTTTGAAAACTTTACGAAGTTTTTGAGAAAAGATCGTATCTCAATAATTCAATGAAAGGTTGTTCGGGCAGGGAAGCTTCATTATTTTCATGTCCGCGACTCAAAGACATTCTTCTGAGTATTCAGGCAAAGGTCGAGAACTCAGTTCATATTCAAAGTCATCAGATTCACGAGAAGTTACCGATTCAGAGAAGAAAAGGGCGAGGGCCCAAATTTATGGCTATCTTTTCCATAACTGGATGGCCATAGTTGCTGTGTTCCCATCATTCATTATGGGCGCAGTTCCAATTTTAATGTATTTTGTATTTGGTGATATGATTACAGCTCTTGCAATGTATTATGCAGCTGCAATTGATCCCCTCGATACAATTTCAACACAAGCAATTTACTTGGTTATTATTGCAATTGTCAGTGGCATTTGTAAGTTTGCAGATTCATTATTATGGATTCGTGTAGGTAACTACATTTCAACCCATCTTAAGAGAAATCTCTTTTCCAAGCTTATGCAAAGTGAAGTTTGCCTTTTCGATGTTAGATCAATTGGTAACATTTTAGCCTTACTTAACGAAGATTCACAAACAGTCGAACAAGCATTTGGTCAAACAAAAGGTATGCAAGTACAAAGTATTGCCCAATTCTTGATGGGTATCATTTTATCATTTGTTTATTCATGGAAACTTGCCTTAGTTGCACTTGCCACAGTTCCAGTTATTTTCATTTTCACAGCCATTCTTATTCCATGTATGATCAAACAATCCACGATTCGTTTTGGTCATGTTGCAAATTCAATGACAATTGCCGATGAAGTTCTTGGTTCAATGCGTACTGTCAAAGCAGCACGTCGTGAGCAAAAGGAATACGAACGATTTTCCGAGAAAGTTTATGCCGCACGTCATAATGAACGTATGATGGGTCTCATCATTGTTCTTCTTATTACACTTATTATGGTTACAGTTTGGGCCGCATGTATTGGTAACCTTTATTGGGGCGCACATCTTGTTGCCGATGGCGAAATGGAAGTTGGTAATCTTTTCTCTGTTTTCGGTTTCACAATGATGGGCTGCATGGGTATGATTCAACTCCAAGGCTCACTTCAAGGTGAACAAAAGGCCATTGTCTCCGGAGCACGTATTCTTAATCTTACCAACCGCGAACCAGAAATTCCATTTGAAGGAGGTGAACAAATCGAAGACTTCAAAGGAAGGATTGAGTTCATGAATGTTTCCTTCAAGTATCCGACACGTGATATATATGTATTACGTAATGTTTCATTTGTTATCAAGGCAAACCAAATGGGTGCATTAGTAGGACATTCAGGTTCAGGTAAATCAACATGTGTACAATTACTTGAACGATTTTATGATGTTGAAGAAGGAACAATTCTTCTTGATGGACATGATATTCGTTCATTAGATCCACGTTGGTTACATCGTAAGATTGGACTTGTACAACAAGAGCCAACACTTTTCCAATTGTCAGTCAAAGAAAACATCAAATATGGTGCGCCAGATGTCTCTGATGAAGAAGTATATGCCGCCGCAGAAGTTGCAAATGCTCTGAAATTCATTGAGAAACTTGATAATAAATTCGATCAAATGGTCGGTGAAAAAGGTGGCGCATTATCTGGTGGTCAAAGACAACGTATTGCCATTGCAAGAGCTGTTGTTAAGAACCCAGTCATTCTTATTACTGATGAAGCTACATCTGCACTCGATGCTGCTTCTGAAAAGAAAGTACAATATGCATTAGATAAGGTTATGGAAGGAAGAACATCTGTCATCGTCGCACATAGACTTAGTACCATTAGAAACGCCGATATCATTTACGTGTTCGATACTGGTGAAATTAAAGAGCAAGGTAAACATGACGAATTGGTGAAGAAGGGCGGATACTACTTTAACTTGGTAAGAAGACAATTAACAGAAGAAGACGTGAAGAAGGCAACTGAGGAACAAAAGAAGAGAGAAAAGGAATTGGAGAAAGAGGGTAAAGTTAAGGAAGAGCCAAAGAAGAAACAACAGCCAAAGAAGGACGAAAAGAAATCACCAAAGAAGAACCAAAAACAAGCTCCAAAGAAGAACCAAAAAAGTGAATCTTCTTCAGAATCATCTTCAGAGTCATCATCATCAGAAACTTCCTCAGAAGAAATCTCAGATTTAGAATCATCAACATCAGATTAAATAAAATAAATTGATTTTCTTTTAAATGTGATTTTACTTTATCAATAGTTAAATACGTGTAAATCTTTAAAATGGAACTGTGGAACTAATTAAAATAATACTTTGAAGTAGTTAAATTTCTTATTGATCATTTGATGATATTAATGCTAAAATGTTGATTTGCTTAATTTAATATTCGTTTGGATGATTTAATATTTTAAAATGATATTTGGAATTTATTTAAAATACTTATGGGAGCAACTATTTATTTAATTAAAAAGAATAACATTGAATTAGTTAAATTATTTGTTGAAATGGAAGGAATTGATGAAAACGTCAAAGATATTTGTATGCTTTATTTAATTTTTATTATATTAATTTATGTTTTAATGTGGTATTTGGAATTGATTCAAAATATTTAAAACAGCACTTATTTATGCAGCTTCAGGTGGCAATGATGAAATTGTGAGACTTAAACATTAAGAAATCAATGTCAATGCACAATGTAATAACAACTTGTATTTAGAGATTTTTAATATTATTTTGGGTTCAAAATTGAAATTTAAAAACAAAGTAATTTATTCGAAACAGCATTGATTAGAGCATCTATATATGGTTCCACTGAAATAGTGTAATTATTACTTACACGAAAGGAAGAAAAACATTTCATTATGCAAATGTAAATAGTTATAGTGAAATCATAAAATTACTTAAGGAGGACAAGGAAAATCTCAATGAATAAACTATTGATCTTGGAGATACATTACCAATAAATTCTTAATATAAATTTCATTTTGTTACATATAAAATTATAAAACCATTATTTATTTCAAAAACATAACGAATTTATATTATTTTAAGTGCAGACAGTACAAGTCTGTTTACATAAGTTAGATGTCTGTGTACCATAATTAATTTCTTCAAAAATGTTTCTTCGCCTCAAGCACAGACAATGCTCTTTGGTAATTGTACATATTATTTGATGTGGGGGACAAAATCAGTGAAATGCTGTTCAACTTCTTCAGCAATGTTGAAAATATGCTAAAGAATCCTATAAATTGAAGAACTTGTGGAGGTCTTTGAAGAACTATAAGTAAAACATTGTTGAATTTGAAGTCGTTTAGATGTGTTTAGTGAATTTTGTTGCTATTTGCTAGTATACATGAGTTGGATTTATCTCATTTTGTTAATGTTCTATAACAGATTTAATTTCGGAGGACAACCAATCATTGCCATCAAAACTTTTGGGGATATTTGAATTTATGATGCAATTTGAAGGATCAACATTAACAACTGATAAAGCATTTTATACTTGTGCAAAATTATATATATCTTATAAATATTTAACATAATAGATGTTAACAAAAAATTTGGAAAAACGATTAGATAATTCGTTTTTGACTTCTCATAAATCATTTTCATGAAAAATTGAGTATATACATCTAAAAATATGAAAAACATAATATATTTTATTTTGGATAACTTTAATTGATGGTCCACGCTTTCAGAATTCCTAATACAATAAATCCAACCCGACCAAAGAGAGAACATCATAACATAACAAATCAACACAAGAATAGAAATCATATATTTTAATGAAATGTTTGTAATCCTTTTCCCACAGATAAAATGCCAAATAAAACATAAATATGATAATCAATACACGAAAATTGAACTTAAACGAAAAACCTGTTTGGTCTTTTTAATGAACAAACGACAAAAATCGAATATCAATAAAAAAGAGATTCAACATTACCAAGTTTTGATATCGAAAATAAAAAGCACAAAATAATCACAATTGTATTATTAATAATTTCATTTTTTTTTTTTTATTATCAAAACTCCATCTAAACGAATGTTTTACTTTTAAAGATTTAATTAATCAAAAATCATTTCTAAATTAAAACAAATATTACATTTATTCATAATAAATATTTCACTTTTTCCTATTTCTTGGCTTCTGCGGCTTCAGATACCTTTCGTGTATTAATTTATTCTCTTCGAGATACTTCGGCGCATGGTCTGCCACCCACGATTGCCAATAGAACGGCGTTGATCTCCTTGCGGCGTTCAATTCTTCCACGCTAGCGCTCGGCCCTTTACTGTTATTCTCGTCGGACAGTTCGCATAGCGTCGCGTGGCCGGCGATTTCCGCCTCGATCGCTTCGAATGGATTTCGCGCAACCGCCGAAAGTAATTCTATGTATTCCATTTGGGTCAGTGCCTTCGCTAGAGACGTATTTAGCTCAGGATTAAGGAGAGGTTGGATCGGAGTTGCCAAATCGATCAGATCGGGTAATGTCAAAAACACATTATGCCTTGGATTCTGTTGGGAGAAGTTGAATGTGAGCCTGACGGGCTGAAGAGGAAGAAGGTTCTGGCGAACGAGGTTGGGAAGTTGGCCAAGTGAGATTTCATCAGCTTGAAATGCATTACGAAGACAATCATCGCAATGAATGATCCCATCATCAATGAGCGAATGAGATGCTATGTAATCACTAACAGTTAGAACGATTTTAGCAAAAGATTCTGCTGAAAATCCAACAACGGGTTTGAGTTCATCAGAAACCGAGTAATAGGTAAGTGGGAAACTGGGATAGAGTACACATGTATAAGTGAGTGGAAATGATGGAGAATTGATTATATATTCAAGGCCATCTATTTCTAAACATTCTGGACTTCTATTCCATTCAAAATGATCTAGACCCAAATCAATTGAAATCTTATCAAAGTATGATGAAAGAATATTTGAACATTTTTGATGAAACATCGTGATAAAAAAACGAAAAGAATTCCCAACAAATGGCTCAACCTTTGATGATACTAAAACTGAAAGCGGCTCTTTGTCTAATTTTTTTATGTTGTTAAAAGAATTCTTTTCTAAAGAAAAACGATCCTTAAGAAATTGAAGTAAAGATATATAATAACCTTGTTTTTGACATTCTTCACTAAGAGAGTGGACTTCACTTTTAGCTTTTTCATCATCAATACTACATGGTTTGGAGAGAAGAGCGAGTTTAGCTTCCATTTGTGAATTGAAAAGTTTTAAACGGCTTTTCGACCGTTTATTGTTACTCATCCACTAAAAAATGGAAACAGGAACAGACGTTTCATCAAATTTATCTTTTGAACAAAGTGTACTCGGTGATTATGATACCCTTTTTGATCGAGAAGTAATTATTAATTTTAATTCAAAAGAAAAGCGTATTATTAGATTAAAAATCTTAAAAAAGCAAGATGAAGAAGGTGCAACAGAAGAAATTTGCATTGAAATGATTGATGATAACAACATTTGTTTTTGCGTCGAATGTATTATTACACCTGATAAATTTAAAGAAATTAAAAAAGAAAATTCGTTACTCATTGATTTTGAACAGTTTCCAAAATCAGTAATCGAACTCCTTGAGCTAAGTGTCAAAAGCCCAAAAGAAGCCGAAATTATTTTTACATTTGATGAAAATACATTAGACGGAACTATCTCCTTCATACAAACATTAAGGCTTAGGAAAGTTGTGATTTTCAAGCTTAACTTTGTTAGGTCATCTGATGAATTCACCAAAGCTGAAGTTCAACACAGATTCAACAAAGCAAGAACAGAGTTGCAGAAAAAAACCAAAATACTTGAATCCAAGCTTGCAAAAATTGAAAGCATTAATCCTTCTTATGCGAAGCAAGTTTGGAAAATCATCGAAGCAATTGAATAATGTATTCATTTTGATATCCTTATCATATCTCAATTTCCTCTTTTGATAAACAATTTTAAAATATCATTTTTATCAACAAACGCATAACTTTTTTTTCCTGTGCACAGATATTTTTTGCTCACGAACCCCTTCTTTTCGATATAACGATAAATCTATTTCAGAATATTACGATAAAATAATCACTGAATTTTGTATTGATTCATTGAATATTCAATTTAACACACATTGATACAAAATATAATTTTCCGTAAGCCTTAAAAAGCATTTTAATTCATTAGCTCAACCATATTTTGAATTGGATTTGGCACGTTGAAGAAATAATTATTCAGAAAAATGTATTTATGAGGCTTAGAGATATGTGATTCTGAATTCTTGTTGTTTCTTAAGTTCGCTTGATTGCTTCATCATAACGAATGGGTTTTCTCCGCCCACGTAAGTGACTGCATGATCGTTTTGTACTGCTACAACGCGCTTATTCTTATATGTGAATCTTTGGTTATGTCGTCCGTGAACATAAAACACGTAAAATGGAGTGCCTTCAGGTGGGTCGAGGTCATCGGCATTAGCAACATCGAACACCCAACCTTCTCTTGACAATGCTCTGACAATTGTGATGTCATCGCCATCACCGAAAACAAACTTCTGAGCAATGTCGTCGCGGTTTGGTTGCGCAAGTTCGAACTTGTAACCAGCGGAGTTAAGGTAAAGTTCGTCAGTTAACCTTAAAGCAAGTTTCTTGCCATCGACGGTCATTGTGAGCATGAACGGCTTTCCGGAAATTGGGGCGTAGCAAAGGTCTTGCTTGAGGGCGGCAAGTTGTGTGTATAAGAGCTTGTCATCGACATTGCCATAAAGATCTTCTGGATCAAGATATACTGGAACACCGGCCTTTTCACATGCTTGAAGAGCAATTGCGGCATTCTTTTCGGTCTCTTCTGGGTTAAGTGAGTCGTAGTCAACACAGTCTGGTCTGAAGGAATGAACAAGTGCGCAGATGGAGATTGGATAATCTTCAAATGGAGCAGCGGCTGGATAGCCTGCAACTTGCTTCTTGCACCAGGCAATGAGTTGTTGAAGAACATTGTTGGCTGGCTTTGGCTTTGGTTGGGATTGTGGCTTTGGAGCTTCTTCACCTTCAAGATCAAGGTCAATACTGCGCTCAACAACAGGTGGTTCTTCATCATCATCAGAATCAGAACTTGTTGTACCTGCAACTTTTGAGATGTTGTATTTCATGATGAGAATCCAAACAAAACCAAGTGTAAGCTTGATGTCACCTTCGAAAATATCTCTACCTGAGATGTTAACAAGCTTGACACCTTCATCTTCGATGTGCTTTACAGCAAGGTTGCAATTTTCAAGCATTTGAATGTCTCTTGTTGGTTGGCGAGACCACTTTGCTTTAAGCTTCTCACCAGTGAGGAGTTCAACTAAGTTGACAAGGTTAACACCATCATGGAATTCTGTTGTGATGTCCTTGAAATTAATATTTCTCTCTTTAAGGATATTGGCAACCCAACGTGAGAACACTGTAACTTGACGTGTTTGGTATTGAAGATCAACCTTTGACAATGAGCTTCTTGGCATTGAATTAAGTGAGATGAAAATTTAAGCCATGTCAAACAGTTCGATTTGTTCTGAAAAAGTAAATGAGTGGTCGGGCACTTACCGATTATACATGATTCAAAATTTGGCGGTTGGAGAGCTGACTGTAGTGGTGAATTTGCCAACGCAATTCAATTTACTTTTTTTGGGAAAATTTCAAAGAGATCTTCGTTTGCTTTTTCAATAAATTGAATATATTTTAGTTCAAATTTATTTATGACACCAGCGTTCAAATAATTTTTCAAGGAATATCGACCACCCAAAAAATTACTGGTTCGAATATTGTTCGGACGAGAAATGATTTTTGCAATCTATTAAGCGTTAACCTATGATAGGATGTTTTTTATTCAGATTGTTGAATTAATTTGCAGATTTATTTCATTTAATTACAAATTGTTGAAAACATGCATATCAAATAAATGTTACTATGATTAAATGTGACATTTACAATTTAATTTTTCATTTGACAATGCAATAATTCAACATTAAAGTATGAAAATTTTGTAATTGATCTAAAAATAATTATTATTAATGTACAAAAACAATTTTGTTGAAACAATTTTTGTTTTCATTAATAAAGAATCATTTCTTTCTCTCCCAGTAAGTTTCACAAACATTTATGAATAAAAATGCGCACTTTTATATGTTTATTTATCTATTTGACCTAACAAACATTTATTACCTCAAAACAGCATAACTCCTCAAGTTAAGCATTATCAAAACAAGGAAGAAAGCAGCTAAAAACACCAGAAATGCACCTGATACCATGAAAACAAGCGGCAGAAACAGTACACTCTGTTGCAAAACTGATGACTCCGTAATGATTATATGTTTTTCGCCACCAAAACTTTCTGTCGGATAATTTGATTGAATTTGTATTTCATATTTTCCTTCTTTAAGTTCGCAATCTTTGCAAATTCCGTAATCCTTAACAACATTTGAGAAAGAAGATGTACGCATCCAAACGATGAAGTGTGGATCTGTTTGATTTCCTGGGAAAAGTTGGTTATCCTCAAGCCATTTTAAGCCAGTTACATATCCTTCTGAAAGAGGCTTGAAGAGGAGTTTTTCTGCTTGAAGAGTAATTATGTCTTCTTTGAAAAATGTTGAATCATTTGTGAATACAAAAGTGTCATTAAAGACAGAGAGTGCATACATACCACATGGAAGAATGAAATCCGATTCATTGGTGCTTCCATTTATTGAACGATATGGCGCACATGATTCCATATCTTGGTATGATACATAATCGCCTGCGAGTTGTGAACTAACCTTAGAATAACTAAAGCGCCTGTGATTTTGATGGAATTTAGTAAGCTTGTATTGTAAATGTAAATCTCCTTTCATGTCTGAATCAATGTTTATTGGAACAGTACATATTAATTTTGTAACTGGACATATATCATCGTAGCGTACATCGACATAATGTATTTTTTTGTGTTCAAGATAATATATTATCCCAATTATGAATAAAATAACTCCAAGAACAAAAAACAAAATTACAGCACGTTTTGGTGTAAGGATTGGTCGCCATGATGGTAGTGTTTGTTCTTCAAATTTCTGACGGAATGTTTGAGGTTGGTTTGCTTCTTCCTCTTGGATCATTCCGCTTGGCCGACCAGAATTCTTTTTAAAATAAAATCCCAAGAAAAAATTGAATTGTTTACTTCATAAACCAACAATTTTTGAATGGGATCAAGACAGAAGTTTAAAGAAAAATCTTCGAAGACAAATATCATTCATGATTTTATCAATAGCCTGCCATTTGGAGCTCTAACAAATTTGAAACTATGTTTTGATTCAATTTTATGCTTATTTGAACGTATTTCTCATCCAAAAGCAAAAACATTTCACCTCAATTAAGTTTAAAAACATTTCTAAAGAAACAAATTTAAATTTTTTACTACATGAAACGAAACATTTCTTACGCTGTAATTGTTGATGAATTAATTATATTTGTTATTAACGTCATTGTTGCGCTCAGCAACTTATTTTGCTTTGATTGTTGTGGCATTGCTCTTTCATATTTATCGATTGAAGCCTTTATTGCGAGCGCCAATTTTGCGGGCGGCAACTTCAATGACTTTTGCGATCCACCGTCTTCCAACAATCTCTTTAATATATCGTTAATAATTTTCAAGAAGCTATTAATTGTATTTGTGCATATCTCTGTTGAGTCTTGTACGTACGCAGATATTACAATCACTTCGCTAATTGCTCTAATGTATGACGCAGGATCAATACTATCACTTGTCAAAACGGATGAAATGTTATGTGAAAATCGCTTATCGAATTCATTATCGAGCCAATTATATATTATATCTTTCATTGGGAATCCGTCGACGAACTTTGCAGTTTGTGTTGCGAGGATGAAACAATTTGACCATTGTTGTAAGTATAAACAAACGTCCAAATACGTACGGAATAAAAACATTGATAAAAATGAGTCATGTTTCTTAAGTGTATCGAACATTGTTTGAAATGAATTTTCTTCATCATTTGCAGCCGTTGATAATATCGCAACATAATCAGTGATTTCTTGCGTGATCTTTTGCCCATTATTTAAATTGGATCGAAGTCTTGTACGTGCATTATGATCTATTTTGGATAATACTTTAAATGATTCTTTTGGATCATCAAAAATTGTTGGATATAATAAGAAATATCCGACATCTAAAAACTTGTCCAATTTTTTGTTACGAATTAATAAATGTAAATAAGTATTACCAACTTCTAATGCATCTTCAAATGATGACGAAGCTAATACCATTACTATGTTTAAGACATCTTCGCGTGAAAATGCATCTAACGCAGCTAATATATTACGCTTTTGTGATCGTAATATTGTTGCATCATTCTTTTGGATTCCGCTTAATACTTTAGCAAATAATGTAAATCGTTTAACATCGGATAATTGTGATGATTCAGGCGCTTGTATTAATGAATTAGGTACAGCGGATGATAAAAAATATGAAAAAAAAGAGATAACTTCTTCAATCGGAGTGTCACTAAAGCCATGTGATAAATCAAAGTTTTTGTTGGTGGTTAACTCTAATAATGGAAATGATGACGTAACATCATCTTTACGCTCTAACACTCCATGGACATCTTGTATTATGGCCGTAAATAATTGTTGGTTTTGTCTGAAATATAAAAGTTTTTCACATTCTCGACCAAATGATGAATCTAATCGATGTGGAATAACTGGTTCAAAGAATTTCTCCTTTAATTTACAAACACCTGTCGACCCATCAACACATGAAAAGTAAAATGAATCAATTCGATTACACCCGGAAACTAATGTCATAACAGGTGAATTAGATGGATTAATGGTTTGAAGACAATGATGTGGTGGACATTGATTGTTAATGTTCCAGATACGGATGGTAGAATCAATACTTGATGAAAATAAAAAGTCACAACGATGATTGGAAAATTGTAATGAAGTGATTTCATTCGTGTGACCGTTAAGCTCAAGAAACGGTTTTTCGCATGCACCCCGAAGGTCCCAAAGCTTGATGACAAAGTCATCGGATGAGGTAGCTAATAAGGGCTGAATGATAGAAGAAAACTTGATGTTCGAAATGGGATGAATAAATGATGATTGAAAAGTTTTGATGGTTTTCTTTGCACGAAGATCTTGTAAAAGAATATTACCACCATATGAGCCTAAAGCCATAACATCTTTATATATAGGAGATGAATCAATACAAAGAAGTTGAAAACCATCACCACTACCATTGGCTTTAAGTTTATGGGTTGAGATATCCCAATTAAACCATTGTGAATCAGAAATTGATTGAAACGTTGTCGGATTACGATAATTAAAGGACATTTGACGAGCACCAGATGTAATAGGTCCTGACATTGGTAAAACGGGATATTTATCATCAAGTTTATGCTCATAAAAATGAATAAATTTGGCTTTAAATTGCTCTTTGTGTGCTGCATAATAGTTTTTAACAATCTTTTCTGCTTTTTCAAAGTCTTTCTCTTTGAGTTTTGATCTTTCAATAACTGAATGTGCTCCATATGGCCATGAAGGAATTTGCACATCACAACTATAAAATGTTGCTAAAGGCTCACCAAGATCTATGGGTGGTTTTTGTTCTGTGTATGTCATTTGCATAAAATCATTAAGATTTTGACCACGAGCAACATCAGCACAATTAACTTCATATTGTACAACACCTTTAGAGTTTGAATGAAAAATCAAATTATTAAAATGTAAAATGCTTGTTGCTTCTTCAGATAGACGTGAAGTAGATTTTGGTGATAGTGGTAAATCAGTAGTGCCAAGATCTTGGAATGTTGCTCCTAGTGAGTAAAGAGAGCAATGACCTGAATTATCAACGAAAAATGATAAAGGAAAAGAATAGTCAACTGCAATTTTTACATGTGTTTTAAAATTGTCTATTTTAAGTATTTCGATTTGTTCATCATCACATTTACTAAAATAATGTTTTGATTTCTTTCTCCATGTTGAATCTGGATTCATAAATTAATTGTCACTTTTTAATTACAAAAACAAAAAATGTGACAAATCAGAATTAAGCATATATCCAAAACATCCACAGCTTTTTTTGAAACTTTGGCGAGTTTTCTTCATTTGGTAATTCAAAAAAAGCGAGACTCACATATTATTGAATTATCATAAAAATTTTTTTTCACAAATTAAAAGATTAGATTGTGGCTTTACTGGAATTGAGTTGCTTTAAAATTGTTTTGAACTCATTTGCTTCTCATCTCGAAAATTTTGTTGTTTTTTTATTTTCATTTCACGCAACCATTTATATCCATTCAATTTTGAATGATGTCAGCCACTTAACAGATCCAAGAAACAATGCTTTCTTCCTCAGTTAGAAACCTTCACAAGCCACTTCTCTTCGTTGACGAGAACACCCGTGTTGTTGTTCAAGGTATTGGAAACCAAGGACAATTCCACTCACGTTTAATGCGCGAATATGGTACAAAAGTTGTTGCTGGTGTTCACCCAAAGAAGGCAGGTCAAATCATTGCCGGAATGCCCGTCTTTGCCTCCGTTAAGGATGCTGTTCAAAAGACAGATGCTAATGCATCACTTATCTTTGTTCCAGCTTCTGGTGCTGCTGCCGCTATGATCGAAGCCGCTAATGCTGGTGTTGGCCTTGTTGTTTGTATCACTGAACACATTCCACAACATGATATGATCAAAGTTAAGAAAGTTCTCAAAGAAAAGGGAGTTGAACTCATTGGTCCAAATTGTCCAGGTATTATCCAACCACGCACTCATTGCAAGATGGGTATCATTCCAACTAATATTCATACACCAGGTAAAATTGGTATTGTTTCTCGTTCTGGTACACTTACATATGAAGCTTCATATGCTACAACATTAGCTGGTCTTGGCCAATCCACAGTTGTTGGTATTGGTGGAGATCCATTTGCAGGACAACTTCACGTTGATGTTGTTAAGAGGTTTGCTGAAGACCCACACACTGAAGGCATCATCCTTATTGGTGAAATTGGAGGTCAATCCGAAGAAGATGCTGCCGAATGGATTCACAAGAATCAACTCACAAAGGAGAAACCAGTTGTCAGCTTCATCGCAGGCGCCACAGCACCACCTGGCAAACGTATGGGTCACGCAGGAGCCATCATTTCCGGTGGAAAGGGTACCGCTGAAGGTAAGTACGAAGCACTCCAAGCTGCTGGCGTACGCATCTCAAGACACCCAGGAAACTTAGGTAAGTTTATCTTCGAGGAAATGAAGAAGATGGGCCGCATCTAAACACTTTACCTCATCTCTATTTTTTGTTTTGTAACTATTCAAAATCTGATAATTAATTTTATCATTTTGAACAGAAAAAGAAATTTGTGTTTTCTTGACACAATAAACAAAAAATAAAAACATTTTTAAACTCACTTGCTATAAAATTAACCATGCAACTAGATATTATTGTTTGATTCCTCAGTTTACTTTTGTTTGATGAGCTCCTTTGGTATCTTTTTTAGTAAAACAAATCTCTTTTCACAATAAACGATTAACAAAAAATAAAATTTATTATCACATTTTAACATACTAAAGACTAAAATTAAAGTTGGTAGAAAATAACGAGGTGCCGTTGAACCATACTAAAAACGATTTACATTAGAACAAACTATATTTTATTGTTTATTTATCTTATTTACATTTGCTCAATGAATTTCTCTTCCTTGAAATCATCTGCAAAAGGATCTTCTTCAATATTTGAAATAGATATTCCTGTTGTGAATGTGTTTGTAGTTTGGTTATTATCATTTTGTTGTTCTGAAATTTCATTTTCATTGATTTCTTCTTTTTTATTTTTAATTCGAATCAATAATATAATTAGTAATGAAATTATAATAATAATAATAATAATAATAACACAAACGATTATGATGATAATTGTTGTTTTATTATCATTTGTTTGAATTTCGTTATTATGAATAAATGTAAAGAAGTTCGAATAATAAATATAATAAGTTGAATAAATAATAACTGTGTAATCATAATATATAAATTCTGTTTCAATGTAAACATTCGATGAATTAATTGTAACTAGAGAAAGCGATTTTGTTTGTATTTCATAATATGTAAATGAATGCGTGAATGATAATGTTATCGTTAATAGATATGAGAAAGATTTCGTTAAATCATTTTGAAAAGATTCAGTAAATGTATTTGATTTTGAATATGTATTACTACATCTGAATGTCTTTGACTTGAAATATGTGTTTGACTGAGAATATGTGTTACTTCGACTGAATGTATGTGATGCTGATAATGAATGTGTTGGAAGTGGTTCGCATGTTCCTTCTGCGTTTTCTTTGGCAACATCTAAATTTCCAAATTTACTTCCTACATATGTTGAATATGTGATAACACTTGTAAAAACATTAGAAAATGCATTTTCGCTAATTTCTGGTTCTGAATCTCCATAATAATAAATGCATTGAAGATTATAACAATTCCCAAATGCTGAACCACCAATTTCTCTTATTCCATATCCAAGTGTTAATATCGTTAAATTAGAACATAATGCAAACGCTGAATTTCCAATTATTGTAACTGAATTTGGAATTGTAATGTTTTTGATTGATGAACACAATGAAAATGATGAACCTCCAATTGTTGTAACATTTTCTCCAAATATAATCGTTTCTAATTTAGAACATAACGAAAACACTGAACCTCCAATAGATGATACTGAATTACCAAAATTAACTGAATTAACTAAAGGCCATTCTGTAAATGAACCACTTGGAATTGAATAAATTCCTTCACTGATATTTATAAATTTAGTGATGTTTTTATATTGATCAATTTCATTAAAATCATTTGAATTTGTTATTGTTAATGTTAAATTATCATTACAAAATAATTGAAAAGAATTTATGAAAAATACAACAAAAATTAAAACATTTTTATGTTTTTCCTTTTCGTTTGTTTTCAATTCATAGTTGGTCAATAAAAATTTCTGTATAAACAGCGGTTTTTTCTGAAAAAAATTGATATAAACCACCACAATCATGATTGAAAAAATAGCGGTTAAACGAACATAAGCATTGAATTTAAATGGTCGGCCTGTTTTATCGTTTAGCATCAATGCAAAAGAAAGAAATTCGTACTGGTTTAAAGATATATCTCCATAATGCATATCCAAAAGTTGTGTTGACATGTTGTTTTCAATAAGCATACTCGTTATAAAGAATTCCTTTTGTGTAATTGAGAAATATGATGCTTGGAATTTTGTCATAAAAGAATTGAAGTATTTCTGACGTACACTTGCTGTCAGTCAAAAAATTCCAAAAAAAATTTGTTTTAAAGAAAGTAGAATTATTGTTAAATATATCAAAATTATCATACTTAATTCCAAAGACTGGAACTTCTGCATTGTGTGTATGAGTGAGCCCTTCTTTGCTTAGGTTCTTTTTCATATTTGCCAAATACACATCGGCCAATACAAAAGTTAAAAATCGCACGGTTAACATGTAAAAATTTTGTTTCTTTTTTGAAATTTTTCAATTTAACCTAAAATTTGTTTGTTTCAAAATTTAAAGACACCTATAAAAGATAATACATTAAATGCTTGTAAAGACACTTTTAAATAATATAATGAATGGATGTGTTAGAGTTGAGTTTGCTGATTAAAATGATGTGTCCTTGTTGTTGCTGAGCACTTTTTATAGTATTAAATTTCATGATTTTTAAGAGAAATGCGTTTTAAACGTTTTATATTAATTTGTTTTGTGATACAAATTACATGAATAAATTAATCACATCCCAAAATATATTAGAGATATTATGTATAATTAAGTGATATATTAAGAAGAAAGACATATTATTGGATGTTAATAAATTGTAAATAAAGTCATATCACAAACTTCATATCTTATTACTTCTATATTTATGGTGACCCTTAATATATTGATTCTAATTATCTTTATACATAATGTTTTGAGGCATGAATGTTTTTCATTTAATTAATTTATTTTGTAAAGTAACTTAATGATTGATATCATTTACATTTAACATCTAATACTTAACGAAATATTTCTATTGTAAACTACAAATCATTTTGTAAATGAATAATCTGATTCTATTTGATCTATAGAATGCTACATCAAAACAATGTTCAATATATTCGACGTTTTCGTTGTTAATTATATCAAAGTGGTAATCTAAGGAACAGATTTACCATTAGTTGAGAATAACAAATTGTTCATCGATTAATATTTCTCATTGCGAATCATTTCATAGTTTTTATTTAAATTAAAAATATATCATTTAAAAATATATTTTTATTTTAAATTAAATCATAGCCAATTGTCTTCATCTTCTTTAACAATATCTTCAACTAAAGTATTGACATCTTCAATTTGATTTAAACTTGATGTAGTTGAATCCTTAAATTGTAATGTCGATTTTCCTTTTTTGTTATTACTTTTTATTAAGAATATAACAATTCCAACAATTATTAACACTAATGCAATTGATCCGCAAACAATTCCAATCAATGAATTAGTTGTAAGTACATTTGATTGCGAAACATTGTAATGAAATTTGAAAAATAATTGCAATGTGTTGAATAAATAATAACTGTGTAATCATAATAAAGAAATTCCGTTTCGATGTAAGAAAATGTTGAATTAAATATGGATAATGAAAGCGATCTTGTTTGCGTCTCATAATATGTAAATGAATAAGCAATTGTCAATGTATGTGTTAATGTATATGTAATCGAAAATGTTAAATCGCTTTTAAACGATTCAGTGAATGTATTTGACTGAGAATATGTATGTGATGCTGATAATGAATGTGTTGGAATTGGTTTGCAGTTTCCTTCTGCATATGTATTGCTAACATTTAACACACCAAAGTTACTTTTGATATATGCTGGTTATGTTATAACTGTTGTTGTAACATTATAAAATGCATTTATTCCAATATTTGGTTCGTTAGCTCCATAATAATAAATACATTCAAGTGCATCACATTTACCAAATGCTGAACCTCCAATGATAATCAATTTCTAATGCTGCAGGATATTTCTAAATGAAACCATATGCATTTTGACTCCATGGTGGTAACGTGATTGATATTTCTGAATCATTTTATCATAAACGCTAATTTTCGTAATTCCTTCTTTTTGAATTAGAAAACTCTAAAATAGAATTATCATCAACATTGATTTCATTAAAAATATCAATTTTATGGCCATGTGGATTATCACCAAGTGCAATTTATTGCGTTTCTTGTTCAGCTCTATAAGGATATAAAACTTGAACAAGAACTGATGCTATGTTATCTGTAATGGTTTTATCAGTGGCAGTAATAGTTACAAGAGCTTCTGCCTTTGAATATGCAATAGCTTTTGGATTAATTTGAAGAATCTGATGATTTTAATAAAACTTTATTTAAACGATTAAAACAAACAGAAAATAATTGTGTGTTATATGATCGTTGTATTTCTCGCTTGACCATCAGAGAAAGTGCCAGATGGATTTCTCAGAACCAACAATCCAAGACAACGAAATTCACGATCCGATCCCTGAAACAAGGGTAGAATTACTTTACTATGAAAGGTTCGAAAATACAAAAGAAGACAGAGTTGTTTTTGATTTGATCAATGCACCAGCATCTCATGCAAATGCTCTTCGTAGAACTCTTCTTGCAACAGTTCCATCAATGGCTTTTGATTTTATTGAAGTATATCAAAATGCATCAGTTCTTCCAGACGAAGTAATCTGTCATCGAATTGGTCTTATTCCAATCAACATTAATCCAAAATACTTCGAATATATTCAAGGTGACGCTAATATTGACACCATAGATGATCCAAAGACTACATTATTATTTGGTCTTTGTGTCATTGGTGGTGAAGGACCAGATCCCAATTTAGAAGGAGTAGATGCCACATGGGACAAGCTTCCACCATTTTACACAGGTCCTTCTGGGTGTGTTATGTCCAGTCATTTCGTCTGGATGCCATATCCTGATCAGCGTGAAATTCTTCCCGTCTTTCCCACAATGCTCCACGACAACATAGAAATCACACGTCTTCATCCCGGTCAAAAGATCGAGCTTTATGCTCGTGCAATCAAAGGCAGTGGTTCACGACATGCAAAGTTTTCTCCTGTTTCCACTGCATTTTACAGACTTGTACCCAAGATAGAGGTTCGCAATGACATTAGCGACGAGAAAAAGCAACTCATTGTTAATTGTTGTCCTCGCCATGTGTTTGAGATTGAGGAATCCGGAAATGTCATAGCCGCTGACGTTCGTAAGTGCACATTTTGTAAAGAATGCACACGTCTGAAGCGATTAAATGGATGCGTCAGACTCGAAAAGGAACCAAATCATTATGAGTTCACAGTAGAAAGTTTCGGTGTAAGATCAGCACCATCAATTGTTAAAGAGGCGCTACAGATACTTAATCAGAAAAGTATGAATATGAAGGCAGCGCTGGAAGATGCTGTTTCTCAATAAATACAAATTAGAAATTCTAAAAATGATTATGGATTTGATTGACTTTTGTTGCGGTGTATGCTTCGAGGGATTTTACGTGAATTGAATAGATCGAAAGTAAAAGTAACAAAAGAAAATTTTGTTAAACATAAAAATTATGTGTGATTTTTCTTGAGAAGTGGTTATATTTTACTCATTGAGAATATTACCAAACAAGAAAAGTGTCAATAGTATCTTAAATTGTGTTTTCAAAATCATAACAACCCAGTTCGAGCCGAATGATTTTTGAAATTAACAATATTTTATTTTTAAATAGGTTTTTTTTAGCCTAACCGTAGGATTTCATCTCTGAAGTGTTACTGTAAATTCTTTCTTGTTCAAGAAGTAATTTAATCACTTCTGTATGACCTTTTAATGATGCTTTCATAAGTGCTGCTTGAAATATTTTATATAATTTCCAAATATTATTTGGAAATATAAAATTATTAAAATAAATCCAAAATAAAATAATTAAATATCTTTAGCATTAATATCAATTCCTTTATAGTCAAGAAGTAATTTTACTGTATTAAAGTTTCCTAACATAGCTGCATAGATAAGTGGTGTCCAAAACAATTTACGTAAGTTCCAATTATTATTTTGTAATATCATATTAATAAAATAAACATTAAGCAAAGCATATTAATATTTTTAACATTAATATTAATTCCCTTTTGCTCAAGAAGTAACTTAACTATTTCTTCATTATTTTTTAGAGCAGCAAAAATAAGCGCTGTATTAAATATTTTTAATATATTCCAAATATTATATTAAAATATTAAAATATAATAAAAATTTTGAAATAAATTAAAAAAAATACCTTTAATATTAATATCAATTCCCTTTTGCTCAAGAAGTAATTTTACAATTTCAATTTTCGCTGTTCCAGATGCAATCATAAGTGCTGTATCAAATAATTTGAATAATCATCGAATATTATTTTAAAATATCAAAATATTTAAATAAAAACCTAATAAAACATATAAATATCTTTGGCATTAACATCAATTGCTTCTTGATCAAGTAACAATTTAACTATCTCTATATGACCTTTTGAAGTTGCCATTGTAAGTGAAGTTCTAAATAAATTAAATCATTTCCAAATTATCAAGATAAATATCAAATTATTTAGAAAAATATAAAAAAATATAAATAAGTATCAAATTAATTGAAGAAATAGATATATGATTGATATTAGTTTCTTTTAGACCTAAAATATATTTAACAAGTTCAATGCTTCCTGATTCAGCAGAAAATATTAAAATATCTTCAGAAGTTGCATTCAATCCTTGAAAATATTTCACAAGAATTATGTTACCAATTCGTGCTGCTGAATCAACTATATCATCATCAATTTTCATTCCTTCACCAAGTAAAAATGATAAAATTTCATAATTATGGTATAAAACACAGTTAAGTCCTAATTCTTCTAAAACATCAATTTCAATAATTTTATTTTCATAAATATATCGGAAAATATCATTTCTATGCAATTTAATTGCTATTTTATATGCATCTTCAAATGATGAATGATTTTGTTCACATACATGAATGATTTCTAAATTTCCACCAGCAATTGCATAGTAACCTGTGTTTTCTACATTTGCATTATTCATAAGTAAATATTTAAAACATTTTATAAAAGAAAAAAATGCTGCATAATCAATTAATGTAACATAATGATTAATAAATGAACATATTTCATAAAGTGATGGTTCAATTGTTTGATTAAAATCAAAATTCGCATGTGATGATATTTCTTGAAGTTTTTCTATTTCATCATTTCGAATTATTTTCGCAATTTCATTCGGATTATGTCCCTCATTAATTAATTTCTTATGAAGTTCCCAATCATTCTTTGAAAGTTCTTGGTAATTTTCAATGATTATATTCATAAATGGACAAAATCGATTTTTTTCAATATTTTCTTTTGTCATATAATTTGCAAAAAATGAATCTTTTTTACTTTTAATTTTATCTTCAAATATATTTGAACATGTTTTATCATTTTTTCAAGAATAAAATTTGATTCTTCTGTTCTTTTATTATTAATAAATTGGAAAAATACATCACAAATTTTTGACGTGATTTGATTATCTTCTTCAAATGATTCAATTTTTTTAATGAAATTTATATATAAATCAGTACAACTCATTGAGTTGTTATCGATAACAAGTTTTATATATATTATTTGACTAATTAATATGTTAAATGAGTATGATATATTGAAATCAAATAAAGAAATTAAAGAATTTATTGACTGAGAAAAGTTTTCTTTGTTTAAATCAAAAATTATCTGTTTAAGTGAAAGTAGTATTTCCCATTCTTTTCCATTAATTTGACTTGTTTTCATGTTCTTTTTTTTTGTATTGCAAGTCATTAAAAGATCAGATAAGTAATTAAACTTTTTCAGACAAAAGTCTTTAAATGAAAAAAATAAAAAATTCAAAATAACATTAATAGTTCTGATGTATCTGGTCTAATAATTTATCATATGACAAAGAAAACATTCATTTAAATAGAATAGAAATTTATTTTTCTCTATTTTCTACCCGACTTTTATGATGCTCTTTTAGCTTATTTCTTTTTTTATTATCCTGACAGTATTATTTGTTACAAAGTTTAAGAATTCAACATTTGGAACGACAACAAATTTACCATTCTTCTTAATTTTTGTCTGCGGTTATAGCTCAGAATTTAGCCGCAAAACTTTTTGAAATTTTTAAAATGTGGTTCTGAGTTGAACATCTTTTACAGAACTTTACATATATTATTGAATAGTATATAAATAATTCCTTTCCTAAATAAATGGAGGGCATCATACAACTTGCAACTGCTCGCGGGTCTGATGATCCTCAACCACAAATATTTAATTACAGAGGCGAATATACAGGGAGTCAACTTTTGACTTATGCAAGTTTTAATTTAAAATTACCAATCGATACAAATAATGTTATTAAGTTTATTGATCAAAAAGAAAAAACAAAAACAGTAAACCCAGATGCAACAATTGAATCACAAGGAATTATATCAGGAATGACAATTTATATATTATCAAGAAATGACCTAAGTTCAATTCCTTCTCGACCAATTTTTACTCCAGAGGAAGTCACGCTTCAATCCAATACAGGTGGTGTATATGAAAGTGTTATTTTTGAAAGTAATAGACTTAAATCAACGTTTGATAATAATGCATTATTATCAGGAACTCTTCAAATTCCAGATCCGGAATTTGACACTGGTGTTTCTCGTTTTGAGTATCAAGAAGTTTCTGATGACTTCAACTTATCTGAACCTACTGATTCAGAATCAGCATTTGGCGGTATTAAAGCTTCAGATCTTATTAACAACCTTGGGTATGAAGACACTACGTCAGGGAAGAATAATCTTACAATCTTAACCTATAACGGGTTCAATGATACAAAAAATGCAGAATGTTTATATCAACGAAGTGATTCGTTTGATGAAGTTCTTCGAACAGCCCTTAGCTTCTTATCGATCCACAACCGTACCAAATATGCCATTTTACTCCGGTTTTCTGATACCGAATTTAAATGGTTTGAACCCGGACATTTTTTAGAAGAATATAATCCCTTTAATCGAATGTCCCTTAGTGTCTTTCCACGCGAGATAGCTTTACGTATTTTTTCTCAACATTTTTCACCCCGACCATTTATCATTGATATTACTCGACCTGTTCGAGAACTTATTGAAACCATAGCCACACAAGCAGAACTGTCTACTACATATGGTTATTCATTAATTACACGTGAGAAAGGTCATCGTAAGAAATTATTAAATCCAAATTCACCGATACCAATGCAAGTGAAACAATTTCATGAATTATATTTTGAAAAGCGTTATTTTGTTTTTTCTCAATTAGATTTAAAGGATTATCATACATTAGTTCAAGCATTTATAGATGCAAAAAATTATTTTTTATATAAAATTACATATCCACATTCTGCAGATTATATTTCACTTATATCATTGTCAATGATTATTATCCCACCCAAATGTCCAAAAGAAGAATATATTAATCATATTCAAGAATATTTACCAGAACATATACGAAACACACCAAATATTGTTGAAGGTGTTAAAGAATATTTAGCAAATAATCAAACAATTACTAAATCAAATGCAATCAAAGAATATTTAAAAATCATTCGATTAATTCCTGGCTTTGGTTGTATTTATTATCATTGTAGATGTATGACTAAAATGAATTCTAAAAAACATACCAAAGATACAAATAATGAAAATAAATGTATTTTAATATTATCGCCAATACGAATTTTAGTATTTGACGTTGAAACCAATAATGTAATTTTGGAAATGTTTTATACTAAAATTACTTCAATTACTAATGAGAGTCATAAAGTTATAATTAATTATCATAAAAAAGGCGGCGAATTTTCAAGTTATACATTTAAATTATCTAAAGATTATGAAGATTGCATTGTAGACATTTTAGAAATGCAAAATACAATTAAAAGTATTATTAAAGCTAAAGCTTTATTACGTGCTAAAGGTGATTCTAATTTAATTATTGATGAAGATGGAGTTAATTTGATTACTCCAAAAACTTTGGATGATTCAAATCCTAAAAATTATACGTATGATATTACTATGACTGGTGAAAATTTATTAAAATCAGTAATAAAAAATGTTGGAATTAAAGATGCAACAAACAATGAATATTGTTTATTACTTAAAATGGATGTTAATGATAATGATTCATATAGATGGATAAAAAATGATGAAATTTTAGCTGATTATCATGTTGATGATGGAATGATATTATATCCATTACAAAAGAAACAAAAAATTCAAATAATTTTAACAGATGAAACTAAAAAAGTTACAATTTTCGACATAACTAAAACAGTTAAAGATTTAATTAAAGAAACTTTTAAGTTATTTAAGATGAATGAACTATTTGGATATACATTTTTTTCATATGAAAAAGATAAAATTATACCAATGGATTCAAACAAAACACTTCCTGAACAAACCAAAAATTTGACAAAACTTTTGTTTAAGAGAAGATTCTTCATATTAACAAGAGATAGTTTATTAAACAAAGTAATTTTAGCTCAAACATTTTCGGATGTACATAATTATATCCTTAATGAAAATGCTGAAATGACAAAAGAACAAATGTTTGAATTAGCAATTTTATCAATATATTCTAAAGCGCCAAAAGGTATGGATCAAAAAAAGATATTATCGAACATTGATTTCAAAAGTATATTTCCTAAAAAGCAAAAAGTTAATTCATCATTACAATCATCATTTCAAAAATATGCTAATCAATATCCTATGACTAAACCGAAGGTAGCAATGAGGAAATATTTAAAAATTGCACGTGAATTACCAAAATTTGGATCAGAAACATATCATGTATTATATAAAGACATCACAAAAACGAAGAATAAGAAAAAAGCTAAGTTTAATGAAGGTAATTTTTTAATATGTCCATTAAATATTATGCTTGTTGATAGTTCTAATAAAGAAGTATTCAACATAAAATATCAATCGATTATATCATATAAAGCACAATCATCTAAAATGACAATTACATTTACTGAAGATAAAAATAAAACTTTAACTTATGGATTTAAATCAGATCAAACTACACAATTAATACAATTTATGAGTGAAACAATGCAAGCATTAAGAGATTTAATAATAGAACAACAAAATCGTGAAGCTAAAGAACGAAATATTATCATCCAAAGATTAAATGGTAAATGGGTAGATGATAATGGTAAATTACGTTCACCAATGATTGATATGCAATTAAGCACTGACTTAAAAGTTCGAAAAGGACTTAAAAAGTTTTGGTTTGAAACTCGTTTAACGAAACAAGAATTCTTGAAATTATTAATACCAGTAATTAAATTACCAGAAAATAAAAAATATTCCGTTTTATTCCAAAATGGTAATCGTTATCGATTTTTAAAAGATGATCAAAAAATTATTTCATTGAAACCAATTCGTTTATCTTATGTATTTATATTAGAATCAGAACCAATAATTAAAATGACAAATGTTCGTTTAGGATTTGAACAAAAATCTTCATTAGTTTTACCTATAGAATATATTATTAAAGATTTAATACCTTTAATTGCACAAAGATTTCAAGTATCAAATTATTATGGTCATACATTATTCTACAAAAATGAACAAAACGTTTTAATACCTTTACGTTATTCTCATACATTACCAGAACAAATTCAATCTTATGATGATGATAATTTAATATTTCAACGAAGATTCTTTTATATAACAAAAGAAGATTTTATAGGTAATAATTTAAATGTTACTTATAGTGATATAGTTAAACATATTTCATTAGGAATCGTAGATATATCTTCGGAAATGTTATTAGAATTAATTGTTTGTATGTTAGCAGCAGATTTAAATCGTAAGTTAACTGTTTCTGATATACCTAAAGATTTACAAAAATATTTACCAAAAGGAACTTCTTCACGTTCTGTATCTAATAGTAAATTAAAACAATATATTCAAGATAGTAAAATCCAAAATAAAGTTCAAGCTGAAAATAGATATATAGCATTATCACGTACTTTATCTACTTTTGGTTGTGAATCTTATGATGGATATTTATTAAAGGACTTAAAAGGTAATCAAACTCATCAATCAATTCATATTTTGGTTGGACCTAAATTCATTTTTATTAAGGAAACTAATGGTAAAATATTATATCAAATTCCTTATGATCATTATTTAGGATTATTATCAATTAATAATTTAATATCAATTCATTATGTACCTGAAAATTCAAAATATTCATCTTATGTAGATATAGAATGTAATCAAGCGAAAATTTTAATTGATTTTATAAAGACTTATATAATAATTTTTGAAGAAGCTTTAATTAGAACTTCTAAAAACATTAAAAAAGATCTTAAACATTCATTTAATCAAAATCGAATAGAATTATCAGTAGAATATCGATTTAATTCTGAATCAAAACCTTTAAAGGCTTCATTTAATAAATATGATTTAGGTAAAGATGTAGCAAAACAAACATCGAAATATTTTGATTGTTATCCTGATAATAATTATTGTTGTTTATTAGAATATTCATTAGATTATAAACGTTGGTTACCTAATGATCAAATGCTTGGAATAATGCGACCTTATAATGGAATGAAATTACATTTATTTGAGAAATATATTTTAGTTACTGTATCAACAAATAGTTCATTTAAACATAAAATTATAATTGACGTCACTAAAAAAGTTAAAGATTTAATACCAGAATTAGCTAAATATTTTTATAAAGATGTATGGATTGGTTATTGTTTATATGCTAAAAATGAATCAAATCAATTAATACCTTTAGATATGCAATATAGTATTATAGAACAAGTTGAAAAATTCGATGATTTAATATTTAAGCGTCGATTTTATAATTTAACCAAACATGATTTAAATGGTCCTTATGTAGCATCAAATATTTATCCTGATTTCTTCCAACAAATTATGTTCGGTGGCTTACAATTAACAGATAAACAAGCATTAGATCATGCATATACTTCATTATATACTTCTTCAATACCTGAAGAAGAAGTACAAAAACGTCCATTACCTAATGATATTTCATATCTATTTCCTAAAGATTTTAATATTAAACCAAATTTAGCTAAACGTTTAGAACAAATGAAATCTAATAATCCTTTAGATACAAAAACAGCAATGGTTAAAAATATTATTAATGCACAACATGTTAATGAATTTGGATGTGAATTATTCCCTGGTACTTTAGTTAATGAAAATAGTGATAATAAAAAGAAAAATACACAACAAATTTTGATATCTGTTGGATTTAAAGGTATTCAATTATTAGCATTTCATACTAAAAAGGAATTAGCAAGTTTTGGTTATCAACAAATTCATAGGATTAAACATACAAGAAATAATTTGTTGATACAAATCCCTCATATTAAAGAAGGAGAATTAATTAATTTTAAGATATTATCAAATAAGTCTGAATCAATTTATTTGTTAATAGATTCATATATTAATATAATCTTACCATTAATTGAAGAAAGAGAAGAATTGCAAAATAAACAAATCGAAAGCTTACAAAAAACAGAAGAAAAAATTGGTAAAACTATAAATTTAGAAGTTTCTTGTCAAATAAATCATCCAATACCTTTACATTATATCATAAATTTAGAAGATACAGGTAAAGATATCGTAGAAAAACTTGGAACATTTTTCTTAATAGCAAATCGTGCATTTTATTCAACATTATTAAGTAAATCTACAAAAGAAATAATTTGGTTAAATGAAATAACTAAAATTAAATCATTAAATCCAGATATTACAGATAAGTTATATTTTATCTCACAAGTCCCCGAAGTAAAAGTAATTGGACCATTTGAACAAATTCAAGAAAATACAATTGATTTAACGGAAACAGTAAGATCGAATGTAAAAGGATTAATACAAAGTTTCGGATTACGATTTTCAGATGGTATTACATTATATCCTTTATTAAGAGATCATTGTCCACCAATGATAATAAATAAGACATTATTAGAACAAAATGTTAAATATGATCAATTAATAATGAAAAGAAGATTTTATATATTCCCTGAATATATATTTGATGATGATAATTCATTAGCATCAATTTATGAAGATTGTAAATCAATGATATTAAATGGGCAAATTGAAGTCTCCGAAAATATAGCATTAGAATTAATAGTTTATTCAATGTATGCAGATTCCAATGGTTCTGTCTATTTTAGGAAATCGATATTTGATGATTTAACTCCTTATTTACCACCAAACATTACTAACAATATCAATTTAACAGAGAAATTTAAATCATTATGTAAAACAATATTACCAATGAGTTGTAGAACTGCACAATCACGTTATATAGCAGCAATTGTACCTTATGCAGGTTATGGAGTTGAAATTCATAACTGTAAATATACTGATCTTAATAAAGTTAATCAAAGAACTAATCGATCTACAAAATTATATTTAGGTCCATTTAATATTCAAGTTTCTGATACTATTTCAAGTAAAATTTATGCATTTTTCGAATATAAAGATATAATTACTTATGTATCTAATTCGACAAGTGTTACATTTGAATATCATGATCCACGACATGAATTAAAGCGATTTACTTTAGTATTAGATTATCCTAATGAAATAATGTCTTATATTGAACAAATGTTTGAATATTTATCATGGTCCGATTATTTAACTACACCTGAAATGATTCAAGCGAAATTATTAAACCTAATTAAAAATGATAAAGATACAATTATGAAATATAATATCTTTGATGATTATATTGAATCTAATGAACAAAATGTTATATTTAATGAATATGAAGGAATTGATTTTAAAGATGAAGATAATTGTATATATAATTCACCACAAATTAAAGATGATAACAATAATAATAATAACTTTGAATTTAATCCAATTAATTCACCATTTGATCTTTATGGTTCTTCTGGTAAATTAAATGATAAAAATTATGTTTGGAGACTTGGTGAAGATGGTTTATTAATAGATAGAAGTTTACGTTATCTTGAACGATTAGAAAATGAATTAAATGATATCCAAAATCAATTTGATAATTTAACTATCGAAAGTTTTGCTGATAGACTTGGATTTATACAATATATTATTGATCAATTATCAGAAATGGATTTAAGTGATGAAGAAAAACAAAAAATCGAAAATCTTAAAAGATTACTTCAATTAATTACTGAGAATTCAAGTATTTTCGATGATTATGAATCGAATATGTCAATGTATAAAGGAATTTTCGTTGATAAAATTGTTGCAATGATTAATGAAATTAATCCATTAAGACAATTATTATTAAAAGATATTGATCGTCTAAAGAATAATACAAATCCTTTTGGTAAAGAAGATTATGTTGATGCTATAGTAAAGAATTTAATTGATACATCCGAAGGACTTGAAATGATGAGTCAAGCGTTATTAAATTCTTATAAAGATCTCAAAAATAATGACAAAGATCCATTTTATTATATGAATACATTAACTACAATGTCCGAGAAGTTAACAGCTTTAGCTACAATATTTGCTGAAACTCAAAATGTTAAATTACTTAATACAAGTATTAAACATTGTTTAAATGAAACTAAAGAAATTATGAAAAGTATTTATGATGAATTAAAAGAACTTGGAATTATTAATAATGAATTTAATGAATATTATGATAAAATGTTACATTTTATTGTCGATGTTGAAAAATTATCTGCAAAAATATCAGAAGTTAATTCTAATTCTAATAAAATGATTTATAGAGGTGATTCGAATGCAATGATTGAATCAGTTTCAATATTATTAAAGATCCAAGATATATTCGAACGAAATAAATCATATTTTCTTACTTCAAATGATTTATTAAATGTAAATATTAATTCAATAAATGAACAAATTAATAATATCAAAGAAATTTATACAAAGAAATTTGATTCAATTATTAATAATCCTTTGTCATTTAACTTATATCAAGATGTATACTTTAAATTACAAAGATGTGAGAAATCTTTAACACAAACATATTCTTCTGTTAAAAATAATTTATCAAATGATTTAATGAAAGAATTTTCAGGTTTGTTACAATACTTAAATAATACAATTTCAGGAATTTCAATATTTAATTTAACGCCAAATAAATCTTCAGCAATAATTGAAGATTTATCATTATTATTTAAGCGTTATGATACATTAAAAGAACTTGACACTAAATGTGCTAAAATGGAATATGCTTCAATCATTGAAATGATTACGAAACTTAAAGATATACATTTTAATGCACAACAATATCAAAGTACATTTGAAATTTATCCATATCGACCAGAATCTATTAAATCAATACAATTAATTCTATTAAAATTATTTGGATTATTACCTAAACTACAAAAAGTTATTCAAACATTAGATAATGTATCAAATGATTCAACGTTTTTAGTAATATTTGAAAAATTATCAATCGATTTAAATAATGCATTACGTGAAAAGATTCCTAATGAAGACATAAATAAGTGTCAACATTTACAAATGTTTTTACAAGTACAATATGATACAATTCTTTTTGCTAATGTTAATTATAAAATTAGTATGAATAATTCAATTTCTAATGATAAAGATTTAAAGGCTGGTTTAGATAGATTAGCGAAATCTTTAACTTTAAGTTATATCGATTTAATTGAAACACGTGAAGTTTTAAATGAAAGTCCTTTCATCGAGAAAAATATTAAAAAAGCAATTTCTTCATTAAATAAAATAGAATCAATAATAACAACAGCTGAAACTTATTCACGTTTAATTAATGATACTTCATTATCTATACAATATGAACGATCTTTACAAACTCTAACTAAAGATGAAAGAAATGCTATGTCTATATTACAAAAAACAGATTGTGTTTCATATAGAACTACGCCGAAAGTTGATGTTATTAAAGAAGTTATTAAATATTTAACAGAATTAATAAATTATTTAACTAAATCATTAGAATTAGAAAACATTGATGATGACTTTAAAGATGAAATTGAATATTATAAGAATCAAAATACTTTATTAAATAGTGAAATACTTAATAATCCAAGTTTATTATTTTATCAAATTGTTAAAGATATTGCAGTACATGTGAAATCAATTCCAGTTAAATATTTATCACATATTAAATTAATTACTAATCAAACATTTATGAAATTCCTTAATCAATTCCATAAATATTTAAATAGTGTTTTAATGCCTTCAGTACCTACAATTGAAGATGCATTAAACTTATTACAAAACTTAATTCCTTTATTTGATGATTTTATGAATGAAGTTAATAATTATGTTAATAATGGTAAATTAGATGAAAATGTTAAAAGTGAATTATTAAGATGGAATTATATTGTATCAAATAATGTTAATTTAATTAGAGACTTATTATCAAATTTCAATTATAATTCAGCATTAAAATGTAAAAATATTTTAATTGATTTAATGAGTCAATTCCCTTCAATACCTCCATATGTACATAAATTCTTAACAACAGAACAAATTAAATCACTTTCTATCAAATTAGGTAAAGCTTATAATCAAACACAATATATAATTGATTGTATTCGTAGTTTATCATCCACTGAACAAATTAAATTAGATGAAACTATATTTAAGAAGATCGAAAATGATAATGAAATTATTGAATCCATTAATTTAGTTATTAAACAATATATTGAATATCGAAAACTAATAATTAATGCACAACAATTACCACAATTAATTAGTCGACCGTTTACTAAACAATTATTCCAAGAAATGATTGAATTAATTGGAAATTATGAAGAAGAATTTAAACAAAATATTTCAGATGAAGATAAAATCATTGAAATATTAAAGAAATGTAAAGCAAGTATACCACAATTAACTTATTCAACTGATTTAATTGCACCTATTATAGGTTTACCAAAACTTTTAGATTCATTTAAGAATTATGCAAATAATATAAATGTTTTACTTAAACAATTAACAAATCCACATTTGAATTATAATTCATCACTTGAATTTATTAAGTTAATTAAACCTTATCTTGAATCATTAAATCAAACTCTTAAAGAACGTAACTTATTCCAAAATATAACAACATTATTAAATCTTTCATTAAATCAATTTAATTATGAAGTATCACCGAGTAAATTACAAAGAATTTGTGATGATATATATTCAAATGTTTCATCAATATTACCTTCAATTATATCAAATCAAGAAATAGATCAAATTGTAGATTTAATGTTTAGGATTTATGAGATTTGTACACAATATACATCATTACCTCATCAATCAATTACATTTACAAGTGAATTGCAATTAAACACACAAATTCTTTCATCTAATGAAATCGATTTACTTACAAAATTAATTGATAATTTATTTGAAGAAGATTTTAATCATATAACACTAGAATTAAATGAAAATATTTCTGATTGTTTGAATGTTATAAATGAACGACAAAATATTTTACCAAAATATATATCAAATTCAGTAAATGTTTTATTAAATAATTTAACAACTCAAAATATTATTCCATATTTAAATTCTTATAACTTAATATTAGATACTGATATTGATTTTGAATCTAAATTTAATAAATTATTAAAAGTCACATTACAAACAGAAGTTTTTACTGCAAAAATTTTGGAATCAATAAAAATTTCAGTTGATTCAATTAATCAACAATTTGATGATACATTAACTAACTCAACAAAAGAACAAATTTATTATTTAGATTTATTAACACAATCATTAAATGAAATTGATTATAATTTATTAATTCATAGTAAATCACTTTCTTCAACTATATTAATATATCAAGCAATGCATGATGTCGAAGAATATTTAACGTTATTTCTTTATTCGATGAAAGATCATATATTAATACAATCCATTTCACAATTATTATATGATTCGACAATTCAATTTATTGAATATATAAATCAAATCGATAAATCAATTTCAAATATATATTATATATTAATGGAGAAATTATTTATTCGTTTAGATGATTATTTACATAATACTAATACGCCTTTAACTGGATTAAACTCATTTATTAGAAAAGCTACAATTTTATTATCTAATCCAAATCGAATTCTTTTATTTGATATCAATAATATATTACAATTAAATGATTTATATATATCAAATGATAATATATTAAAAGAAATTCCGAATGATTTAATTAAAGATTTAACTCCTTACTTAAATATGTTTGAACCAATACTAAAGATTTGGGCTTCTAAAGAATTTATTGAAAATATTCGATTTTCTATCATATATAATTCATTTATATCTAAATCATTAATTAATTCATTGTTTAATAATAATACATTAAATCAATCACAAGTTAAATATTCATTTTATTTAGCTAAAACTAAAATTTGTAATTTAGAAAATGTTATTAAACATCAAAATATTAATGAAATTATTGAACATATTAAAAGTATTTCAAATTATTCAAGTTATATATTAATAGGAAATTATAATAAAGATGAAACAAAACAAATCTTCGATTATTTAATTAAAACTTTTGAACAAATTATAAATATTACAGAACAAAAGTTCGAAATTGATTTCTCAAAGTTACAATCAATTAACTTGGACATGTTATATGAAAAGGCGCAAAAAGTTATTGAATTACTTAATGATAAATATTTAACAGATATAACTAAATCTGCATTAGAATATTTAAATACATTAATTAAAAGAATTAAATCATTACCTATTCAAGAACATAATACCAAAACAAAACATAAAGAACATTCATTTCTATTAGTTCCACTTTTTGGTGAAAATTCAAATAAATATTCAAATAATTTATTAGAAGAAATTAATAATAATATTAATGTAAAAGTTGATTATAATTATAATGAATTACAATCATTAGTTTCAGGGTCTTTTGTACATTATATTAGTACATTTAAATTACTTTTATTACAACAATTTCAACTTTCAGAATTTCCACAAGTTTCACAACAATTACAACAAATTAAATCAATTGACGATTTATCAAATATTGAACAAAACATTCAATCTATAGAAGAACAATATCAACAAATTAATAATATTAAGAAATTACAAAAACTTCAAATAAGTTATAATCCAAATCAAATTAAAGTTCAACAATTTTTAATTACAAAAATTATTAAATTTTCAATTAATCAAAAATTTGATAAGTTTTCCGAAGATTATCAACAATTACAAATACAATATTTACAAAAACTATTAGAAAATGAAAATAATTTTAATGAAACATTTAAAGACATTGAAATTAATCATAAAATTAGTTCCAAATCAGCATTAATTAGATTAATTCCACAATTATCTACTATATTAATATCATTCATTAAAAATAATCCAACAATATTTAAATATATTAAAACTAGTGATGGAGAATTAATGTTAACATATGAATTAACTACACAACAACTTATCGAAAACCAACAATTAATTCAACAACAAATTCAAGCATTATCAAATCCAACGACATTAAATTATATCCAAAATTATTTAACATTAGATCAAATAATAATCCAAACACGAATTATATATCATATCTTTAAGTTAATTTTAGAAAATAATTATAACGAATCAAATGATCCGTTATCATTACTTAAATCATTGATTATATTACAAAGTAATGTTAATAAAGAAAATCCATCAGTTTTATCAACAAAAGAATTTATTGACTTAGATTTAATTGATCAAATACAAGATAAATTAAAGTTTGAATTTGTTCAATATTTAATATGTGAAAAATTATATTACATTTATAATAAAAGTAATTCAAAGATTAATAATCAATTAAATGTATATGAAATGAAACAATTAATTCCAAAATTATTTGATAAAAATATTAATGTTAATGATAATAAAATTGTAACATGTTCATATCAATTATTAAATTGTATTTTATCAAATAATAATAATTTATATGTTAAATTTGATGATTTATCATTCCAATCATTATATCAAACAGAACAAATTAAATCATTAGAAAATATTAATGTATTTGCAACTAATGATTTCCATCAAATACATTTAGGCTTTGAATCATTTTTATTATCTGAATCACACATTCGTGATACGAATTCAATGTATAATTTACTTAAAGATAACAATAAAGTTAATGATTTAGATCAAACTCAACTTATAACTGATCAATTAATGAATTCTATGAATTATTTATTAGATAATATTGATGAAGTTATTAAACAATCAAATGAATCCAATGTTAAATCTTATTTGAATAATGAATTAATTAGATATAATCCAGAATTCTTAAAAGAATATATACCGAATTTAGTAACAAATTCACAAATATTAAATCATATTACATTTTTACTAATGACAAATACAAACAAAGATGAAATTTATGATATTAATAAATTAGAAAATGAATTAAATGAAATGAAAAATACACAAAACAATTCACAACTTGAATTAGCACAACAAATTATTGATTTAGTTAAATTAATTCCTAATCCTAAAGTTGAAGAAATTGAATTAAATATTCCTCCAAAAGAAATTTATAATTTCTATTTAATATTACAAAAATTATTACCCGAACGTAATTCCAAAGAAAACATTAAAGAAATAATATCAACTTTAACAGAACAACAAATTTCATCATTAAAACATTATATATATGGAATTATTGATGAGTTAATACATGATAAAGATATCTTAAATAAACAAATTAATTTTAATCAATTAGAACCAAATATAATTAACAATAATATTCATAAACCAACAGAACGTAAATTATTAATATTATTTGCAAATTCTATTTCAACATTTATACGATGTTTACCAATCATTACACAAATACCAATAAATGAATGTAACTCATTATTCAGTTTACAAAATTCAACAATATTATCATTACTTAAAAGTAGAATGTCAAGTCAAGGAATTGAATTTGATTTAAAGATCAAATCAATTATAGAAATGATACCTTCGTTGTTATCATCATTAATTCGAGTGTTACCTACATATAATAAGAACATTCATTCATTAATTATTGATGATCCAATACAAATATTATCGAAACTTGAATTATTATTAATATCAACAATTAAATCTGATAAACAAAATCATAATAAAGCATTAATCGAATTAACATCAATTTTATCTACATTTAATGCAGTAAATACTAATTCGGATTATACTAATGATTATATATTAACTAAATTATTAGATTTGATTTTGTCTATTGATGAAATTGACATTAAACGATTATGTCAAAATGTAATTGAAATTGATGCAATTAGAATTAACTCAATTGCAATCGAAAAGTCAATTGATTATCTTCAACCAATTTCTAATAAATTATTAATAATTTCAAACTCTTTGTTTGATACATTTGGTCAATCAAATCGAATAATTTCAAAAGATTTGAAGAATGCATTAAATGAAATTCGACAATTAAGTATTAAAGTATTAATGAATCAACTCATTAGTCCATATACATTATTTAATTCGATTAAATCACAAAAAGATATTTTACATTATCTTAATAACGCTTCATTAAATATATTAAAGAATTCTACAAATAACTTTGTAAATGGTAATGCAATCGAAAGAAGTCATTTAATATCACAAATGATTCAAGTCATATGTAATAGTCAATCAATTGCATCTAAAATATTTGATATTAATTCAACAAATTCATTAAAATTAATGAATGATTATTTCATTATACCGAAAAACATTATTAATTCGATTCAAGATTTATTAGCATTCACATCGCAATCTTCATTATCTAAAACATTAATAAAACGAAAAACACGTTCATTCTATCGAATGATAAATTCATTAAATGATATCATTGAAGATACAAATTCAAATGAACAAAATGATAATAATAATAATGAATTATATAAACATAAGTTAATATTAATGAAGGATTTGTATCATTTACTTCAAATGTTATTTATAATTATTTCATCACGTGCACTTTCACCTGTTAACGATTTATATTTTTATATGATTGAACCAGTACAAAAAGAATTAAATACTATAAATGATAATCTTAAAAATAATATTAAGAAACCTCTTGAATTAAATAAAGATAAAAATCATGGTGAAATCTTTGAAGAAGAAATGAACAAATTATTTAATTATATCGAAACATTTAATAATTATATATCAAATAATGACTTAAATGAAATTATTAATAAATTCTCATTGATTCCTTTACAAATTTATATCGTTACACAAATATTATTAAAGCTTACCGACGTTGAATCAGAAGTACCTGATTTCATTTCTTCAAGTAAATTACCATTAAACTTTAATTTGCCTTCAATATCATTCGATAACTCAAATGTTAAAATTCAAGAAATTACAAAGAAACTTATTTACAACATTGAAAATCACCAAAATAATTCATTGAAATTTGTACAGGAAATCAGTCAATTGAAAAATTCTGAAATCGTTGAAAATATTCAGAACTTTACGGATCAAATGAATGAAATTTTACTTGACATATTGCGGATTTCTACAAAGACTATGACGTTACATATTCAAGCCGAACTTGCATCATTAGCATCATCTATATCACAACAATATCTTACCATAGTTAAAGGCATTAATGACAAGTTTTTACTTCGTGGCGATTTAACAAATCTTAATAATATGTATAATAAATTAAATGAATTATTTACACAAACAATTAATGTTAGTAAAGAAGCATCGAAATTGGCTGATGAAGAAGCTAATACTAATGATACAAATTCATTAGCGATAATGTCAATTGTTAAATCATATCAAGAATTAGACATCAAATATTCGAACCAAAACAATGAAATTTCCAAATTGGATTCGACAATGACTAAAGAATGGTGCAAACAAACGATTGTTATTGGTTCTACTTTATCACGTGCTGTAACTAAAGTTCTTTTACATGTTAAAGATCATCAACAAACACAAAAACAAAACTTAAATCAAATTTTAACATTTTCTAAAAATGTTTTAACCGAATTAAATCAAATTAGTTCAATTGTTGATAAAATGCTTAACGAAAAAGTCGAAGAACCCGAAAAATTAATTAGTGACGTAATGAAAGCAATTAATAAATTGGGTAATGAGTTCGTAATCAATGACGAAAAATCATTGAAAGAAGGAATTACTTCGATATGTAACGCAGCGTTGTCATTGGCGAAAATGGCGGATTCGTCACTGGAGGCAAAGACAAAGAAGCGAAGGAAGTCATTAGTAATGAAAGAGAAAGTAAATTCTGTGACAGTGAGAGAAAGATTATTGAAGAGATTGGAGTTGGAATCAAGAGTTATAAGGGCAAGAATAATATTGGAAAAGTCGGAGGAGAACTTGAAGAAGTTAAACTGATCATAGAGTTCAGCAAATTGAGTTATGATAAAATTTTTTGATAATTTAGTTTTTTAAAATGTATATCTTTTTAATCAAATATTTGATTTAATCCCATATGAAAACAAATGATATCGAAATTTTTTGTATTTCCTAAATTATTGAAATATACACAGTTAAAAACAATTCAATTATAAAAAATGAAATTTAAAATGAATAGAGAGGAATGGATATAAAAGATAAATATCATCAAAATAGTCTAAAATAAAGTAATATAGAGATATCAGAGAAATTTTGAAAAAAAAATTCAATTGTAAATTACAAGATAACATCATAATATTATCATATTTTTTAAATTTAATATATATATATATATATATATGTTATTTATTTAATGTAAGAGAATTACACTTAAATATAAATAATAATAAGAAAAATATATTTGGATGATGATAGATGCCAGCGAAAGGCAGTGGATAATAAAGTTGTTTCATTAACGAGAGGTGCTTTATTTTCTTCAATGTTAAGGAGCGTTCGAACAGAAGATCTGCAACTTAAAAAATTCATTTATCTTTATCTTGTTACATATTCAAGTCAGGAACTAGAACAATCCTTATAGCAGTAAGCACGCTTGTTTCAGGTTGTACTGATCCCAACCCAATTGTCAGAACTCTAGCATTAAGGACCATGGATTTTTAGAGAAAATATTTGTAAGATAATGGACTTGTATTAAAAGAGAAACTTAAATTATGAAACTGTTAATTTTTAAAGGATATTTTATAACCAAAATTAGTTTATTTATATAATAAACATAGACATCAAGAAAATAGAAGATAAAGAAAAAGAATTTAGTTATTAATTAAACAATATTTTCTTTAAGAGGATATGAAAATGTGTTTCAAGTTAAAGATATTTTAAACACCACAAAACAAATTAATTTGATGAAGGTTAAATGTATAAAAATTGGTTACAATTTTACTCAATATTATATCGGCGAACTAGTAAGCCTTCCGCATACTCACCAGATGCGAATTCATATTCATCTTTTATGTAATCTGTCATTTTCACCTTTTCTAAGTAATTCACAATTTCCGTATTTTCAAAAACTAATGGCCACCATTCTTTCTTTTCTGTTTCTGCAAATCTTATAACCGTGTACAAAGAATCTAAAATTTCAAATACACAGGAATCTGACATTGCCTCGATATATTCTGTTAATAGAATTATGAAGTTCATTTGTTCAATGAACATCCCTAATTGTTGGAAATTAGATATTGACACAATTTTGCATATTGCTTTAAAGACTTCTTCTTTTGTTCGAAATGGTAAATTATAAGTCATGATTTCAAACAATGCAACATGAATACCCAACTCAATACAAATTTGAACTGTTTCTGGTGTTGATAATAAAGTTAAAATTGCAGAAGAAGCATCTTCTATTAAGTCTGGATCTTTTGTACATAGGCATTTGAAAGAAAATTCAAAAAGTGGAGCCTTAACGTTCGGCGGAATCAAAACTGACACAAGTGAACTTCCCTCGTGAACTGATATTTCTGTGTTGGAAAATGTCTTCTGAATATAACGAAGAAATGCGCCGATGAAAGATTTGTTTTGGAGATTAAAAATGTTATTAAGAAATTCTGGAAATTCGGTCCTTTGAAAAAGATAAGGTGAAAATTTGGCATTAAAATGATTAAATTGACCTAAAGCCCAAAGACATTTCATAGATGTTTCAATGGATTGAGTACTAAAAAGTAAGTTACAGGCATTGGCAATAATTTGTTCAAAATATGGAATTAATGATTGATGATTATTTTTCCTGTTAGGTGAAATGTAACGTGCGCACGATGCTACACACAAAAGTGTAACATTGGTTTGTGGTGATTCAGGAAATAAAAATTTGGCGAATATGGAAAGAATATCATATTCAGGTAAAATCAAAGTTTCGAAAACTTTGCTGTTGTCTGTTATTAATAAGTACAAAAGATTCATTGCATTTTCAGAAGGAATTAATTGGTATAATAAAATGTAAAAATTAGATATTTCGAAATATTCATTAACAGAAAAATGCTGATCTTTAAAGTCATAAATGCAGGTTAAAATTATCAAAATTTCTTCAATTAGTGGTGCTTGAAATTCATTAGGATTACAATATGAAAATAATATTGAAAGAAAATCAATATTATAACTATATAAATGAGTAGAGAAATACTGTTTTAAAAATTGACTTGTTTTTTGAAAAGATTGAATGTTTGTTTTCATATCTACACCAAGTTTTTGGAATATTCCATAAACATCTTCATTTGTTAATAATATATCATCATCTCCATCATTTTTTGATAACTCCAGTAGTTTTGCATTTTTTTTCTCTATTTTTTCTTCCAGCATTTCCAAGACCAATCAACTTGACCCCACCCAAATAACCTCCAAATCCATTGAAAAAATGAATACTTTACAACCGTAAATTTTAAACATCAAAAATTTGATTTATTAATTAATGTTATTTTTTACTCAGGTTTTTTAATATCGATCACAACATTTGGATATTCCACTTCAGTTAAAGCTATTTGGAAATCATTGTAATCATTTAATGGAGCGAAATATACAGAATTTTTCTGAGTTTTCTTTGAAGTTGCGTTAAAGTTTTTCTTTAAAGAGAATTCCATTCTTCTCATTAATTGTTGAACTCTTCTCGTTGATAATTTACTTGTACCAGTATCATCACCAGCACCTTCAGCAGGAGATAATAAACCTGAACAAACTGGACATTTATTTGCATCGCCAGCACAATTCTTATGTACTGCATGTCCACAAGGAAATACTTCAACGAGGTCACCAGCTTTACTTAAATGTTTTTTACAAATAGCGCAATAATTAATAACTTCAGTCCCTTTAGTATTTTCATGATTAGCCTTTTCGATTAATTCGATACAATCAGAGATCAATAATTCATCTAGACCTTTATATAAATTCTTTTCATAATTAATACGTAAAATTATATTTGTCATTACTTCTCTATATTGATTTTGATTCATGAATGAGAAGTAAATTGTCAAAATATAAAACAAATGGAATGCAGTAATCTTATTTAAAGAAGCTATCATGAAATAAGAGAACATTAATATAATTGTGGTTGAAATATTTGGCTTATCAGACTTAGTAGAAGAATGATATATAGGGAATTGGAAATATAAAAACATTTTCTGCCATTGTAAAGGTGCTGAATCAGTAGTTTCCAATAAATTAATAGCAGTTCTAATACAATTCATTGGTGCATTTAATTGTTTAATACTATCTAATTCATCAATAGTATCAGGTGCTATATCTGAATCAGATTCGATGAATTCAAGTAAAGTTCTTTCAATTTCATTACCGATTTGTTCAATTGCTTCTTTATATTGTCTTCTAAATATTAATATTTGTACTTGACAATCAATACGATTTTTAGAAGCAGCTTGAGCTTCATCGATATTAATTTCTTCGATATGATCAACTAAGAAATGTACAGCTTCTGAAGGATTATATCTTAATTTTAATTTAAAAATAGATATTAACCATTTAGGATTCATTGAAGTAGAACCAGTAGTATCAAGATAAGCATTTAAGTAAGCAAGTTTTCTAGTATCTCTAAGGTTTTCGATAATTTCATCATGTAAATCAGGGAAATTCTGATTAATAATTTGGATCATTCGTGTAGGATTTACTAATATTAATTGGGAAATATTTGTAGTAATTGCATATCTCATTTCTTTAGTATCTTTAAGATTATTTTCAATGAATTCAAATAACGTAGAACTATTTGCTTTATGTGATATCATTAATTGAATGATCTTAGAATAATCTTTCATAGGTAAATAATGTTTCGTGATGAAACTTATAAAACCTGCCTTTTCACAATAAGTCATTAATTCTTTTTCTGGTATACAATCAGGATATTGATTCAAGAATATCTTTAATACTTCTTCTCTTGTAGTTGGTGATATACGTACAGAACTAAATATCCATTTTACGATATGTTTAAGTGAATCAGAACCAAATTGTAATAATAATGTTGGATATAATGGTAATATTACATTAAGATAAGGTTTAGCATCTGCATAAGGTCGTGAAGAAAGGATTTGTAATATAGCTTCAAATAAATGTTCCATTCTTAAGAAATTAGAAAAATCATATTTAATTGGTAACATTGCCATTACTGCTTGAACAAATTTAACTCCTTCTCTCCAATTACATGATAACAAACTTGATAATCGAATGAATTGATTCTTTTCATTTGGTACCATTAACCAAATGATGATCATCTTCTTAATGATATCATATTCTCCAATATCTGCTTCTTCTGAGAAAAACGGATTTATGAATTCCCATAACTTATTCTTTTCATAATAATAATTACAAAGACATAACAAAAAGTCATTACGTTCTTTATCCAAACAAATCTTCTTAAATAATTTTAATAATTTATATTTAAGAATTATTGGAATTATTGAAATTGTATTTAATTTATCATATTTAAATTCGATTAATTTGTTTTCTGCTTCTTCTAATTTTTGTTGTTCATTTGAATAACTTAAATAATTCTCTAAAAATTCTTTGGTAAATATCTTTAAGAAATTATCACCAATTCCTTTAAATATCCCATTAAAGTATACATTTTCTAAATGTTTTTCTTTAAACATTTGGAATATATCATTAATCAAATATTCATTCAAATTAATTTTAAGTATAATTTCAGTAATTGAAGAGATATCATTTAATATTATTTCTTCATTTTCATTATTAATTATCGAATTGAAATAATCTTTAAGAAGTTCTTTTCCTAATTCTATAACTTGTTTTCTTCTGATTGCAAAATTCTTTGGAATTCCAAAGAAATTCGTATTATTATTTAATAAGACATCATATAATTGATTAAATGCACGTTTGTAATCTCCGTCTTTACAATTATTATATATCATTTCATTCCAATTAGAAAATGAAAGTGAACAAATTCCTTTTTGATGTGTAATTATAAGTCGTTCATTATATGTACTGACGTTACGAAAATCTTTTAATATAACAGATAATTCTTCTGATGATCCATTACATATTGGACTTCCATTTGATGTTTGAATTATAATAACTTTACCACTTTCTGTAACATATGTTAACATTTTCGTTGATAAAAATATAACAATTGAAATACTTTCTTCTAATTTGAAATTACAGATCGAATTCAAATCATATGTATTAGTGACTTGAAATAGTTCAAATTTTGATCCGTGGCAAAAAGTCAACAGGAAATCTTCAGCCCCTGATATAATCGAAAGATTAATTGGATCATAAAAATCATTAGATGTTCGAATAATACATGGATTTGGTAACATACTCGGCTTGAACAGCACGCATTTGTTGAGGAATAATATGAAACCAATGGAAAACGGAGATTGGGAATTGGATACAATAAGTTGTTGAACTGGAAGTTCACCTTGATAAACAAAGAACTCTTTAAATGACATAAATAAGAGTCGCGAAACGACAATTTGCGTCGTAAGACCTAATGAATCAGAAGCATAAATAATGTCATGGCTCTCACCAAACTTAACTTGCGTTATCGGCGTAGTGTGCATTCCCTTGAAGCCTCTGACGAATGATAATGTGTTGACTGACCATAAATTTATTGTCCCATCAACATGACCTGTAACAACATCGTCGCCGGTAATGTCAATGCTGACTGGATCTGATTTGTTGGCAATGTTCCCTTGAAAGAACTTTATTGTTGATTCCTCAATATTTAATAATATCGGCTCAAATTGGTCCGTAAGAATTGCAAAATATGGGCCGCTTTGGGCAGAACAGGAAATGTATTCGATGTTGTTTTCTTTGAGAATGTCTTTGATGATTTTGTAATCTTCAATTCCTATATTGGTGTGCATCAAATCGTTTTGTTACACAAAAAAGTGTCATTTTGATACAACCGAAGACGATATATTCAAAAGTGGATTTTTTTGAATGTAAATCCGATAGGGTCATCAAAATGAATGCGCTGATTTCACATTTATCTCTTTTTAATAAAAATAGAACTTAAATATAAAATTTTTATAATGTTAAATGATAATTAAATTATCATTATTTTGTTGACATGGAAAATCTCTTTTGCAATTACATTTTTCAAAGCTTTGAATTATTTTTTGGAATTTTGTTTTCGTTACATTTATAGAATCAAAAAAGTAAAATGTTGAATTAATATCTGATCTCATAAGTGATGAAACTAACAATGCGATTTTGAAAATTGCAGTTAGTGATATTCACACGACAATTAGAGGAATACATTTTTATATCCACAAGCTTTCGAAAAGATAACATTCTTGCTGCATGTTTTACTATTACAAATTCAAAGTGCAATTTCTTTCTGATTTCAAAATATTATTGTTAATTGTGTTTGCATTATACAGAAGTACTTTTTTCATATCAAATGTCTACTTTTGTATACCATACAATAATAAACCATTCAAAAATCAATTCCACTTTTTCCAATAGTTATGGTTTTTAATGAATGCAGCAGCTTCCCGAGCTATTTTGTGCAAGTTTGGGAATTCACTATTTGTTCTTTTTAGACCAATGCTTATTACATCGTGATTTTTTCTTCTATTTAAATATATCTTATTTCTTCTTGAGCAATGTTCGCCATATTGTCTCGCTGTGTCAATAAAAGCCAAAACTAATTCGTCTTCGATGTTATCCTTTCCGATTTGCAATATACATTCAGCCAGATTATCCAATTCTAACAATTGCATTCTTTCTATTTGATATAGTTCTGGTGATTCATGATCATGAAGCATAACATAAAAATTCTTTACATAAGCTTTATAACAATTGCATAATGAAATATATAATTGGTTTGCGTATTCGATATCAGAATCACTTTCGAAATTTATATGTTTTGATGAATCATCTCTAAATGTAGTCATAAGTTGTTCTAATTTCTCACGTTTTTGTTGAATAACATTTGCAGCTTCATTTATATTACTTAGTTCGTCGAACATTGTTGCAATTGCATGTATAACATATGGATGAATATCTTTTTTTTCAGGATTATTCATAACCAAATCAAATAATGTATTAAATACTGTATCAAAAATTTGTAACATAAACAAATTATTTGAATATTTCCCAAATAATTCTTTTAATAAGATAACACTTGGAATAATAATTTCTTCATTTTGTGTCATTAAACATTGTAGAATTAATCCTAAACAATGATTAATTTGTTCTTCAGTAAGAATAGGTGGAAAACATTTAACTAATGCTGATAATGTAATTAAACCTTCTGAATATATAATACAATTTTGTCTTTGTAATAAATTAAATATTAATTGTAAAACGTTTTGAAATATTTGCTGAGAAATATTTGTTTTAAGTTTCGATATTAATGATGCAATTACTGAACAAAGTCCTGCTTGATATGTATATTTAATATTTTCATTACATATAAATTCATTTGATTTATTTAATGATTCACATGTCTGTAAAAATAATACCATTAATTGTTCGTTATTACCACTTCGCATTTCAATAATTAAACTACAAATCGCTTCGATGACATATGTAATAGCGTTATTTATATTACTTTCTTCATTTTCACATCCAATAACATAATTTAACATAATTTGTAACATGAAATAAATTCTTTCGAAATATTCTGGAATTATTGTTCCACGTGAATTGTTGTGTGTATATACATTTACTAAATTATATAAAATTGCTGAATATCGTTTAATAATTATTAATGGTGGTCGTTCTATTTGTAGTTCATTTAATGATGACATAATTCCTAATATTGTTTCGATTCTTTGTCTTGGATCTTTTGATTTAGTTATTATAGTTGGATAAAATTTTAATATTATTAAGAGAACATATAATGCTGTCTCTCGTAAATGTGCACAATATTTTGGTGAACAAAAGTCAATGACATAATCAAATAAATTTGTTAAAAATGGTAAAACTACTTTGTTGTTAATTGGCCGTTTTGATATCGAAAATATAAGTAATAATGCTGCATGATAATGTACCCAACTTTGTTGTTCTTTAATTAAATTTAATATTTTCTGCGAACATTTTTCAAATACAATATCAGGCTCTACTTTATAAATGGATTGTAATACAGGTACTACAGACATATGTGGCTTTGGGTCATTGATATCTTCAATACCTATATCATTAGGATCAATTCCAAGTAAAATATTAACAAAAAATTCGAAAAAGTTTTCAATAATTGTTCTTGATAAATGTAAAAGATCACATTTATAAGTTGGTTGTTTTTGATATGCATCTTCAAAATCTGCAAGTTTCTGCCAAAACGATATTGAAATGATTTGATATTTAGCATTATTCACAGCCATTCCACTTAACACGTAATTACATATAATGCCCATAAAATAAGGTGAAAGATGATAATATTTCTTAACAAGAACAAGCAGAATATTATGAAGTGTATCGAAGAGTATTAAATTCGATATATAAAATGATGAATGAATGCATTGAAGAATTAATGGAATCTTTAATTGAACATTGTCATCAATTATTTTGTCTGAAAGATGTAATATGGATAAATATACGGCATTTCCTGCGGCTTCGCGGACTTCAAGTGTTATATATTCTGGACTTTGTTCACATTGGATGTTAAGTATTTGTAATGAAGCTGCAAAAATATTGGAATAAATCGGAATGAGTGCGTCATGTTTAAGTTCCTGATCAAAGTTAGCTAAGTTGAGAATGTCAGAAAAAACCTTTAAAAATCCAATTATGGCATTAGTGGAATTCATTTGAAGAATGTAATTGGAAATTTCTTGAATACCTTCAATCCAATGACCTCCTTCAATTCCAAAGATATATGAAAAAATTTGGCTTGAAACATCTCGAATAACTGTGTCACTTTCACTAATTGTGGTGGTAACTAAACTTTTAAGATTGAAAATAAACCCATCAAGAGACCAGATGTTTTTAATAATATTGTTTCGGCGTGCTGGCGTTTTGGGATTTATTAAGTAAGAAATAATTTTTGCTGAATATTGCCTTATGTAGATTGTATTGTTGATATCTGCAAATAAAAAATAAAATTTTTGAATATCATTTGGATAATCAGTAAGTATGCCATCAATCATTACGTCTAATTGAACATAATTTTCCCTATCAATAAGGTTAATAAGTTCATTGTAAACTTCATTAAAACTTTGGAATTTATAAGTATCATGATTTGATGTAACTGTTTTGACTTCGTTTGTTGTAGAAATGTGTTCCATATGTCTTGTGAAACAATGAGATTACAATACAATCAAATTTTTCCCTCACCGTTAATAAAACGGTTGCTAAATTTTGCCGGCAAAAAATTTTTCACTGAATCCAGTTTCAATGAAACCAAACTTTCCATCATAAAGTTTTTTTCACTTTAATCAATGTAACCACTAATGAAAACTTGCATATCATAATTTAAACATTTCGAAAACAATTTTTTAATTTTTTTTTAAATAGTTTCCACGGCGAAAATAGGGCTTAATCCAAGCAGATCAGTTAATGTGATATATTTATTATGTGGTGGAAAATGTTTTTATTTGACTGATTTTTTGAGTAGATCTTTTCATTTTATAATTATCAATAAAATAAATATTAATCCATCATCATAAGCAATTTTCGAAAAGAAAGTTTTTTTGTCTACAATTAGGAGATAAAGGATTATTACAATTCGAATTTTAAACACAACACAATTTCTTATTATGATTTAAAATAATTTTTAATATGAAAGTTTATAATGTCGAATAAATATGTATACAAATATGGATATTAATTAATGTATTTTCGAACAAGATTTATATATAATTGTGAAATGAGAATCATAATTTTGCAAAAAAATCAATTTAAATTCCATATATAATATGACTTCATTATTGTAAATGATTTAAATGATAATGATGAATGATTTTATCGAAATGTTTATGATTATTGCGATGTTTAATGGCGTAAACATTAAATTCTGATGTATTATAATATATGAAATTATAATTTCAATCAACATATTGAATGTATATTCGATTTGATACCAAAAGGCTCTTTGCCGTTATTTATGTGCACATTTGAAATCTTATATTCTGAAATAAATATTTGAAATTAATATAATAAATACCTCCATTCATACTGTCTATCATTATCATAATTTTATAAATTGTATCAACATTTATATGATACAATTGTATGTGAAGAATTGCATCCTAAAAAAATTGATTATGATGTATTATTTTCTGTAAAAAACAATATATGTCCGATCAATGAGAAAAACATTATAATATTTTTTATATAATTATTTATATATCTCAGATATTTTTGTTTTTGATTTCGGATTCATGATGTCATTGTCTATCGGTGTGTTACAACAATTAATTGAATAAAAATACAAGCTTTGAAATATCCTTATAAAAAGTTATATTCCGATCGTCATTCGAATGTTCATCTAAAATTTATATAAGGTGTTCCACAAAACGATGAACCTGCCGATAGGAAAAATTAGTCATCTGCAAATGTTTTATATATCATTTCATTTTATTGTAAATCAAATGCAAAACCAAAGTACTATGCCAAATCACATGGTTAACTCACGCCTACGAATAATCCAGGAACTTTCACGAGGTAAGAGCATTAGTCAAATAGCTTATGAAACTGGTCATGGAAGAAATCTTATTTGTCAAGTCAAGAAACAAATGGAGGCACAAGAAAATGTTTTCGAGCTTAAAAACAAGATTGGGGCACCAAGAAAAATAACGAAAGATATTGAAGCAGAAATAATAAGTATTGTTACATCCAATCGATAACTTGGCTGTGAAAAAACTGCCGAAAGAATCAGTTCGAATCTCAATTTTCCCAAAGTCAGCAGACAATGGGTAGCCAGGGTTCTTCATAATTATCATTACTCTTATCTGTCACCAAGAGAAACATTTCTTCTAACCGACTCCCAGATGCAAGCAAGAATTGACTTTTGTGAACATCATATCTCATTCAACACAGACTGGAAATCGATTATATTTACTGATGGATCATCATTTGTGCGGAGAAAATGGAAGATGGCTTTGGCGTCGTCGAGGAAAGAAAGATGATGCCATTTTCGTTCATACAAAAAAGTTTCCGAACAAAATCATGGTATTTGGTGGGATATCATATAATTATCGAACACCATTGATTGCAATGGAGGGAACTATTGACGCAAATCGTTATGTTGATGATTGCATCGACGGATCTGGTTTGATAATTGGCATGAATGAAGCATATGGCGTGGGTCAATGGAAATTAATGCAAGACGGGGCAGCAATTCACACATGTACTTCAACCATGGATTATTTGAAGCTAATGTGTAATGTATTGCCAAACTGGCCGGCAAACTCACCCTATTTGAACCCTATCGAAAATTTATGGTCGATTATGAAGGAACGTGTGCAAGAATTGGAACCTGACACAATTGAGAACTTGATCGAAATTGTTTTTCAAGTATGGGAAACCATAGAAGAGAAAACAATCAAAAATCTCATTGACTCAATGCCAGATAGATTGGCTCGTGTTATTGCACTAAATGGCGCTCCAAATGGTTACTAAACATTTATGAAATAAATTCGGTTTAACAAAATAACAAACCATTAAGTGAAACTTTTTGATAATAAAATTGACTTTTTAACCAATTTTCGATCAGTTACTGGTCTATCGTTTCGTGAAACGCTTTATTTAACCCATGATCAACAAATTCTAGATTTAAACATACACTAATCGCATATTAATATTGAATACGATACAAATGAAATTTAAAACCTAGATTAATCAAATGAATTAATTAATAATAATAATAATAATAATAATAATAATAATAATAATAATAATAATAATAATAATAATAATAATAATAATAATAATAATAATAATAATAATAATAATAATAATAATAATAATAATAATAATAATAATAATAATAATAATAATAATAATAATAATAATAATAATAATAATAATAATAATAATAATAATAATAATAATAATAATAATAATAATAATAATAATAATAATAATAATAATAATAATAATAATAATAATAATAATAATAATAATAATAATAATAATAATAATAATAATAATAATAATAATAATAATAATAATAATAATAATAATAATAATAATAATAATAATAATAATAATAATAATAATAATAATAATAATAATAATAATAATAATAATAATAATAATAATAATAATAATAATAATAATAATAATAATAATAATAATAATAATAATAATAATAATAATAATAATAATAATAATAATAATAATAATAATAATAATAATAATAATAATAATAATAATAATAATAATAATAATAATAATAATAATAATAATAATAATAATAATAATAATAATAATAATAATAATAATAATAATAATAATAATAATAATAATAATAATAATAAAAACATACATACTAAATATTGAACTCAGGTTTATTTAGATTCCGCAAAACGATACTCTAACAAATATCCAGCTACGTCTTCGAGTCCATGTTTTTTTTGTAATTAAATGTTCTATAGGATTGAAATTTTGGGGATGTGAGTAAATTCTTTTTTTTTTTAATGAATTTGGTATTTCAATAAAAATTATTTCTGAATTAAAATAAATTCGCGTTATTTTTAAAATCCAAATTTTATGAAAATTACAAATGATCAGCGATGCTGAAGCAATTCATATGTTTTTAATGGCGAAGAAACAACAGGTAGCAAATGCCACATGCTTTGCACACTTCCAATGTAATCAAAGTCTCACGACGTTTGTATGTAAGAATTATGAGTAAAAGATTCATTTTCTCTAAATCTTTGGAATTACAAAAATGTTTGAACCAACACATTAGTATGAAGTGGGAGCCATCATTCGTTATCTTTTCTCCTTAGTAAAGAACGTTATTCCATTGCTATAAATTTAGACACAATAACATTTCGATTTCATGTTTCTTGAAGTTTCATCATTATTTTTAGCAATTTTTTTCTTTGATACTTATGAAGTTACCAATCATTGTTTTCAAGTAATTCAATGTGGTGCTCATATAAGTTGAACTGATACTTGTTGAATAAAAAGAATTTAATATCAATTTTAAGTATTTACTTTTATTTGATTGTTATTGATATTTTCATGTTTTAAAGATATAATGAAGAGTTCAATGCTGAAATTAATTAATGATTTTTTGGCTATACAATGCATTAATTAGGTTGTGCATATCAACATTAAAAAAACTATAGGTTGCGACTGTATTAAAGTGTTACCAATTAAAAACTGTAAGACTTCTAAAAGAGATAAATTTTCTGTTGTAATTTCTGGCAGTAAACTTTTCAGAAACGTTTTTTCTCAATTAAATTGGTTTTGATCGTAAGCAACAGAAACAACAAATGCATGAAGCAATCTTGAAAATTGAGCAAAGTAAAACAGAATCAGAAATATTGCATTCTCTCTACGAATTCCAGAGCACAGTTTCTCCATTTTTATATACCAAATTTCCTAAAGATATGCTTGTAAATCAATTTAATGAAATTTGGAATTGTTTCCTTAATCTTGTTTCAATGGAATCTACAAAAATACGTCTTGGTGTTTATTCTGCTATTTCGGCATTTTTAGTTCGCATTTGTCCATATTTTCCAGATGAAGTCAAAAATTCATTTGAAACAACCACAGTTGCCGACACTCTTGATGGAGTTAGTTCAATTTTTAGAATATCTTCTTTTGCTTATATTTCCAAATTTATTAGTCCTGAGTATATCAATGATTTTCTAAGTTCAATACCAATTTTTCACCATTTCCTAACAGAGGAGGCACTAAATTCAGATTACATTTCTCAAATTCTAAATAATATGGAAAACATTGATCGATGGTGGATTGAAACACTTTTTTCTGCCATGCTTAACCAATACAAAAAGCATCCGAATAGGGCCACACTTAAAGCCATTTTATCAGTTGTACAAAAAGACCTTACATTAATAGATCTGATTTCAAATGTTGATGAATCCAACTTTTCTATTATTTCTTTTTTGACATCATCACTTGAAGGTCAATTAGGGAACATTGAACTCTATAAATTTGCATATTATGCACTTCAAATTTTAAAGAATTATGATGACAAAACTTTAGTAATTAACGTTGAAAATGCATTTCAAATTCTTTCGTTAAATGTTAATTCATTTTCACTTGAAATTACCCAAATTGATGAAACATATATCGAAATCACAATAACTAAAAAGCATATCAAAAAAGATAATGGAAATAATTATCTTACAAACGAAGAAATCCAAAGTGTTTTAAATAAATTTAATAAATCTAAGAAAAAGAAGGAACAAAATCAACAAAAAAATGAAACAATTCAAACAGAATCAACTCAAAATATTCCTGAAAAAGAAACTATAAAACTTAATTATACAAATTTCTTAGATCGAACATCATTTTATAACTTGCCATTACCAATAGAACCATTTTTAATACCTCACAAAGAGAATTCGATATCAATTTTCACCTCTAAGATCATAAGCTTAGGAAAAAAGTTTAAAAATTCAAGTGTAATTTGTGACGTTGAAAAAATCATTGACATTTTAGATGAATATTGTCAATATGAATATAATTCTTATGTTTCTGCATGTTTAAATCTTTTGTCGATATGTATCAATACATTAATAATGAATTCGAAGTCTTGTCGACTTAAACCTATTTTAGAAAGAATAATTTTTGTGAAAATTGATTCTTGGTTTCATGGAACTGAAATTTTACATGTAATTGAATCAATTAATGAGAATTTAATTAATTATATATTTGGTATAAAAGGATTTAAAAAAATTATTTCATTACTATTGACATTTATATTAAATAAAAATGAAGTTTTTAGTGATAATTCATTAAAAGCTTTAATTAATTTTACTAATAAAAATAATGTTATTAAAATACAACAACTTATAATCAAAAAAATCGATTTTTTTGATTCTGTTTCATTCCAAAAGTATTTAAACATTTTAATAATATTAAATCAAAAGTTTAACTTAAATGATCTTTCACATTTTTCATCATTTATACCTTTACTTATAGAAATTTCATCATTTTATTATGAAGAAATTCCTATAATTTCATTAATTTTTGGTTTTTTATCAACAATTAAATCGAAATATATTAAACATGATAGTATAAATGAATTAAAACAATATGCTTCATTAATAGTTAAAACAGGAGTTAATGTATTAATTGGTTATGAAGATCAAATAGAATCACCACAATTATATGAAAAATTAAAATTATTTGTATCATTTGAATCGAAAAATATAATTTCGAAACAAAATGACTTAAAGAATAATGTACAATATATGTTTATTTATAATCCAATTAAATTCTTATTTAATTTACCATTCGATGAAGTTGATTCTGATTTTCTTGTTAAAATTTGTAAAAGAACTTTTCGATTTTATCCTGAGTTAATCATTGATTATATATATGAAAATTTCGATAACTTCGATAAAGATCAAATGAATGAAACTATAATAAAATTAATAGAAACTTTAAAGTATATAAATAAAATAAAAATATTTTCCAAATTATGTAATGTAATTGTTAAATATAACTTATTTAAGAAACCTAATGAAGTTATAAACGAAATGTTAAAGAACTTAAAACAAACAATAATTTTCTTATTAAAAAATTACTCAAAAACACTTTTAGTTGATGAAATGATTTCATTTTGTCGATATTTATTACATCAAGATAAAAATAATCAAAAAATTGTTCTCGATTTTCTATTAACATTAACTTATAAACAAATAAATGAATTCTTTTCTAAGAAATCAATTCGATGTAAAAAACTTTCGAAATATTTTCCTAAAAAGTTACTTAAAAATGAAAACGATAATTTTAAGACAATGGATAATGACAAAAAATTAAATTATATACAAAAATATATTAAAAATATTCAAATTGTTAATATAAAAGAAGAAATTATTAAATTCGGTAATGAAGAATTAAAAGATTGGGATTTAATGATATTTAAACATAATACAAAACAAATAAATGAAAATGATTTCGATATTTATTGTCCATTTAATCCATTATTCGATAAAAACAAATTAACAAAAGAAGATAAAATACAATTAAACATTAATGATGATGACATTTCAATCATCAAGAAAATAATAAATGAAATTGATATTACGAAATATATATTTACAACAAAATCACTTTCGAAAATCATAAAATTATTAAATGAAAATCAAATTGATTTCATAATAAACAAATTAACATTACAAAGTATTGAAATTCCATTAAAAAATGTATTTCTTAAATCGATTTTAATAAAACCCGAATATTTTCTTGAGATGTTTTATCAAGAAAAAATATTAAAAAAGAAATATATGAATATCCTTTGTAAATCTATAAATAAAATGGAAATAATATCGCCATTAATATATGAAATAATTTCGAATCAATTTGATACCGAAAACATAACTGAAAAACGGAAAATTATGATAATAATATTAACATCGATAGTTATTAATAAATCAATACAAATACCAAATAATTTTATCCAACAAATATCAGAATGGATCAAAACATTAAATAATTTCCCACCACAAATTTATTTATTATTTAAATTAATAATAACTAAAACATCATTAACACAAGAAATGATAAATTATATATTATCAATAACACAAACATTTTCACATATTCCATTATATTATAATCAATATAATTATCTTTTAATTAGAATTGATTCCAAACTATTTAATAAAAAATCATTTAATCCATTTCTTGAAAATTGTATAATCATTGATAGTTATCCATCAATGTTATCAAACGCATATAAATTATTAGAACATATTATATCTATGCTTGATACATCTATTGGAACTTATATACTTAAAGAAAACATTGAACAATTAATAAAGAAATATATAACAATATCAATGAATTATTATGTTTCTGAATCATTTTCTAACTTTTGGTGTTCGATATTTTCATATGAATCATATTCAACATTTTATCAAACAATTACAAACATTTATTTAACTAAAATTGTTCCTTCATTTGATTCTCCTAATTGTTTAACTCTAATTCAAATAATGAGATCAATCATTAATTATTATCCAATAAACTCTAAAATTAATAATGAATTCATTGCATTTGCGGAAAAAATTATTATTAATAGTAATTCACTTGATTTGTTTCTTTTTTATATTAAAGTCCTTGATACACAAATCTCAAAAATACAAAATAATGAGAAAAAACAAGAAGTGTTCGAAAACTCAATATTTTTGTGGTTGGATAAACAAGCAAATTTCGATTCTTATGATATTTTAATATATTTGACGCAATGGATAGAGTTAATGAGATTGTATCTCCCAATAAAATCGATGGCAACGATTTATAGCTTTCAGTTCCTAAAAAGAAAAACGCATTTCTTGCCGACATTTGCTGGGTTTTATAAGGTATATAAATATATTTTGGAGGACTCGTCAGACGAAGAAAGAATGTCAATATTGGAAATTGTAACTTCTTCGGAATCTATTGTCGAAAATAAGTTTCATGCTGAAGCGGTGAAGAAAATGACAGAAAATAAAATTAAAGAAGCGTTTGAACTAGCTGCGCATTGTTAATAAAAATGTTTAAACTATAAAAATAATTTTTTTATTGATTTTTAAAAACATTAGTTACAAATGGAATTAATTTTTCATAACTTTAAATCTTTTGAAATGTATTGAAACGATGAAAGAATTTGAAGCGACCGTTATTTTCCAACCCACCTAGAGAAAATATCAACATTATTAAGCCACAGCAAAGATGTATTATTTTCTCTTGGCTTTTCCTATCCACTTCTTTTGTTCATTTCAATTTTCTTCAAAAATTTCGGATTCAATGATTTTTAATGATAAATTTTATATTTTCCAAATTCAAAAAAGCAAAGTTTCGCATATCCTCGACATCATAAGAGGTGCACATTTTGTGCTCTCACATTATGAGAAAGATAACGATGCGTATCGATTTTACTTTAACTTAAAAATATTTAATTACAAACAACCTTTATATGCATCATTAATCATATACACTAAGCATAATTTTGGGTTATTTTTTATGGAGTTTAATCAAAAAGAATATAATGCAAATTCGACGCAAAATATTTTTGGAATGAAAATGCTTATGCTTAATAAAATAATTCGATTTCTAGCATTTAGCTTTTTTATTTTCAAGAGTTTCTTATATATTAAAAGTAAAATAATTTTTATAATTAAATTTTTAGTCAACAAAATGAAAAGAAAAGAAAAAGAAAAAATTGGAAAAGTTTTTATTTTAATTTTTGTTCTGTTTTTCACAAATTCTTTTGAAATATTTCATGAAGATGATTCAATACTTTCAATCATGAATTCAAATGAATTTGAAGATATTGATAAATATCAAAATATCACGAAAATCATAATTATCAGTGAAAATATTTATTCAATTCCAAGCAGTGCATTTTCAGGATGGCCTTCAGTTGTTTCAGTTAATTTTGGTAACTCAGTCACAAATATTGGAATTAATGTGCTTTCGTCATGTTCTAATTTAGAAACGATTATTTTTGGAGAAAATGTTATAGAAATTGGTGGTAGAGCATTTTCATTGTGTTCAACAATCAAAAACATTACAATTCCAAATTCAGTTACAACAATTGGGAGTTATGCATTTGCATTATGTTCTAATTTAACATTATTAACACTTGGACATGGAATAAGAGATATTGGAGGTTCAGCATTTGGTAATTGTTATAATCTTCAATGCATTTATTATTATGGAGATTCAGAACCAGAAATTGGAGTAAATGCATTTTCTAATGTTTTTACAAGTGTTATTACATATCCAACATATGTAGGGAGTAAATTTGGAAATTTAGATGTTGATAAAGACAACACAGAAGGGAAATGCGAACCACTTCCGATACATTCATTTGGTCAATCAAACACATTTAATGCATCACTTCAAAGTGATATTTCATTATCATTTTCATACACATTAACAATTACATTATCAATTACACATTCATTAACCATTCATGAAACAAAAACGAAATCATTTTCATTATATATAAGTAATTCGACATTTTCATATATTGAAACAGAATTTATTTATTACAATTATACAATTGTTATTTATTCGACTTATTGTAATTATTATTCCAATTTCTTTACAATGTTTTACACTTCCGACGAAAATTCACCAAATGGAATTACGACAAATGTTTTGATTGGAATTATTTGCGGATCATTTGCATTTGTTTTGATCATTATTGGAATTGTTATATTTTTAGTGAAAAGTAATAACAAGAAAGAAAAATCGAATTCAAAGTTACAATTTAAGGATACGACAACGTCAAGTACAAAGCAAATCGAAGAAGTAAATAGTTTAGTTGAAGATATTGTGAAAGAAGATGAAGACAATTGGCTATGAAGAAAACTGTGTAATAATAAAATTTTGATAATAATTTGTTATTTTAGATAAAATTAAATATTGAGGTGACAAGTGTTGTTTTGTTTTTTGATGAATTTATCTTTTTTTTTGAAAAATTTTTGAAGAAATTGTGTTAGTTATGTTAATCATCAATCATAAGGTAAAGTTGGTTGCTTGTTATCTTAATTTATGAATTTGATTTATACATTCAGAAAAATCACATATTTTTAAGATTACAATGATTCATATAAACAAACAGTATACCATCAATGATGATCAAAAAGCTTCGGATTCCGTAATTTCAATTTCCTCATCAACAACTCCTTATAATAATGGAGTGCTTTAATTCTTTTACTCGTCAATTGTTGGATGCATTAAAAAACTTCTATTAAGATTCCCTATTAATTTTATATAGAATTATATTTGTTATATATGCTTATTTAATGTATTGGCCAAATTTTGTTTTTTATAATGTTACAAAAGTAAGTTTATACATATATATACAATTATCTCACATTAATAAACAATTGATGTTTAATTATTAGAAAATCACATGTTTTTTAAGAATGAAATGATTCAAATAAACATACAGACATACCATTTTAAAGAACAGATTTAGCTCTATAACATATATTCATCAAATTATTTAAAAGTGTTATCATAAGGATTTAAAGAAGTTTCTTCATTGTTTTTGTTGTTTAACATCAATTCAAATGTTTCAATGTTAGATTGAAAAATCTCGATAAGGTAACAATTTTTTTATAGTTTAACCGTGAAATTTTAAACTTTTGTGTTGACCGATGTGTATTTAGTAAGGGGCTTGAAGAATATTACAAGTTGAAACATGCAAGTCCTGAAAATACTGTTCGTTTGTGTCCCAGTGAAGCGATTTATAACTGAAATAATGCCTATTACACCATTTTTGATCCACAAAAATATACTATATGTGAACAATAACACCAACAAGGAAGAACACCACCATCTGCATAAAGTGGAAATACTTGTTTCCAAAATTATTACCAAAAATTTGAAGAAATTTAACAATAATTTGATCAAAGCTAAAAGTCATTTAATTTCAAATTTGATGCTTAACAGCAAGTGTACATCAATAATACGTCATGTTTTTAATGCTATACTACAATTTTTACTTACAGATTTTATCATCACATTCAAAAAAGTATATGAAGCAAGCATACAAATTAAAAGCAATTCATATAGGAAATCCTTATCCAAACATCTTGAGAAAATACTCTTAGGGATTTGGGATTCTCAGTGCCATTCTTTTGTGCATAACTACAAAAAAGAAAAACCAGTCAAATTCAATATTATACTTCATCTACCATTCATTTTTTCAATGATGTTTATAGCGGTTTACATCAAATTTCTTCAGAAAAACACAGTTAGAGCTCAGAAAAAATGTTTGCCCAAATGTGAAGTGAAAATGAAAGAAAAAGTTGAAAAAGTTTTTATTTTAATTTTTGTTCTGTTTTTCACAAATTCTTTTGAAATATTTCATGAAGATGATTCAATACTTTCAATCATGAATTCAAATGAATTTGAAGATATTGATAAATATCAAAATATCACGAAAATCATAATTATCAGTGAAAATATTTATTCAATTCCAAGCAGTGCATTTTCAGGATGGCCTTCAGTTGTTTCAGTTAATTTTGGTAACTCAGTCACAAATATTGGAATTAATGTGCTTTCGTCATGTTCTAATTTAGAAACGATTATTTTTGGAGAAAATGTTATAGAAATTGGTGGTAGAGCATTTTCATTGTGTTCAACAATCAAAAAACATTACAATTCCAAATTCAGTTACAACAATTGGGAGTTATGCATTTGCATTATGTTCTAATTTAACATTATTAACACTTGGACATGGAATAAGAGATATTGGAGGTTCAGCATTTGGTAATTGTTATAATCTTCAATGCATTTATTATTATGGAGATTCAGAACCAGAAATTGGAGTAAATGCATTTTCTAATGTTTTTACAAGTGTTATCACATATTCAACATATGTAGGAAGTAAATTTGGAAATTTAGATGTTGATAAAGACAACACAGAAGGGAAATGCGAACCACTTCCGATACATTCATTTAGTCAATCGAATACATTTACAAGATCAAATTCATATGCACATTCAGATTCAATTTCAATCTCAGCATTATATTCATTTAGTCAATCGAATACATTTTCTAATTTAAATACATTTACTGCATCACTTCAAAGTGATATTTTATTATCATTATCATTTTCATATACATTAACAGTTACATTATCAATTACACATTCATTAACCATTCATGAAACAAAAACGAAATCATTTTCATTATATATAAGTAATTCGACATTTTCATATATTGAAACAGAATTTATTTATTACAATTACACAATTGTTATTTATTCGACTTATTGTAATTATTATTCCAATTTCTTTACAATGTTTTTTACTGATAACAGTGATAATCAAAACAATGATAATAAAACAACAATTATTATCATTTCTGTTTGTGTTCTAGTTATTGTTATTATTATCATCGCATTACTTATCATATTATTAAAACATGTTCGAAACAAGAAAGGAGAAATTCATGAAAATGTTAATTCAGAAGAAAATGAAAACGAAACAACCAATACATTTACAACTGGAATCAGTATCACAAACATTGAAGAAGATCCATTTGCTGAAGATTTCAAAGAAGAAAAATTTATTTCACAAATATAATTATCAATAAAAATACAAATTTTAATGAATTTTGTGTATTTTGTAATGTAAATTTACATTATGAGGTTTCCTTTAATATATCATATAATTTAGTATTAAATATAAATTTATAATATCCATATTTTAAGTTTTATTCATTAATATTTTTTGAGCATTATATAGTATTCTTATTTAAAATTTTTCTTTAAGATTTCTATTAAACCCATTAATATATAACATAGATTCAGTTGGAAGTAAGATGGTGTTTATTGCACGAAGCCATTTAAATAACCGAAAATAAAATTCTGATTTCACTGGGTTTGTTTAGTGCTTTTTGTTCTTCGATCTCGATTGGAGCTTAATTTGGGGTATAAGAAATAATATTTTTTGAGCCCAATGAGTCTTTTATATTAATTTTATATTTAAAGATAACCAATATATTTTTGGTTTATTTTAAGATTAAATCCATGTCTTTTTTCATAATGACATCATCAACTGAATGAATGGTTTATGTTGTATTTTTGCCGCTTTTACTCAAATTAACCGCTGACGTTCGAAAACAAAAAATCCGGTGGTTATTTGAGTTGTTTTTGAAATTTTGTGTTGCCGTGTGTTTGGGAAATCAAATGAGGGCAGGACCAATCCCAGGACCAAGCGGAGGCACTTATATATTCGATCTACTCGTCGAGCAAGCAATGTTTTCCTCTCATTTTCAAAACTTTAATTCGCCCGTATGGTTCGTATTTACTGCTGATGGCATACAACAAGATAAGGCCGTAACGTCAAAAAAATTAATTCCCTGTGGAACTGTGTACTTAGGAGTTGCATCAAGAATGATTTTGAGCTTACCAAACTTTGATCAAGGCTATTTCAAAGGAAGCCTTTGGACAAATGAAAGAATTCTTGCTTGTGCTCAAATGAAACTTTCACGTCTTCCATATAATGCCCCATCTGAGTTTATTTTCCCCTTATTAAATAGCTTAGATTTCAAAACGGAAATTGTAAAACTTTCAATAAAAGCTACAATTTCATCTATACAGCTCAACCCAAATTTTAGGTATCCCCTTGTTGAGCCTCAACAAGTTCATAATTTTAATAATAATTGTAATAATAATAACAATTATAATTATACGAGCATTAACATTAATGGTAATCAAGTAGGATTAAGGCAGAACTCATCAGGCTTTCAGTTCAGTCAAAATCTTCCATATCAACCTGCACAATACAATAACACATATTCAAGACCAATGAACTATCAAAATCCAATTAACAATAACTTTAACACGCCTCACATCCCCTCAAGCTCAAGCACCTTTCAAATTACTTTAACATCTTCTTCAAATTCACTTCGTAGCTCTCTTCCGCCACCAAACACGCAAAGAGGAAATGGATTTATATGATTTGTATGTAAATAGAATTATACGTTTTTTTTATTTTATGTTTGATAGAAAACATGAAACTTAATTTCTAAATCTGATATGTTTTTAGAATATTTAATTTTAAAAATTTAGCTAACGCATTAATGAAATAAAAAGCGAATACTTTTTATTTCTTGGAAATTTTGGTTATATCATTTTTTAACTTGTAGCTCAATCAGTAAATATAGTTGAAATAGCCCAGAAAAAACAAAATTTTCAATAAGTTCGCTCGAACCTTTTTTCTATGTTTTCCCATGTCGAAAAAAAAATCATGGCCCAAGAATCGTGATTTATTAGGTTATAATTTAAACAATCTAGAACAAGCTTCATTTTTTTTTTTTTTTTTTGAATTTCTTCTAAATATTTTACTATTTCGATTTTTCTATTTTTCCTTTCATGATCCAAAGGATTTCCTGTCCACAACATTACATCAGCATCATTTAAAAGTGGTTACAGAAAGGTTTCCCAAACACTTCAGTTTTTGAATATAAATCCGATGTTTTTTCATTCATTCGATTCTATCGTTGGGATACCTTTCTGCAACCACTTTACACAAAGATATTTCACCACCTGCAAAAAACCAAACCACGAAGCGAAAAGCAAAGGAGTAACATTTGTAGGAAGAAATTTAATTTATTACATCTCGTATAATTTCTTTTTCATCGGGATTCGTAAGACTTGCTGCTATAAGTGCAGCACCTTGTGCAACTTCTGTTTCTGGATCAATGCCTCGAAGTGGTTCCTTTCCAAAGAAGTCTTTAAGCATTTCACGTACATATGGGATTTTGGATGAACCACCAACAAGGATAATATCATCAATGTCTTCAGGTTTCATATTACTTTCATTAATGAGATTTTTAATTGTGGTTAATGTAGTTTCAAATAGATCCTTATTAATTTCTTCGAATTCTTGGCGTGTTATATACTCCCTGAAATCAATTTCTTGATAAAGATTTGGACAATACAAATCGGTTTTGTTCAGTTGCGATAAATTAATTTTTCCCTTTTCGCATTCACTCTTTAATATACTTCTCGCTCGTAAATCGTTACTGATGTCGCAATGATATTTTTCGTTGAAGATTTTGATGAAATGCTGAACCATGTTGTTATCTAAATCTTGACCACCAAGATGCATATTACCACATGTCGCTAACATTTTGTAACAATTGTCTTCGACTGCAAGAATTGAAACTTCAAATGTGCCACCACCAAAATCATATACGAGAACATGTTGCTTTCCTGATGGCTTGTTGTTGTAGTAATATGCAACAGCTGCGACCATTGGGTCATCGACTATTCGGAGGACATTTAAACCTGCAAGTTTACATGCATCTTTTGTGGCTTGACGTTGATCAATATTAAATGATGCTGGAACTGTAATAACCGCATCAACAACTTCTTGTTGAAGATTTTCTTCAGCAGTTTCTTTTACTTTCTTTAAGATTTGCGCTAAAATTTGTTCTGGATATAAATCTGTGGTTTCAAATTTAATGACGGGACGATCATGTGGATCTGGCTTTACCTTAAATGGCCAAGTATGAAGAACTTCTTGATTTGCAATATTTGAGTATTGAAGACCAATCAAGCGCTTAATATCAAAAAATGTATGTTCGGGATTTAGAGGCGCGATATCTTTTGCAGGATCGCCAACAAATACTTCATCATTTGTATAAGAAACTATTGAAGGGATTGTGTATTTACCAATAAACATTATATTCTCGACTCTATTTCCGTTGTTTCTATAAGCAGCACTCGTATATGTGGTACCAAGATCTATTCCAATAGCTGTGCACTTCTTTGATTGCATGCAAAAAAAAAATAATAAAACATGCCAAAACAACAAAATATGCCAAGTGTTACCTTTGGAGACAATGAAAACATACTCAAAAAGTGAAATTCACGATCATCAAACGATTGTAAAAGTGGTTTTTGAATACTTTACATGATTTTTTTTTTTTTGCCTGGTGTATTTGAAACAATTAAGAGAACTATAGAAACAGATCAAGTCAAGAAGTGAAATTTCACAATTTAGATAGATATTAAATCCACGAGGATTTAATAAGTTGGAGACCAAGAACATGTTCAAGGGAGGTGAAATAGGTTTGAGAGAAAGGGGTTTGTGTAAATCAAATGTTGGGTGATTATTGAGATATTGTTGGAATTCATTCAAGAGATCATTTGAAAGAAGATATTCGACAGAGCCTGGTGGATAAATAGTTAAAGCATTGGGATCATAGTCGTTTTTGTGCCTATCTATGAGTATGATTTCTTCGGATGAAATATTCAATTGAATCTTTGATTAAAGATGAATAGAGGAGTGGTTCAAGTTTGAACCTCCCTAAAATGCACGTTTTATTTTGGGGGAATTGAGTAAAGAGTATTGTAAAGAGTTTTGGATTGAAAAATCTGAATTTTGGAAAATTATTTGTATAGTAATTCAAGAATCGAATCAATCGCATTATCTCAGATTAGAATAGTAGTTAACAAAAGTATTGATTTTTTTTGTATCAACTTTTTAATGGATAAAATTTTCATAAAAATCCGCCAGCTCGTGAATTTCTTGGAAATCTCCTTGATGTTCTTGAGTGTTTTTAACGTCTGTCATTAAATGTATGCATTGAAACCTTCTCATTTTTCATTTCCTAATTTAGATATTTGAAACATTATCAAAATGCACTTTTATTATTCGGCTCCAAATAACGTATTTTTAACGTACAATGTTTTAATTTTTCTCTTGGAAACAAGAATAGAAAAGCAAAATATGAAATTGGTTGTTAACCATATAAGTTCTATGAAATGGTATTAGTTTTGTTATTAAAACTATAGGTTTTATGGAAGATCACCTGATATTTTTTATCTCACATCGGATTGGATCAGGTTTTAAATGGAGGAAAAATCTGAAAAAAGTTATTGGTATCTGGTAATGAAATTTGTTATTGTTAAGTCGAAAACTTGAAAAATTCCAACTTAAATGAGATTTTCATATTCAACAGAATAGCTCACAAGTTTTATTTTCAAATGTTTATTATCCAAAAGAAAATGCAAAAATAATTCGAAACGGTGAAATAGAAAAACTTCAAGAAATACCATCAAAAAAAAAATTAATTTTGATTTTTATCAAATAATAAAACTATCACCTCATGAAATATGTTCATTTATTAATGAAGATAATGTTTCATTAGTGATTATCCAGTATTTTTGTTCTGCTATTAATGTTTTTATTATTTTTATCAAATAATTTTCGCTTAATGAACACAGGAAATCTGCAGTTGCTGATCGGAATCTTGAAAATGTCCATTTGTGTGAACAGCATTAATCTTTCCAAAATCACTTGGAAATTATTATATAATATCCGAGTTGAAAAAGGATTTATTACAATTTTTTTGTTGATTTAATCCTTAGAGATTTATTTAGCAGAGGAATAAACATAAAAAAGTAATGAAATATTCATAAAATTGTTTAACCTAAATTAATGTTTTCACGACCGAATTTGGCATAGAGAGCTGTGCGGAGAGTACTCATTTCTGACTCTCTTTCATCAATTTGCGCCTTAATTTGAGATATTTTTTGTTCGATTATTCCCTTATCATGGTCGACTTCTTCTATAGCTGTGTCAATAGGAAGCACCACAAAAGCACTTCCGACTTGGTATGGTGCTTTATCAAATGTTTCCATCATTTGAGCTTCTTCAAGATCATCATTAGAATTTTGGTAAGATTCCTTTTTTTTCTCAAGTGCTTCAAGTTCCATTTTAAGGGCAATGCATTGGGAATTAAGATTTCCAAACCTATTTATCTTTTCCTGGTCTGCTGCAAGTACTTCGATTTGGGCCATTTATAACTGAAAGGTTAAATGAAGCGACCGTTTACTTTAGAACATCACTTCTTCAAAAATTATAAAGTAAATGAAATTGTTTTTCCAAACAAATCAAAAGCATACATATAAAAAGCTCTTTATTAAAAACAATTTTATGAAAATTACAAAAATTATGAGGAAGGTTCTGGTACTTCTGTTGTATCTTCCATTGAGTTAGTTGTAAGAATGTTATTAGCCTCATCTTCAGGAAGCCAAATAAGATAATTAGGATCAAACGCTGGTCTGTTTCCATTTGAACGTTGCTCATATTGTGCAATAGCATATGAAAGCTTCTCTGGGTTAACTCTGAGCTCATATTCTCCTCTTATTTTGGTTACACAATCCATTTCTTTGAGAACTTCAATAATATCTTGTTTTGCAATGGATGTGCATTGAACTATTTCGTGTAAAGACTGAATATCTCGTGCACGAAATAGTTCTAATATCGATTTTTTCCAATAAGAACGAAAAGCAATTTTTCCTAAATCACTTAACGGTCGTTCAGGGCCCCCTACTTTTTTTGATCGTCGCGCAATTTCATAACTCAGCGCAATGAGGAATTGCCCGTATCCTTTTTTCTGGTATGGTGGCAAAACAACAATACACGCCAAGATGTTTCCTTGATCGCTAACAATTTCTCTTGAAAAATAGGCTGCAATGTGTGCACCATTTTGATCACACTCACAAAGTGCATAAAAAACAAAACCTTCAACATCATAAAAAAGTGTTTTGTGGTCTAAAAACAATTTGGAAAGTAAGCATAGGCATTGACATGTTAACTTTTGTCTAAATCCTTGGAATTCGAAAATTGAAATATTCCCTTTTCTATAAATTTCTCTTCCTGGAGGTCGCGTTTCCTTCTTTTCTATCATGTGATGTTCCAGTTCTTCCTTTGTTGTGAAATATCTAAAACAATTTTCACAAATATACAAATGAGACGCTTTGGCAATAGAAATTGGATAAGGTGAATAATACCAAGTTCGAATTGTGTATGCTCCAATTGTTATTTGATCTATATTTCTGATTCTTGTTACTTGTTTATGAAGGTCTTCAAATTTTTGAACAAAAGCATCTGCATTTGGTTCTTCTTCAGAATCTTCTTTATCTATCCATCTAAGGGAATGACGACCAGTAAATGGTTTTATTTTATTTATATCAATCCATCGATCCAGTCTTTTGTCTTGATGAAGAAAATGAATATATGCAAGAGTTTTATCTTCATTAAAATCATAAATTGTAGCTTCAAGTTGCTCGCCAATCTCTTCGCAAAAGCAAGAGACAATGTCTTTCAGTTTGAAAGGATTTGCGAGCATTTTTATGGCCGTTTACTTTTACCAAATCTTCAGCAAGAGGGAATTTTAATTTGCTCAATCTAGATTAAAAAAATATAAAGAGATGGAGATATTTCCTCAGTAATAATTAGGGTTAAAATTATTTGATCATGATAAAATATGGTTTTAATCTCAAGTGTTTTTAAAAACAAAAAAACTTTGAGGCCGAAGGGACTCGAACCCCCAACCTTGAGATCTGGAGTCTCACGCAATGCCATTATGCTACAGCCCCTGACATAAGATTTTCATTGCAATTATATATAATGAATAAAAATGAAATTTGAACCACAACCACCGATACGAAGGGTTTAAATTTTTAATACTTACTTAATTCATTCGATTTATTGAACAAATTTATATCATTTTCCAAATAGAATGGTAACCTAATCAATAAATGTTTTAATAAAATCACAAAACACATTTATTTTTATTTATTAGTATTTAATTTCTCCATTATTGAATTACATAACATCAATGCAGCAGACACAGTTGCCCTTGCATACTCTAAAGAAGCAGATAATCCCTCTAATGGAGTGAAATCAAGAGCAAACTTGAAAACTTGTTCTTGATTTGGCAAATCACTTGATATCAATGTCATAATGAATAATCCGAAAATAGTATCAAAAGCCAGTGCGTCATCACTTTTTGATACTTCGCATGCAAATGTTCTTATTTCTCCTAGTACTCTATGTATTACAGCTAGAATATCAAATGGTGAATATAAGAAAGCTGAAGTTGTTAGTTCATGTGCAGCGTTTGTTAGTCTCTCACTTTTTGCGATGATTTCTTTTATAGAATCATTTCCATCATGTGGAGGTAGGAACTCTTTGCTTGCTCCCACTTGATTAATGTTAACACGGTTTGCATTACCACGAAAACAACATTCAACTTTTGACCAGAAAAAATCTTGGTTTAGTGAAATGCCATATGAAAAAACAGCACGATCAAAAATAAAAGAAAAAATTGAAACGCTTGATGAGTCTTTTAAATTAAAGAAATCAAGCATGTTCTGAAGGAGATCAAGTCTTTGATCTGTGAAAATCTGTGGATTCTGAAGATTGGAAAAAAGACCATCGATTTCAGGTTTAAAGTGAAAGTTTTCGTTAAAAAAAAGTTGCTCAAATTTCTCTTGAAGTGGATGTTCCGAGATAATAAAAGACTTACGATCAAAACTAGGATTCATCCCGGCTAAAACTTGGTTTAGGATCGAATTTTGACTATTAGTTTCGTCGAGAATAAGATCTTCTTTTGATATTTGATTAACAATATCAGAGTCTTTGCTAGCAAGCCTAATACACTTTTCCGTGTCATTAAGAAAGAAACGGAAAAGTTCTGCAGTATCAAGAATTATAAAAATGTTGATTTCTGAAACAAGTAATAAATGAAGAGCGCTTATAAGACTTTTAGCACGTTCCATGGATATTTTATGAGCTTGGCATCGTGTTTTATATAGTTTACTTTGAAGGAAAAAATGAACATATCCTAAATACAAAGAAGAAGATAGCATTGATCTAGGAAATTTTCTAAAATTAGGTTTTTCTGGATCAGCAAGTTTCAAGCGGCATTCGTAAAAATCAGTAAGTTCCTCAATATACTGTTTAATTTTTAATTGTCGATTTTCTGTGGAATTAGGTTCTTTTCGATAATCGCATATCAAAAATGGAGAAACCCAATGATTGTTGAATACCCATTTATAAAATGGATCTTCTTCCAATTTTACTTCTACCTCCATTTTTAATGATTACAACTAACGATATATCGAAAAAGTGCCAAAGATAAATAAACGGCAACTAATGATCATTTCTTTAAACCTTATTCATTTTTCTTTAAATTTTTAATGCTATAATTGCATGTTATGTTGTCTTTATTCAAATTCTATTTTCTTTTTCCTCAAAAACTAGAAAGGGTGTCTTTTTACAGAACATTAAACTGATAGACTTTTTCATGATAGCTTTTCAACAAAAGGAGGAAAAATCACATCATAATATTAACATAAATATTAAGAGTTTCCCACTAAGTAACAATCAACTTATTCTATCAAATTTTAACTAAGTTAGAATAATTTTTTTTACCATTAGGATTTTTATTTATTTTTGATAAATAGAAGTTTCATAACCTATTCCAAAAGGATTTTGATATGGTATTTGTTCTGCTTTAATACCCGGTGGTAATACTGACTTGATTTTCTTTTCAAGTGGGAACATTTCTATTTCAAATGGCGTCATCTTTCCCCGTTCAGAGGTTGACGAACCAACATCACAACATGTGCATTCTACACAACACCTAAAACATTTACAAAGATGATCATGACAACATGATAATACTCCCACAAGAAGAACAAGTCCAATACTGCCAACTATACCACCTACTATTTCACCTGTATTACTATTCTTTTCGTCATCATTTCCGGAAGTTTTACCATTAATATTTCCACATTCTTCGGTATATGTTGCTATAGGTAAATTACCAAATTTTTTGTTTTCATATGTTTCTTTCACTATAACTGTTATATTATTTTCAACATCAAATGCTTCATCGTTGATATCAGGCTCTGATTCACCTTCATAATAAATACATCTCAATGAAGTACATCGTGCAAATGCACGAGCTTCGATAGTGTAAACAGAATTTATTTCGATAGAAACTAATGATGTACATAATTCAAACATAGATTCATATATCGTTGAATAACTAAGTCCGAAAACACTTTTTAAATTACGACAGCCGAAACAAATTCCTTCTGATATAGACCTTGTATACATACCAAAAGAAATTTTAGGAAGTGATGTACAATTGCAAAATGAATATGATCCAATACTTACTACATCGTCTAAATTAATTGATTTGAGGCTAATACAATAGCAAAAACAATAACTTTTAATATTTTTGGACCATGATCCTTTTATCTGAACCTTTTTAAGACTTGTACAATTACGAAATGCATGTGAACCAATATTTCTTACTGAATTTGGAATAACTATTTTGGTTAAACTCCAACAATATCTAAAGGCACTACTATCAATTTCAGAAATACTTTCTCCAAGATCGATTTCAGCTAAATAGTACCATCTATTAAAAGCGCTAAGCCCAATTATTCTAACACCTGATCCAATAATAACTTTTGTGGTTGTATTTGCATATTGTGCATAGTCTTCTCTTTTAACGGTATAAACACCAGAAATTTCGAGTGTATTGCAATAAATATTACTGAATAAAATAGCAAAAAATATCATGATTAAAGTGGTGGCAAAAATTAACTCTCAAAAAATATGCGTGGCAAAAATTTATTTGACTTTCCTATCAATTTCTATTTAAAAAGTGTAATGGGTGAGTCTATTTCATATGAAATTGAGTTGGCTTACACTAATGAATGCCGAATGGAATTATTACAACATATTTAATTAGATCAATTGCTTATGCTTTAATTATTATGATAGCAATTTCTTATAATTTAATAAAAACGTGTAAAATATTCTCTTTGTTTAAGTACGTTGTGAAATTTTTTGATATTTTCTAATATTATTTTTGATATTCTCAAAGATATTTATTTGGATATCATTAATTACATTTTTAATAAATCGAACCATTTACTAGTCATAATGCATTTTATAATGTTACAACAACAGTTATAACATATCCAGCATATAACGGAAGTAAGTTTGGAGAATTAAATGTTAGCAATACATATGCAGAAGGAAACTGCAAACCAATTCCAACACTTTCATTATCAGCATCACATACATTCAGTTGAAGTAACACATATTCTCAGTCAAACACATATTTCAAGTGAAAGACATTCAGTTGTAGTAATACATATTCAAAATCAAATACATTTACTGAATCTTTTCAAAATGATTTAACGAAATCTTTCTCATATCTATTAACGATAACATTATCATTCACGCATTCATTTACATATTATGAAATACAAACAAAATCGCTTTCTCTAGTTACAATTAATTCATCGAATGTTTACATTGAAACAGAATTTATATATTATGATTACACAGTTATTATTTATTCAACTTATTATATTTATTATTCGAACTTCTTTACATTTATTCATAATCGTTTGTGTTATTGTTATTGTCATTATTATAATTTCATTACTAATTATATTATTTATTCGAATTAAAAATAAAAAAGAAGAAATCAATGAAAACGAAATTTCAGAACAACAAAATGATAATAACCAAACTACAAACACATTCACAACAGGAATATCTATTTCAAATATTGAAGAAGATCCTTTTGCAGATGATTTCAAGGAAGAGAAATTCATTGAGCAAATGTAAATAAGATAAATAAACAATAAAATATAGTATGTTCTTGATGTGAATCATTTTTAGTATGGTTCAACGGCACCTCGTTATTTTCTACCAACTTTAATTTTAGTCTTTAGTATGTTAAAATGTGATAATAAATTTTATTTTTTGTTAAATTGTTTATTGTGAAAAGAGATTTGTTTTACAAAAAAAGATACGAAAGGAGCTCATCAAACAAATGTAAACTGAGGAATAAAACAATAATATCTTTTAAAGCAGTCCAATCAACCCAATCTATTCCAAGATAAGGATTAAAGTCTTTGATTTTGTAAGAGCCTTACTAAATTTCTACTTAAAGAAGAAATGAAAACCAATGATGATATTGTTAATGAAGCAGCAAATATTGGAAACATTCTTTTAGCTGAATATTTTCTTAAAGATAAATCATTTCCACATTGTGTATTGGTATTTTCATCTGGATCAGGATATATTGAACTTGTTGAATAAGTATTAAAACAAAAATGAATTGACAACAATGCTAAAAATGCTTATGCTCTCTGGATAAATTCATCAAATCTCTTTGTCACAGAAGCAAATTACTTTCAGATATGACATGGCATCGCTTACAAACATTAGTGAAAAATTTAAATTTAAATTTTATTTTCATTTCTTACCTTTATTCAATAATTGGTAATCAATATTAAGCTTCAAATATTTCAGCGGTATCAATGCATGTGCAATTCTTAGACATGCTGACGGGTTACCTATGAACGCTGGCTCATTTAAACCTTTTATCGAGTTTGGCATTCCTACTGTAAACAATATTACATAAGGCAATATATTTTCATTTAATGCCTTTACAGTAGCTCTTAAAGCTTTTACAGACGTTGTAAATCCTTTAGTAGTTTCAGGTGATTTAACGATTTCTTTGAATTTACCATACATGGGGTGCCCCACGGGGTGCTCCGCAATGTATTCGTAAATCTCCCAAAGCGTATCGGCCGACGATAGCTCGCCGTTTTTGTTTATTAAAAATGTGTAGTTGTACGCATTAATGAGATCAGCAACAGGTTCTATCTTTGGTTCCGTCTTCATCAACATGCTGTTTCTTGTCGTGGAGATATAATTACTGACTAAATTTGATAATCGAATTGACATTTGTTGAGATGATATTGCCTTGAAGGTTAATGGCACTTTTGAAAAAGGAAATTCACCGACGATATTCGCGCATTCAATTTTTTCAACGGCTTTTGACATCTCCATACAATTTTCAAAGCTGTAAAATGGCGAATCTTCGAAGTAAAATCTTCGCTTTAATGATAGTTTGGTACTCATATAACGTAATAGTGGTGAACATTGACCTTTTGATATAAGATTTATAACAATTTTTACAATTGTTAAAATAGGTGTAGTTGATTTTGATGATGTAGTATCAGAGATTGATAATCCAAAAGTACTTAATATTCCAGATCTTTCTTTTGCATCATTTGAAATAGAATTATTAATTGCATTAAATAATTCATATGGAGTAGCACGTAATCCTAAAGCAAAAAATTGTGTGATTCTTATGATTGCATTAAATGTATCAGGATTTGATAAGTTGATTATGAAATTTTGTTGGTTTTGATTAATTGCTGATGTGTATAACAACAAAACATCATCTGCAAAGTTGATCGGTGTTTCGGAATCCGTTAAGTCTACATCAAAAGTGGCATTCAATTCGTCTCTCATTTTTGAGAGCGTTACTTCGCTGTGTTTTCCTGAGATTCGCTCGAGTGCTTCTTCATCGTTTAAATAAAAAATATCATTGAGACCCCCAAGCTTGGGATCAAATGAAGCTGTGCGTTCTGGAAGAGCAGAAAAGTCGCATTGTTTAAGTGCAAATCCAAACGCCATTCTATTAACATCACTAGATATACCTTTAAGAGCTTTCTCAAACTCTTTCTCGGTACGTGTTGTATCGATTGTTTTCTTGATGTCCGTTGTTACTTCTGATTTTTTGAAAGTTTCCTTAAATTGTTTTTCACGTTCTTGCATTCTTTTGTTAAAGTATGAGATATTGGTACGAGCACTATTCTTATTCATGAGTCTGATTCTTTCTTTCTCTTTGATTTTAGAAAGATCATAATTAGGATTGAGATAATATGGAATTTTGTCATCATCATCACCAAATATAGAGTGGTGATGAATGGATGAAGTGGAAGTATAAAAGCCAGAAGATGAGGATGGCTCTGATTGTAAATAATCTGAAAACGTATTTCCACTAGTGGAGATAATATCAATATCAGGAATGTAATCAGTGTCGTCAAGTTCTTTTTTGGGCGGATCATTGAGAAGTGAAACAACACTTGCAGCTGTAGAGTTATTCTTCATAGCTGAAGAAACAGTTTGACGTGCTGGTTTCCTTTTGCGTAGTCCTGACTTTGGCTGTTCAGGTTGTGATTGAGTTTCTGATTGTGGTTGTTTTGGGGCAGGATCTTGAATTGGTTCTGGTACTGGAGCTGGTACTGGAGCTGGTACTGGGGCTGGTGTTGTCTCTTTTGGTACAGGTTCTGGTGGGGTTGTAGTTACAACAGCATCCTTATTTAAGTTGATCCTTTGCCTCTTTTTCTTTGGTGGCATATGAATCTTTGAATTGAGAAACTTTGTTTGAATTATGTTGACCGTTTTCATCATTTTAATCAAACAAATAAGATAAGTAAAATGTTGTTTTTAATTATAAATTTTTATTTTTAATGACTAAAATTAATATAAATTTATTTATTGCATATATCATTAAATCCTTCTGCACTCAGCTCCAATGCTAACTTCATTTACTTTCCAAACAGGTTCTTCGCCAGTGTTATTGATTGTGATTCCAAGCATAAGATCAACTCGCTTGATGAATTCGGGTCCGCCAATAATGGAAACGCCTCTACGGTCAACAATGTTTTCTATGTAATCAGCGTTACACCTAACAACAATAACTGGATTTCCATTTTTGAATTCAAATTCATGAGAATCGACATTATATACCGATAATAATTTAGATTTAACAGTCATTCCAGATGTAACATACTCAGCAATTTGTACTTGTCTTTCTTGCGTGATGTTTGGTTCTGCTGCTAATTTAAGAATTAGGGTGCCCCGGAGATAGTTATCAACAAAAAATGGAAGAAAAGATTCTTCAGCCCACTTTAAAAAGGCTGCCGTGTTGTAAGTTGGAAAGTAACGTTGGATGCTTGTGATTACAAGACTTTCTTTACTGGGTTCTCCAATAAATTTAAGAGGAATTGAAAGGAGTGCTTCTGACACTTTAAATGCCCCTTTGATTAGAGCAACATCTGAAATTTCGGCTCTGTTTGAAATGTTTTTCATACTTAATTTAAACCGATCAAAAAGATTGAGATTCACTTGAGCAATTTCTCCCTTTCCTGAAATGTTGAGACTATTAGCAGGAGGGAATGGACACTTTGTAAATTTAATTTTCTTTGGTTTTAAGATCTTTGATAATGGTTTGGTTATTGGTAAAAATATTGTATTTGCAATTGAAGAAGTAACAGACAAAGCAAGCTTAGTATAGTGTCCCACTTCACGTGATGTAGAAGAAACAGCCTTTACAAATGGATCTTGTCTTAAAGAATTAACCCAATCATTTACTTCTTCGTTTTCTGCAAGATCTTTAGCAAGTGAATCTGAGAGCACATCAAACATAGATAATGAACGAATACCAATTTTATTTGGAGAAGAAAAAGAGCAGCCAATCATAGCCGAATATGTGCGACCAAATGTATGATAAAAAAATTCTAGAAAAAACGTTAAGGTGCCAAATAGCAATCCGTATTTCTCTTATTCAAGCTCTGCTAATTTTTCTTATTATTTTTGGTATTAATAAATACATTAAGAAAACAAATTTGTTTATAGAGTTATAATGAAAATTATAGTGATGTTTATTGTTACAATTGATTATTCAACAATTTAAAAATGAATACAAAATAAGTTAAAAATATCATTAACTATGTTCTTTTTAAAGGAAACATGTTGTTAAACGCACACATATTTATTTCGGATTGCATAAACGTGAGAGAAATTATAAAATACGTTTAACGATACAAAAAAACAAACGAAAAAGAAATCAGAAGGCGATCTCCAAGAAACTATTGGTCAAATTTATCAAACAAAAATTGGTAATACTGGGGAGTTAGTTGGTGGTGATTATACAATGTTTGCAAATCAAATTATCCAAGGAATTTCCAAAAATATTCTTGATTTATCTTCTCTACGAATTACTATGAGCTCATTACTTCATATTCCAAAAATTCTACGGAGAGTTCCTTCGATATACAAAATTTCAATTTCAAATAATTTCATTCAAGATACAGGACTTTCATCTTTAATAGATATTGTTTTATCAAGTCGCCAAATCAAAAGTTTGGACATTGGTCGTATTGGTGCCTCTGATTCATCATTAATGAATCTGCTTCGATTAATTCAAGATTCAAATTTAACACGACTTCAATTTGGTTGTCGTGGTAGTGATCGAAAATTTGTACCACCCAATCAATTTTCCGAGAGCAAATTTTCCCAAATTTTAGAATTACTCACGAATCTTAATCGATATGAATGTTTAGGATTTAGTGGAGTTATTGACAACCAGCGCCGTAAGAAATCGTATTCCAGTCCGATATCCCATTATATCCGTAATCTCATCAAGAAATCGAATGTTTTACGAACATTAGATATATCAGATCTTGGGTTTCGTGATGAAGATCAAAACATATTATTTGATGGCTTTTACAATAACAAAACGCTCTGGCATCTCGACATCTCATGTAACACCTTTCCAAACTCGCCGAAGATATCAGACGGCATTTCCCAAATCACTTCGCTTAAGTATCTTCAGTTTAGTTCGTGTTCACTTACCACTGATACATTAGCACCTCTTTCATTACGCCTTGGTCTTAATTGGGGTTTAATTGTTTTAGACTTATCAGGGAATGACATTGATTCGAATGGAATCTCGAATTTATTTAACGAGTTACAAAAGAACATTTTTCTCATTTCGTTAAATATATCGAACAACAAATTCGATTCTTCGATCTCGAATTCGCTTCGTGACTTTTTCCATCGAAATAATGTGTTACAGATATTGGACATGTCCAAGAACCATTTAAATGATGAAATCGCCGAAGTATTTTCCGATGTATTAAGTTGTAATGAATCACTTCTAAAACTTTCTCTTGCGTCATGTCGAATAACAGATAAAGGCGCAAACGAAATTGCGAATTCGATAGTTAATAACAAAACACTTCAAAGCATTAACTTAAATGATAACTTCATAAGTAACGAAGCGGGAATCGAATTACTTCAAATCTTACAAAAAAATGAAACAATTACTTACATCGGAATATCTTCAAATCAAATTAATAACTTCGTAATCGCTGCTTTCAAGAAGCTTTGTGAAAGAAATAAAATGTGTATATCAAATCAAAGGGATTTCCCATTAAGAAAAGAGTTCATTCGTTTGTCAATACAAAAATCGAAAATTCCATTTTTTAAAGAGCGATTAAAAGAAGTAAATAATAATTTGGACGAATTAAATGATGATTACTTTAGACTAAATAATGACTTCGATAATTATTTACAATCAACAAATTCAAAACTTGAAAATAGTAATAGAGAAATTAAAGAATACGAAAAATTGATAAATGAAGAAATTGATGAAATAGAGAAATTAAAAAACGAAATGAAGAAAATGAAAGAAGAAAATGATACCCAAATTAATACGAGAAAAAATAAAATTAAAGAAGAAGAAATGGAATTTAATAGAATAGTGGAAAAAGCAAATGAAATTGAAAAACAAACAAATGATTTCATCAATGAAAGAAAATTACAACAGGAAAAAATTGAAAATGAAATTAAAGAAACTGAAGAACTGATAAAGGAAATACAAGCTGTAATGAAATCTAAAAATGCATTGAAAAAATATCAATTACCAAATGTATTGGAAAATGGGGATATTGAAATGCCTGTGAAGAAGACTCCTCAGACGTTGTCGAAAAATTCTTCAACGAAATCTCATAAATCTTCAAATTTGGTTGCATCTTCAAGAAGTAAATTTATAAAGAAGAAAAAAGTTGTTCCGGTAATATCTATACCAAAGTGAAGAATTCTTTGTATTTTTTGTAAACGATGTGAATAAAATAATATTTGATCGTAAGTACAATTTTTGCATGATTTCACTTTTATACAACAAATAAATTGTAACTTTTTGATACAATTTTCCCGGTTGTTTGTGATGATAAACTACTGAATTATCTCATTGTTTTGGTTATAGTCAATTTTCACTTACTGTGCTTGGTTTCTTCTGCCATTTTCTGAATGACTTCACCTTCCATCAATCGGAAGATGCTTCATAAAATAAAATGAAAATTTAAAGTAATAACTTTCATTTATTTGATTTTTTGATATGCTGTATACTGTGATGATAAAAAATATTTGAAAATCATTTTTAATTTTATCGAATGATTTTAGATGAATGAAAATGAAATGTTTAACTTGAAGAACGAGATGCAATTTTGAATAATGTATTTTTTTTTTCAAATATTAAGTCATAATTTAATATTTCAAGCATACTCAATAATGTGAATGAGTATTCAAAGCAAAAGAAATCCACATAGATTTTTCAAATCAAAATATTTGATTGAATTTTCATTAAGAAATATTTTATCATCTCAAACATTGAATTATAATTCATATTCATTGCGGACTTATTCAAAGAAATTTTCAAATCAACCACAAAGAAGATATAGTAGCATAAGATCAATTCATCATAAAAATATATGTGTATCCTACGTGTAAAAAACATCATCATCATGATAATGATTCTTTTTGGAAATTATAAATAGTTATATCATTAAACGTTTAGGAACTGTATATAATTGAACCTTTCTTTCATTTTTCAGGTGTCAATAACCATTTTTCAAATTCGAACACAACTATCTTTTCAATTCCATGTAAAAATTTGTTTTCATTCACAAAAATAATGAGAGAAATTTCAACTCATTGAACAATACAGAAAATTCTGGGTATAATGGAAAAACCAACCACATTGCATGCTCAATTTTGTTACCAATTATCGTTAGGTTGCCATTTACGATAGGAAATTGAGTCCTTGCCTTTGAAAAGTTTAAAATTTTCTTTCGTTTTTTGAGCAAAAGCTTTTTCAGAACAGCTGCACAAAATTGACACGGTTTTCATTTATTGAATGTTCACACAACAAGGAACTTTTGATGCTGGTTCGAATTGGCAGCAGCTGATGGCTTCTTCAAGCCCAAGCAGCAAGGGTGGCGATAGTCAAGCTCGAAGGCCTCCAAATGCCTTCATTTTATATTCTCAAGCAATGCGTTCTGAGGTTCGTCAGCAAAATCCTTCACTCTCTAACATAGAAATCAGTCGTATCCTTGGGAAGATGTGGAAAGAGGTTCCAAATGATACCAAGCTTCAATATAAACAACAAGCTGCAAAATTACAAGAAGAATTTAAACACGACCACCCAGACTATACATACCAAAAGGCTAGAAGGAAGAGAGCTTTGAACGAGCTTCTTGCAAAGAACAGTCAAGCAATGCCAAGTTATGACCAATTTGCATTAATGCAAATGAACCAAATGTATCCTATGCAGGGAATGCCACAAATGTATGGAGTGGGTCAGGTTCCTGGAATGGGACAAATGACTGACATGTCTCAAACCAATAATATGAACCAACAAATGAACGGAATGGGATCAATCCCAGGTATGGGAATGCCACAAATGCAAGGACTTACACAAAATTCAGGTGCCTATAATTCTATAATGGTTCCAAATTACCAACAAAATTAAATTAGTAAAGGCAATCTTCTTTATTTATGATATAAAATTGTTTACATTTAATGATGATATGATTTTTGTAGAAAAATAATTGTTAAAAATGTAATAATTCATTTTGATTTTTTTTATTCATTGTGAAAAATACCGAAAAGAATAAACACCAAGAAACAAGATTAAGAATTAAGTTGGTTCAAAACAACCAGTAGGCGAATCTTCTGTCATTTCATATTGTGATGGATTTGAAATATAATCAGTCACCGATGGAAACGAATCTTGATTAAAATTAATATTCACAGGTAATTGTTTTTGATCCAAAGGACCTGGAATTTCATGCATTTGAACTTCTTGAATTAATTCTGTATTCTCTGGTCTTCTAACTATTTCCCTTTTTCTAAAACAACACATTACAACGCAAAGAAGTGCAACAATAGCAAAAATTCCCAATGGAATCAATGCATTCATTTTCCAGAAATACTTTCAATGTAAATTATTCAAAAATGTTCGGAAAGAAGACGTTAACCAAATGATAACAGAAAGTCAAAAAGCACTTAAGCATAACTCATGTAAAAAAATTGCACAGTTAGCTAAAGTGATTTTTGCTCTAACAGCAGAAAGGGAAGATCAAGATGATGAATTATATTTAATACAAGAAAATTTTGAAAAAAAGATTAAAAAATTGGTGAAAAAATATCAGAAAAAATCAGAAGAAATCGCAAAAGATCTTATTAAATTTCGGAAGAATTATGTAAACAGTGCTTGTAAAGAATATGGTGCATTATATAAACAATTAAAAAATGATTTATCACAATTAATAAATGATAGAATGGATCAATTTCAAAACATATTAGAAAGTTCCATTGAATTAAAGAAGAAAGTACGAAATTATCAATTTGATTGTTTAAAGAGTGCATCAACATTTCTTGAATTATCAACTCAACTTAAAAATGATTTAGATTCCAAAGTTCAATCATCGACTTTACCAAAACGTGTTATCCTTACAGCCATTCGTCCAATTTTAGATAAAATAAAAGCACGTAATTTACAATCAGATGAAATAATTCAACAACTCAATACTCAACACATTGAAAACATAAAAAAACTACAAAAAGAATTCGATGAATTTGTTCTTAAAGAAATCTCCAAAAGAAGAGAAGCATTTAATGATCAAAAAACCAAATTAAATATTCTTAAAGCAGAAATCACAGAAAAACGAAATAAATACAAAGAAATTCTTCAAATGTATAAAACATTTCAAAATGATTTTAAGAATAAAATTGAAACAATTCGTAACCGAAATAAAGAAAAGTTTTTTGAAATAAAATCACAAATAAAAGAAATACAAAAAGAACAAAATCAAAATAAAATTACGTTTACAAATGAAATAAATGAATTACAGAATACAAAGCAAAAAAACCAAAGAGATTATGAAGACACAGTATATAAAATCGGCAAACAAATAGAAAACCAAAAGCAAAAATATATAAAATTAAATACAAAATGGGAAAATGAACGAAAAAGACAAAAATCGAATCTTAAAATAACAAAAGATAAATTAGAAAGAGAACATCAAAACGAACTTAAGAAAAAGAATGAAGTTCATTCACTAATAATGTCTAATATTGATGAATCATCGAAAGATATGAAATTAATAATTGATACATTACAAAATGATATAAATAATTCGATCGACTTAATTAAAACTAAAGAAATTGTTATAAAACAAAAAGTCGAACAACAAATTGAAAACAAAAAAATATTTTTTGATAAGTTAAAAGAAAATTATAAAAAGAAAAATGATGAAAGAATTCAAGTTCTTGAAGATGCTTTAAATTTACAAGAAAATATGTATAAGAAAAATGAAAACTCAAAAAAGAATTTATTGGAACAACAAAAAAATTTAATGGAAAAGTTAAAAGTTGAAATTGAAGAAAAAAATAAAAATAAAAAAATAGAAAACGAAAAAGAAATAGAACAAATAAATTCATTTAATAAAAATAGACTTTTCGAAAAAGAAAAAGAATTTAATAAAACATTAAGTTCTAAAGATAAAACATATAAAAATAAATATGAATCAATAAAAAAATCTTTTGATAAAGATTTAGAAACTAAAAAGAACGAATTAGAAAAAAATTATTTAATAAAAATTAATGAAATACAAAATGAAAAAGTAAAAAATTTAAAACTTGAAAAAGCTGAAGAAGAATTTAATATAAAAAAGGCAAAACTTGAAGCAAGAATTAAAATAATTGAAGCTCAAATAGAAAACATTGAAAATGATAAACAAAATCGAATCGCCTCATTCGATAAAGAAGAACGTTCAATAAATAAATCAAAGCGTAAACTTGAAAGAAGAAAGAAAAAAGAAATAATTGAAATTGATGAAGAATTTGAGATGCAAATTCAAGTTCAACAAATTAACGCAAAAAATGCAATCGAAAACATTGCAAAAATTTATGATTCGGATGAAAATCAACGCGGAAGAGATATCATCGAATTAATGCGTAAAGTTAATGACTCGAAAAACCAATTAAATGATTTAATTCAAAGAAAAGAAAATGAAATTAAAGAAATCAAAAGCAAATTTGAAGAAGAATATAATAAAATATCAAATAAACTTCGAAAACTAAAAGAAAATTATAAAGAAAACAAATTACAGCAAAAATTTGATAAAATAAAATCGGAATTTATAAATAGAAAAGAAGAAATAAACAAAAAATATAATCAAAAAATCGAAGAAATTAAACAAAAAATTGAAAATCAAAAGAAAGAAAACAAAAAATTAGAAGAAAAAATTCAAGAAAAAATTAACAAAGAAAATGAAGAATTCGAAAAAGAATGTTTAAAAATCGAAGAACAGAAACAAAATATTAAAACAAAATCTGATGAAGAAATAGATTTAATGACAAAAGAAATCGATAATCAATCAAATGAATCAGATATACAATATCAACGAAAGATAAAAAACATCGAAGAAAACTCGAAAATAACCAATTCAAAATGTAATGAAACTTATAATAAATATATTAATGAATATCAAAAATTATTAAACGAAAATTCTTTAATCCTTATACAAAATTTAAATTCTCATTTCGATAAATTAAAACCTTTAAACGAAAGATTTCAAACTCAAAATAATGAATTAACATCAAAAATTAATAATTTGTTTGAACACCAAAATGATTTCGATGTAAAGTCTCCAAATATGAAAAAAGAATATCAGAAACAAATTATGGAATTAAATGAGAAAAAAGATGAATTGGATTCGAAAACTTCAGAAATGTTCGATAAGTTCTACAAAATGGTTCGAGAAGCAGATAAAATCGTTCCAGTAATAGATAAAAATGCTCCAAAAACACCAAAAATGTCAACGCCAAGATCAAAGATAAAGGCTAGAAGAGATATATCAAAGCCATTCACACCAACAGAAAAGAAAACAAAATAATAACTATAAATTTGTATATAATAAATGTTATTAATGTTTGTATTTTTAAATGAATATTTTTTTTTTAAATGCGAATTCAATAGAAATAGAAAATTAAAAGAAAGCACGAAATTTATGGAAATACAACAATTTAACAAATGCAAAAAATGCATTGAGTATAATAATACCCTGTTAAAAGAAGTAGCTTAAAAATCAACAATGTATAATAAAAATTAATATGCCTGTACTAGATGCTGGTTAATATATTTTGAATTTAAATTGAAATTTTAACGAGTCATTAAATTTAATTTACTATTTATTTCTTTTTATGAGAATAAATAAATTTGAGTATAAAACAAGAGACATTGCAACAACAAAACTTAGCACAAAATAAAAAAATAAAATCATTAATATTGCCTTCAATAAAGCATTAAGGAAACTCCAAACAACATTAGATATGTACATATGTACGTAGGGTTTGGCTTAAGAAAAGTGTTATATTTTTAAGCAAAACATTATCAATATATTAAACAATTAATAGTCTGATTATATGTTTACGGGTGGATGGGTTTTCATTACAATTGACAACTCAAGAAAAAAATCAAACATCTAATACTGCATTAAATTTACAAATATCTCAACATTAACTATAATTATCTTTTTGCAATACATTTTACAAAAATATTAAATATTTATAATCTCAATACCTTTGCTCTGAAGTTACTATTTCGTGACAAAATCAAAAACAGAGAAACAAGCACTAACTCAATAATGGCAATCAAACCTAAGCTCTTTACGAGCGATGATTCTGATATCTGACTGATTTCATTATTGACCTCATTGATTTCGTTTTCTGCTTCATCATTAATCAGATCAACCAAGTCAACAACTTTCAGAGTTGTTTTCACCAAATTTGTCGCTAATGTTGAGTTCATAGCCTTGACCATTGCGTCAGTAGAGTTAAACGCGAGTTCAAAAACATTTCGAGCTTTCTTAACGTTCTCCACCATTCTAACGGTTCTTCGATGCCACTTCTGCGTGTAAGGGCCAAGGGTTCCTCTGATGTAGTCGTTCAGCTCCGAAAACGATGAAACAAAGTAAGAAACAAAGCACATTTCGCCAACTATGTCAAGAACTTGATCTGCGGTTGCTTCAGTAGGTTTACGAGCATTTGGTGAAAAATATATATCAATTGCTTGAGCAGTTTTGTTGAAAATTGGATTTCGAAGAATGCCTTTGAAGTCTGGTTCATATGTATTTGGATTATTATTATCATCAATATGAACTTTACGAGAGACAAAATCATCAGAATCTGGTTCATTCTCCTCATCAATATTGAATTCAATGCTATGGAGATCAATACGACATGTATGTGCATCTGTATTGGCTGTTATACCTATATAACCATTTTCGTATGGAACAGCAATCTCCTTTTTGAAGATGTCAACGAATTCATCTGAGTCAGAAATTGAAATGATGAGATTTTTTTGAACGAATTTAAACTTTATCGTGAACACATTGGCGCGCCTGAATTTATAAATAACTGGATCTGGAAGGTTTGAAATATCAAATGTTTCAGTTCCATCATTTTGTAAGAAGCTGAGTTTTAAGGAATGTGAATTACGAGCATCTGTAATGACAGAACCAGAAAGACCAATTCCCTTGAAATTTTGTGGCCCTCCATGAATTTTGCCATGCGCACCATAAGTGTCAACAAACCATATACCAAATCCACCTCCACCGCCAGTTCCATCATAAATACGTAATTTGTAAGTCACAGACCAAACACCACTTGGAATTTGAACGTTTGTCCATGCGCATCCCATGTTATATTGAATTGGTGGAACTAACATAATAACATCATCACGAACACCAGCAGATCCTCCAAATTCCCAGTGCCCTACGTTTCCATCCTTGTTTGTTTCGAAAGGTGGTGTCAAGTCAGCTGATGTTTTTGACAATCCGATCCCTGCAAGTGTAATAAACAAGAACATTTGCGGTTTACAGTCCAAGAAACCGTTAATCATTAAACGATAGAATATTGGTTGGTTTACAAAATACGTTAAAATCTAAGGATGAGCGACTTTGTATTTGAGTTTGTGATTCATTGCATCTCTTGTAAAAATACAAAAGTCCAATCATCACCAATAGTGATTACTATCCCTGGTTGTCCAAATATTATTATTGATGCAAAGTCAGCTTCTTTATGTAAGATAAAATATGAAAGGGGGAAAAGAATTAGATTTAACCATACTAGCTCATTAAACCTTAACATGAAATTAACATTAGTTCATGGACATGGTAATCTTTCTGCACGAGCAGAATGTTTTTTAGATTTTTTAGAAATTATAGGAGCAATAGATCAAAAAAATTTTACAACATATACCGCTGAAATTGGGCTTAAAAAACCAAGTGGTTCATATTTTGGTGTAATGGAATGTTCATTTCAATTGATGCGACTTTCTGATTTCCAACAGATAATGGAACCAACTACTCCACGAAGCCTAAATGTTACAAAAAAGAGCATTCCTCAAGGTTTAATTCCAAATAGTCCAAGGAGAAGCAAAGTTATTGTTAAAAGGGATTCAAAAATTGAACAACAGCAGCAACAACAAACCATTGGAAACAATAGCGTATTTATACCAGAACTTAAAATACCACCAACACGAGCAAAATCTAGTGTTTCATCAAGTCGATCGAGTTTGAACGGTTCTATACATGAAAGATACATGAAAAAGAACGAGAGATGGTATAAAAGTCGTGCTGATACTGATTGCAGAAGGAGTTTTTCATCTTCGAGAAACAAACTTAGCAAATCTATGTTTTAAATTTTTTGTTATGAATAAAAAATGTATGTATGGCATGAAAATATCTAAAAATGCATTATTCATTAAAGAATAGTATATTTTTGAAACAATATCATAACTACAATTTAAGGAATGATGAAATCACAGATAAAAGACTATGTTCACGACTTAAAATCTCTTCAAAAAATAATAAGGAATCTTAATATATTAAATATCAAAGAATCATTTGAATCAATTATGAAATTATATGATTTTACTTATCTATTCACTTTTAACTTAATGCTAGTTCAAATAATTTACTCATTTTATATATCAAAGTCTAAGGATATTGATATCCTTCTTAAATTCATTGAAGCAATAGAAGAGAAAAACAAAATAACAGACTTTTTATATAACATGAAGCATTTGTATTTTTAATAGAAAGACTTCTTTTTAATTTATGTAAACATTACAAATCATCATTTAAAGGTACTGTGAAGCAGTCATATAATTCCAAAAAAATGATCTCTTTAAATATCTTTATGAAAATAATATTGAATCAAATTGTAACTCGTTTAAATTAGTCAAACAATGTATTCTATCCATAATTATAAAATATAATCAATATTTAAAAAAAAATGTTGTTCCTTATATGAATGGATTTCATTTGTTACAGCAGAATGCGGTAACTTATATATTTTTAAGCAATTCATTAGGGAAAAAATACTTCATAAAGACGTTTTAATTTTTAATAATAAATTGATGGGATATAGAACTGATAGAACATATTCTTGTGCAAAAAGGAATTGATGTTAATATACAAAATAATTATTTATTATATTTTATGTTAATTTTTATAACTTAATGTTTCAAAATAATATTCCAATTATTTGAAACAATCCTTATAATGGCTGCTAAATGTGGTCACATAAATGTAGTGAAATTACTTCTGAAACAAGACGGAGTTGATATAAAAACTAAAGATATTAAATTGTTTTATTTCGTATTTATTATGAGAATTTAATGTTTCAAAGAAATATTCGGAAATCTATTTGAAACACTAATCAATCTTGCATCCTTAATTCGCCTAAACTTAGACTTAAACTATACGAATTGCATAGAATTACTTATCGATAAAGATGTATTTTTTCACTATAAATATAACAAAACTTCATCAAATCCATACAAATAAACTTTTATTGCACTTATAAAATATGTGAATAAGATGTTATAATTTGTCACTCAAATTTCGAATTCTATACACCAATTAGAGTCACAGGAAATTTCCATCCATAAAAAACCCCATCCACCCATATTTTTTCAGTAAAATATTATAATAAACGAAAATAGATAATGCAATTTTGGATGATATTTTTAATAAACTTTAAGAATTTTAGTGATTTTATTTTTTTTTACATAAAAGATAAAGGGGTAAATTAATCGATTATGAATACTGTGACTTTTTATGCTATTCAGTGATTTCTATGAAATATCGAAATTTGAAGCAAAATTTTGCGTTTACAATGTATTGATGTAAACAAAATAAAAAGCGACTGTTTTGACTATTATTACAAAATGACAAATTCGTTCACTTCACATAATCAAAACGGAAGTACAACTCCCTGAACATTGCTTTAAAGGATACTTTAGCGAGGTCATCAAGAAAAAAGATTGGGATACTTTGATATCTTTATCAGGTGATCCATCAGCTTCGGAATATGTTGAAGCATTTTTTTCGAATATCAAAATTTTAAAAGAAACAATTATTGAGTTTAGTGACGATCAAATTCTAAAATTTATTGACACTGCTATTTACCCTATTACCATTTATTTTTTCCAAGCAATTAGTGAAATTTGTGATGAACATCCTAGATTTTCAAAAATAGCTCTTGATGTTTTACAGCACCCATACCTTCACCCACAGCTTCCAGACAACGTGGTGCAATGTCTTCCTCCCAAAGAAACAGAAATTCTTATACAATCCAGAATCCCAACATCTGAACTTCATTTTAACAACGAATCTGAAAAGATACTTAAGTGTCTTTCAGGTAAATATCATTTCAAGAATCTTGAAGAAAAAGATTCCAATAACTATTCAAATATATTTATTATTCCTACTAGAAAGTCCACGATTTTAACAGTCATCAAAGTCCTCAAAGAAGCATATGAATATGTTGAAACACTAAATAACAAGTCGCATCTAATTAATGTCATTCTAACTCCAATTTACCAATCCCTTCAGTCCGGTTTCAAGTTTTGGCAAACCACTGAACCTGAGTTTGATGACGTCAAAAAATCTCTTTCCAAAGTTATAAATAGTTTTCACATCTACAAAGTTTTTCCAAATTTTGCTGATCAAGGAGTTTTAGATCTACGTAAGAACTCTGTTTTCAACCATCACACACTTAATTATGAAACCTTAGAAAAAATGAATATTATTTCATCGACATATTTTTATGATGTATTTAAAAAAGAGCTTGATGATGGTGATGAAAAATTTGTTGAACGAGTTTCATCTAGATTCTTTTCTAACAACAAAGCATTGTGTTATATCCGCTCAATGAATGATGGAATTTTTGATAAACTATTTAATTTATGTATCGATCAAACCATACGCGATTTAATTGAATATAAACGATCAAATAACCTTACAACTGCAATAAATTCATTATGTTTAAATCAACACAAAGAAAATTCACCAACATATGATGAATCCATTAAATTTGTAAAAGAAGTAATCTCTAAATTATTTGATAAGAAAGAATCACTTAATTCTGATGTTACTATATATCCAGAAATATGTTATAACACATTAATGTTACTTTTAAATATTACAAATGAAGAACAATTACTTCAACCAAAAGAACGAACACCATTAGAATTACTTGATTCAGATATGAGAAATAAATTAATAATTGGAGCAATTAGACATCCAATTGATGAAACGAAATTTTCAAAATTTATATCTACACATCATCCGACATATTTAGTCGCTTTGTTATCACGTTTACAATCTATTTCTGATATATGTTTAGTTTTACCTGAGAAAAAACGAAATACACTTGATAAATATAGTTTTATGAAGGGTAAAATGCCAAACCAAAAAGAAGAAATCATGATGAGTATTGTTGAAATATTTTTACAAAAGATGAAGTTTTGGGATAATAATGATATAACATATTTCAAATCTGGTTATAATGTATATTATTTATTTTCACAAAAAATCCTTAAAGAAGCACTCGATAGTGATGACAAAGAACTTAAAATTAGAAGTATTTCTGTATTTGAAAGACTTTGTTATTTATTAACAAACATTAAACATACTAAGTATACTAAAGAAAGAATTAATTTAGCAATTAATTATGTTTTAGATCCATTAGCATTAATTGTTGGAACACAAATTAATGAATCATTTTCTGAACAAATTGTCACAAAATATATTAAATCAATTCCAACTAAATATTATTCACAACTTGTACGAAATTTAGTATATTATTCACATATTGATAATGAAAATTATAATTTAGATGAACCTTCATCAAAAGTTTTACACTTAATTTTACAAATGTTATTACAAAATCCAATCAAAACCTTATCAATTCCTTATAATGTTGATACTAAAGAAGTTCCTATTTTTACAAATCAATCTGAAAAAGATTGGAAAGAAGCATTAAAACGTAAAATGGAAATATATTCACAGCCAATTATCGATGTATGTAATCCATTAAAAGTATCAAAAACATTACCAATGGAATATAATGGACCAAAAATTGAACCGATACCATATAAAGAAGCGAAACTTTCAATATCTGGTAAATGTTGGTTTGAAGTTGTCAAATTTGTTGTAGAATATTCCAAAAAATATAAATATCAAGATTTTGATACGAACCTTACAAAAATGATGATATCATTACAAGATTCATTAAAGAATTTAGGAAAAGATGTCTTTAAATCGGAGTTAATAATGGAAAAGCCATTACTTGATTCTAATTTAAATTATTATTTATTAAATGCAAATAATTATCAGATTTTATATACGCCTGCATATTTCCCATTATTTGAAATCATTAACAAACAAAACAAGGAATTATTTACTAATGAAAATTATGAAATTATTAAAGAATTTCATACATATGTATTTATGAATGAACAACAAGCAGCTAAAAAGAAAACTAAACCAGAGTTTTATGGAATATATTCTAAAATATACTTTACTCGTCATGAAGAATTCCAAAACATTAAATTAATTAATGATTATAAACAAAAAATTAATGAATTGAAAAGAAATCAAAGACAAAAAGTTATTGATCTTAATAATAAATATTATGATGAAAATATTATATATAATTTAACACAAGAAGTATTAGAAAGATTTATCCAACAATTTAAAGTTGAAGAAATTTGTATTAATTTCGAAAATTATTATAATGAACCAAAATATAATTATATTGATAAATCAATATTACAATTTATTTCTGCATTAAACAAATGTAAACCTGAATTAATTTATTCACAATTACAAAATTTAGATGTGTTAGCTACTTATTCACTTAATGGAATTGATCCTATTCCATCAGAATTACTTACGAAAGTTATCGATCTTTTATTATTAGATCTTTCTAAAAAGAAAATAAACAAAAAAGTTGGAAATAATGAAATTACGCATAATGAAATATATCATTATATTTCAACATTAAGTGTTTTCTTAGGTAAACAAATTGGTAAATTAGAAAACTTACAATCAGTATGTAAACTTTCCGAAAAGATTATTAATGATCGAGTTCAATCACCAGATGATAATTTGTTTAATTCAATATATCAATCACAAGATATTCAACAAATACTTCTATGTATGACATCGCCATTATTTATTAATTCAACAAACATAATAAAAGAAAGTATTATATCTAAAAATTATAAAGTTTCAAAAACTATAATACCGAAATTAATGAATGAAATTATAAAAGGTAAAAATGTTCGAGATGAATTTTTAGTTTCATTAGCACAATTAGCAATTCGACCTGAAATTGTAGGTTATCCAGCTCCACAATATTCGTTTGATTTCTTGAATTTAGTATCAAAGAAATCATTAAATGCAAAACGTTCAGTTATAGCGAACTTAATATATTATGTACAATTAATTTATTCTATTAATGATCAATTACCCGAAAATATATTCCCAATATTAGAATCAAGTTATAAAGGTAATACTGATGAAATTTGTGCATTCTTTTGTTTATTACTTAATCAACGAGTTGCGTTAATGACAATGCAAAACAATCCAGGATTATCAGATCTATGTAATCCTGATGTATTACCAAGATCATTTATAGCAACTGCTATTAATAAATCACAAGAAGTCGAAATCAAAAAGGAATTAGGTTCATTATATGAAAAGATCATTGATACATTTATCTTGTCTGGATTAGTATCTAACAAAGCGTATATCGTCGAATTAGTAGTTAGTATATTAGCTGAGACTAATTTGTCATCTAATTTACCAACACGTATTTCACCATTTATAGTCAAAGGACTTCAAACACTTTCTCCAAGTGAAAACAATCAAACATTTATTAAGTTCGCAACATTATTCACTGCTAAACATAAAGAATTTAATGAATGTTTCGAAGCATATGAAAAGTCATTCGAAATCCTTAAGAATTATTCATATACAATATGTCGTGAAAATGCACGACGCACTAAGAACAAACAAAAGCCTGAAGCGTATAAGAAACTTCAACAAATATATCAAAATATTGAAAGCACTATCGAAACACCATTTATAGAAAACCAAGAAAAAGAAGAAATGCAAAGTTTATCACAATTTTGTCGAAGACTTTCAACTGTAATGTCGAAATATTATCCTGCAGTATCATTACAAAGTTATCTTGAGCTTGAAGCATTAGTTTCAATTTTAGGTGATGAACATATGGAGAAATGTGTGATATCAACGAATAAAGAAGATTCACTTACTGAGTTAATCGAAGTGTTTTGTAATCATAAGGAATTTGTTAAACATTTACCAGCAGTAATAAAAACAATGTTTAACAACCTTAGGCTTTCATTTAATGAAAAGCATACATTACAACTGACGAAGCTTCCGAAAGAACTACAAGATGCTGATGAGCTTGCATCTCTTGTTAGTCCTTATGTCCTCGAGCATTTGCCTCAATGTAGTGATGAAGAACTTGTTGAAATAATGTCCAAACTTGGAATATTCGGCGAACCAAAAGTATACGTTGCAAGAGGATTCGCTGCACGTGCTAACCCATATGGAAGCGCAGTACCACCAATGGCACCACTAATGGCATCATCACGACCAATGATGGAATCAAGAGAATACTGTATGGATGAAGTAGAATGTTGCGCGGATGGAATTGAGGAATGCAATGGTGGCGGCGCGCAAATGACATTATATTCTGCGCCAATGATGATGAAATCAGCCAAACCAACAATAATGTTTAAGGGAGGCGATGACATTACATTAAGTAGTGAATCTGTTGATTCAAGCGACTTTTCTGATGATGTTTCCAGCAGTAGTTCTGATGAAGAGAAAGGACATAAGGCAAAACATCATGCTAAGCTAGAAGATGATGATAAAGACTTTGTAGAGGAAGAAGAAGACGATGAACCTGAAGAAGAAGAAGACATTGAAGATGAAGAAAATGATGATGACTTAATGGATCTTTGGAATTAAATATTTCCACTATTAATAGTAAAATAACCAACAAAACATTTCATTCGTTTATTCCTTTTTCGTTTGCCCAAAATGAAAACAATTTAAAGTGTACAAATAATTCATTTCATGTTGAGCAAAATATGTACTTCAGCTCTTTTGGCCCAAACATTTATGAAACTGACAGCAAACTGATTTTGTTTCCATTTTTAAATTTAAAACGATGAATTCCACAGCGGTTAATGGAGTGCCCCATATAAATAATTCAAATCATGATTTTGTTTACTTACTGTTCAGCAATAGCCATCAATGATGCGTAAACAGTCATAACCATTTCAGGAACATGTTCAACGATATCTTCTGGGAGTGCATAAACTGTGCCACCGAACTTACGGACCATTGACAACACGTACTTGGCGTTACGTGCCATCATCTCTGGTTCGCCTGAGCTGTCGTAGATTGACCAGTCGACTGTCTCTGGCTTGAGGACGTCGATGAGTGTCAAGATTGGCTTAGAGTCGGAGATTGCGTCGTCCTTGAACGACTTGATTTCGCACTTTCCGGCCGTCTTCTCGTTGGCCCATGCGACGATTTGCTCATCCTTGATCTTAGCGCCGCCGCCGAGCTTCTTGAATGTCTTCAAGTAGTCGTATCTCATCATTTGCCACATGACGGCTAAGATCAACTTAGTGTTTCCATCATTGATATCTGCGCCGGAGATGTTGACAACTGATAAGCCGAGTGTCTCCTTGCAGATCTTGACAACGTAGTCGTTGTTCTGGACTGCCTTGAACTTGTTCATCTTTTGTGTGCTGACTTGCTTCCAGTTGACGCATCCTGGCTCGAGCTTGTCAAGCATTTGAAGTAAGACAAGTCCGTCCTTGACGCCGTCAGCGAGGTTGGAAACGAACGGATCAACGCCGCATGAGTTCATCCAGAGGCAGAATTGGCGCTCGATACGTGTGCCTTGTGCAGCGAATAATGCTTCATCGAGTTGTGCAAGTTCGGCTTCGGATAATGGCTCAAGTCCTGGACGTGTGTTGAAGATGTTGGCAACAAATGCAAGGTTAAGCTTTGGATGGCCGCGGACAATTTCACGTGGTGTAACGAACTTGCGGCATTCGATCTTGTCGGCTTCTTGAAGCATTAATTCGGCACGTTCGGAAAGATCGCTCTCGCGCATTGGGGCCATTGTGCAGCATTCTGGTGCGATTTGCTTGAGAACTGTGGTGAGGATTTCGGAGTCGGAGAGATCCTTTGTGAAGTTGGTTGCACGACGTTGACTTCCAGCATTTTCAAGATGATAGTTCAACCAACGAAGAAGAATTTCTTCTGGCTTAAGCTTGAGGAGATCTTCGATTGTTTCTCCTGGCTTGAGAAGACGGAAAAGTTCTGGGTGAACTGTAAGTTGGATATCTTTGAGAAGTGATTCACGGATAAGTTGCCATGTAAGACCAAGAACAAGATGTGGAACACCTTCGCGGATATCGTGTGGACCAATGTTAACTGTTGACATACCAATGGACTTGGCGGAATTGATGGCAAGTGTGCAGTTTTCAAGGATCTTGTATTGGTTAAGTTTTGGTGGAAGAGCAATAACTTTGTCATGGATTGTGTCTGGAGCAGCAAGGTTAACAAGCTTGCACATAAGGATACCATCTTGAACAGCTGTGAAGAGAGCATCACCTTCTGGATCAATTGGAAGGATATGTTGAAGGGCTGGATCTTCACCAAGTTCTTGGTTAAGATAGTTAACAAAACCAGTAACTTCTTCTTGTGGATAAGCGTGTTCACCACGGGCACCAGCTGCCTTGATAAGGTTTTGTTGCTTCTTAAGACCTTCGCTAAGTTTGGATGATGCACCACTTTCCTTTTCTTTGATGAAGATTGTAAGGAATTCACCAAAGTCAATGAGGCCATCACCATCGATATCTACCTCTTCAATGTACTTCTTAACTTCATCACGTGTAGCTGGAACTTGGATGGATTTGAAGAGAGCCATGATTTCGGTGATTCCTAATTTTCCAGAATCATCAGCATCAAGACTGTTGAAGTGCTGGGAATACATGAGAATTTCATCAGGTGTGAGTTGTGGGTACTTTGGGATGTACTCGTTTGCGTTAACAGGCATTCGAAGTGAAGTAAAAACTTGAACTGTTCAAATTGTCCCTTTTAATTTAACATCTACAAAAACTAAAATATCTTTTGAAATAAATTGAAAAGTAAAAAAAAAACAAAATATCTGATATACAATATCAATAGTAAACACAGATCAAAAGAATTAGATTATTTAATGAAGATTTAATTAAGATAAATAAATTTTTTTCTAATTTGTATTAACGATAGTTAATTCAAAAAGAAAAAATCCGCTTTCAAAAAGTGAAACCAGCAACGTTTGGTACCAAACCTTTTATCCACACAAACAAGGACAATCAAGAGTTGAAATTTCATGACAAACTAACCCCTTATAACAATGCATAAATAATCTTCTCTTTTCAACAATGTTCAAATATTAAGCAAAAGAAAGAAAATAATTGATGTCAAGAAAGTGGATCATGATTAGGTTTGAAAAAAAGTTTCAAAAGAGCTCATCACCAAAACGTTGTAAAAAGGTTTCATTCAATATCAAACAAACATATTCAAACTAATATTGATTTTTGAATAGTTTATTTTCGTGAAAGTCGTTTTGAGTATCTTTTGAGTTGAAAGATTTGCATAATCCCAAATATCCAATGCATTACCAAACTGGATCAAATGTAAAATTTGTTATATTTCTGAATTCCTTCAAATTGGACAATGTATGCTCATCGTTCTTTGAATGACGATGAAAAGTGCCAGTGCCACAAGAAAAAATATGCAGTTTTGTGTAAATTATTGAAAATATCTCAGATGGAACCACTGCCTCCAGACCGGAAAAACATTGTGATTTCAATTTTATCATGTCAAACAAACTTGAAGGCCAAAGATGCGGTTTCACGTCTATCAAAATTTAAATATTTAAAAAATATTCATCTTAAACTATTAACCAGTCGACAAATTAAAACCATTCCGAAAGATGCCAATTCGATTGTTGAATTAATTCCTGATTTATCTATGTACTTATCTTTGGATGTATTTTCTTTAGATGAGATTCCAAAAGTTGATTTAAAAGATCCTATTCTAAATCAATATTTAGGATTTTTTATTCTGTATCAGTACATTGCATTTTTGATACAATATGAAATTACATCGACTCCAGAATGTCTTGTATCATTATTTACAGCTTTTTCACTTTTTTCAAATCATGAATATCAAAGTATCATTAATGCGGCATTTTTAGATATTTTTTATATTGTTTTTCAATGTTTTTCTAGTAGTTTTTTTTCCACATTATTTTCACCATTATCGAATTACTTTCTCAAAAATCCATCAGTCACTCCAGAAATTGCATCCTACATCCCCATATTCTTTTCTTTGTTAGTCAAAGAAGAGCAAGGCTTAAATTCGAATTCAATTTCCAATAGTTTTGGATTATTTATATCACTTTTATGTATGAATCAAAAAGAATTTATGAATCAAACCATTGTAGGACTATCATTTGAAATCATTAAACCATTTTTAAATAAGTTACAAACGGAAGCATTTATCATATTCGAAAACATTTTTCCTTCATTAGATAATAATTTAATTGAAAATTTTTTTAGGGAATTACCAATATCACTAATTACTAAAATCGAAACACAAAATAAATATATATTTTTACCTTATGCACAAAGTTATGAATCATTTGAACCTTCACCAAGTCCTGAATGTATATTTAATTTTTCATCAATCGAAACATATGAAAATGGATTTGATTTAACACAAGAAATAAAAACAATAAATGTAAATCTAAAATATTTATGTAAAGAACCATTAACATCATTAATTGATAATATCATTCGATTAATTGGGAATTCGGAAAAAATTATAAATATTTTTATCGATAATTATATAAAACTTATAAAAGAAAAAGAAAATTCAACTTTTATTAATGAAATTTATGGGTTTTTAATACTTTTTTGGGTAAAAATTCCAAAAAATATTAAATTATCAAATGATATTGAAATACCAAAATGTTTATTTAATCCATCTATAACGATATATAATGAAAAATGTGATATACAACAAAAAGAAACATTATATACAATTCGTTATTATAGTATTTATTCGATAATTAAATTATTTCCACAAAATTTAGAGAAGTTATTATTATCATTAATACAATATCCACTTTTATTTTCAGATGTAATTGAACATTGTATATTATTCATTAATGAAATCTGTGAATTAATTATATCTGATCATAAAATTATTCGCGGAATTCGATTAATGGCAATGCAACTTCAAAACGAAGAATTCCATCAAAAAATTTCTAAAAATGTTATCGAAAAAGCAAGGTTATCATTGTTTAAATTAATATCATTAATATTCCAAGAAAAAGGAATGATAAATTTGTTTTTTGATGATATTTTATTTTTAACATTTTTTTTATCTTTGCTGTATGAAGAAAATATTCGTCCATTTATATTATCTAAAATTAAAATGTATTTAAGTAATGATAATATTTCGGAGCATTTTTTGTTTTCGATTTGTCAAGTTATAGAACAAGTTCGTCCTTCATTACCTCAAACTAAATTCATTTTATTAATGATAGATTTAGTTTCTACAATTAAATCTTCAAATAATTCGAAACTTTTATGTACACAAATTTGTGATTTATTAAAAAATCAATTTTCTGAATATGATAATAGTAAAGAATCAAATAAATTACTCATGGAAATTATACCATTATTTACTGAAGTAGAAGATATATCACCTACTTGTATATCAGCATTAGAAACACCTTTAACAAAGTTTAAACATGATATAAATGATTTTAATTTATTAGTAAATTTACTTTCTGGATCAAACAATTCGAATTATTCATATGAAAATCCAAATTTTATAATTAAAAATGGACAAACGTTAAATATTTTATTTAAATTATTTATCGATGACGAACAAATTGATGTAATTCATTTTTCATATCAATTATGTTTATATAATCAAAAGAATTGTTATATATGTCATATGAATGGATTTGATATATTAGTTTTAGATTATGTATTTCAAAATCGCCAAAATAATACAATGAAAATCTCAAAGATTTTATCACTTGTAGTATTAATATCTTCATATATATCATCGCCTGTAGTTGTACAACGTTTTATTTCATTATTTATACCAGTCGAAAGTCGATATATCTCAGAAATACATTATCAATTACTTCAACCTTTACATACTATATTTACAAACTCATTTGATGTTCCATGTTTTTCAATTCCTTTAAATTTCGAACAGGTATGTAAAATAACATTACCAAAAATCGGATTTTCATATGTATTTTGGTTATGTTTTGAGAATGAAACAAAGACGAAATTATTTTCATTAAATACACAAGATAAAACATTATTTTCATTATATTTAGAAAATGATAAACTTTTAGTTAATGACATTTCAACCGGAATTATCTTATTAAAAAATCGTTGGACTCATATATGTATTAATTATGATACACAACAACAAAATTATTCGATATTTATAGATGGTCATAATACAATTTCAGTAAATTTACAACTTGAATTTAATAATAATCAAATGTTTACACAAATTGGTGGTAATGAAAAAACGGATTGTCGAATTAGTAATTTTGGATTATATTCTAAATTAACAAAACAACAAATTAATAGTATATTTACTATAGGCCCTCGATCAATACGTACTATGTATTCACCTATATTTTATTATAATGCTAAAAATATGAAAACAATATCAGAACATGAATTAACTATTAAAGTACATAATTTTGCTGATATTTTATTATTATTTTTTAAAATTGAAATTTTATTACCACTTTTCGCTCAAATTGATTTACCTTTAAAATCAGGTAATAAATCTAATTTCGGTATAATGGGCGTAATATCTATTTTAGAAGTAGCATTTTTATCTGGTGAATTAGAACAATATGAATTTGCTAAATCAAAAGGATTTTCTATTATAGCACATTTGTTATGTAGTTCATCACCAAAACAAATTTCTACACATGTATATTTAGCGTTTTATAGGATATTCCAAATATTAATAAGTGAAAATGCTAAAAAAGAATTGTTTTTACAAATATTAATGAACGTTGAAATTTGGTTTGTTATACCGAATGAAGATCAATTACAAATATTAAATCATTGGAAGAATTTTGTATTTCCGAATAATTCTTCAATGTTTTTCGAATTAATGCCAATAAATTCTTTGTTGAATGTATTACGAATATATTATTGGTATGAAATTATTAATACAAATGAAATTAGAGGTGAAATACCTTCAACACGACAAAGGAATCATCAATTAAATGTAAAAGAATGTCGAAAAGTATTATTAGAATTAATATTAAATATGTCAATGATACGTTTTACTATTAATGATTTTAATTTTATTATAAATAATTTCATTACTATTAAAGATCAAAAACAAAGAATTGATTTATTAAATTTATTATCTAAAATCATTTGTAATAATAATTTCCAATTAACTGATTTCTATAAAATATTATCAAAAATATATGAAAATATAGAAATAGAATCCGATAAAATTATAATAAAAATATTTAAAGTTATTATAAATATACATAAAAAATCAAAAGATTTCACTCTATCACAACATTTAGATATCTTATTAGAAAAAATTAAAAATCGAAAATTTACTGAAAAATTATATAAATCAATAATTCAAATGGTAAAAAATGATTCACCAGAAATGTTTCAAATTGGTTCTTATATATCATATAAGTTAAATAGTTTAGGGCTTTATAATGAATTAAATCCTGATAAAAATTTTGCGTCAGAAGAAAATTGGGAATATTATTCAATATGTGAAGCAATTAATCAACAAGAAGCAGAAAGTTATAAAATTTATACATTTTTAAGTCAATGTTCATATGATTGTTGGCGAAAACTTTTCACTTCGATTGAATATTGTTGTTTAACCTTAAACACCCAAAGTGATATCCATAAGAGTCGACTTTTACGAGTTATTTTATTATTATTAATATCGGAAAAAAATAATATTAAAGAAGAAGAAGTAATAACAGTGATATCAATGGTAAAGTTTTATTTGTTTTATCAAAACTCTAAAGAAAGAAAATCGCCAATATTTCACAAGAATAATAATTTTGATGGTTATGTATTTGGATGTAGATTTACAAATGATTTTAAATGGGAAGATATATATTTCGTTAAATATATATTACAAATTGCTTTAAATTATCGAATATATGAAACAATTCAACTTTCTTTAATTGTTTCGGGATTCTCTTTAAAGGATTTACATGATGAAATTATAATATGGTTAACTCAAATGGATTTCACTAAATTAGAAATCGAACAATTTTCAAATGAATTTACATTTTTAAATTATAAATTTATTTTATTAGGACAATCTTTACATACATATTTACCAAAATATGAATCAAATATTATTACTTATACACAAGTTCAATCATTTCAATTTGCTTTAGATCAACAATTAATTTCAGATACAATTTCTTATAAAACTTCAAAACAAAAACATAAGGAATTTATTGAAAAAATCGAAAAAGATATAATCCAAAAACAAATAGAAATACCTATAACAACTACAATTTCAGATTTTATGGATCAATTACATGTTAAAAATGAAGAAAACTCAAAATTATGGCAACGTTTATGGAGGAACGTTAACTCTGATGGGGCACCCTGGGCGCCCTCTCAAAAACTTGGGATCCATTTAGACATCAAATGGAAACGTGATTTTTCATTATGTGCATTTAATTGTCCATTTAAATTAAAACAAAATCATAAATTTGATGATCATATGAAAGCATCATTTTCTCGAGATGCAGGAAGTTCTACTACTGCAACCGAATTATTATTACAATATCAAAAACAACTTCAAGATGAATATAGTAAATCAGCTCCACCAGAAATATTAAGTATATCATCATTACAAGAGAAATCGTCATTACATTTAGAGAAAAATGAAGGGAAACAATTATCAACATATGATTGTGTATTAGTTGGAGTCAAAGATACATATCCGGGAACATTTGTAATATATCATAATTCATTACATATTATCTTAAATCCATCGAAGAAAACATTTGTCATATCAATACCAATGATTTCATTTATTTATTTACGAAGATTTTGTCAACTTAAGACGGCAATTGAAATCTTTTTAATAAGTGGTATAACATATTTCATTAATTTTCCACATTATTTATCGACAGATATAATTCAACGTATACAATCATTAACTACAATTGATAATAGTCATGTCCAACAAACAGATAACGTAACATTTTTTAATTCTTTATCTTATACTGATAAATGGGTTAAAGGAGAAATATCAACATTTGAATATTTAATGAAAATTAATATAATTAGTGGGAGATCATTTAATGATCCATCACAATATCCATTTTTACCATGGATTATCTCTAATTATTCCACAGATAAAATCGATTTAAATGATCCGAACATATATCGTGATTTATCTAAACCTATAGGTGCAATTAATGAAAAAAGAATTAAAGATTTACGGAAGAAGAAAAATGATTTAGCTATATACTTCCAAAATGGTTATCTCTATAGTTCTTTTGCGATATGTCCACTTACTGTTTATTTATGGCTAATTCGAATGGAACCATTTGCTTCATTACATATTAAAATGCAAAGTGGTAAATTCGATCATTCATCACGAATTTTCACTTCTATTGAAGATTCATTTTATCTTGTGACACATCATTTTAATGATTATCGAGAACTTACTCCAGAATTCTTTTTTCAACCTGAGTTTTTAATAAATTATAATCATTTCGATTTAGGTTCTGTAGGAACAAAGAAAATCGATGACGTAATATTACCAAAATGGGCTAATAACGCTATAGATTTTGTTTATATAATGAGGAAAGCTTTAGAATCGGATTACGTATCAAATAATATTAATAATTGGATCGATTTATTTTGGGGATATAAACAAGAAGGTGAAGAAGCACTTAAAGCTGATAACTTATATAATCCAGATTTATATGAATCAGCTTGGACTAATGTAACGTTAAAAGATCCTATTCGAAGAGCTGAAATTGAAGCTTCGATGTGTCACGTTGGTCAAATACCATTAAAATTGTTTAATGAACCACATCCACATCGACAAGTCTTAAACTTAGATGTTATTCAACATCAATTATCTTCAATACAAATTACAAATAATAAAATCAAAATGGCAATTTTCGATAAATCTAAGAAAAATAACGATGGAATAAAGTTGGCAATTTTGAACGATGAATCACTTATATTATATAAAATTATAATACAAAATACCGAATTTAAAGTTGTTGAAACGAGTAATAATATATCAAAAAATAACTTAATAATACCCGGATTTTATAATTATTCTATTATTGGGTTACTTGATACTGGAAAAATTGTTATTAATGAATTAGGTATAACATCAATAATTTATCCCGATTTATCAAATATATCATTACTCGAATCAAATAATAAATTCATCGCTGCTGTATCTGATGACGCTACACTTAATATAATTAGTAACTTTAATAAGTTTAATATCCCGTTTTATGGTGATGCAATTTCTTGTTGTTCTATCTCAAAAACTTTCGGCGTAGTGGTCTGTGGTACAGTATCTGGTAAAATTGTTGTATGTTCTTTATTCGAAGGTATTAAAACTAATGTAATTCATATCGAAAATCAAATGAAACCTGAAAAAATTTTGGTCACCCCATCATGGGGGTTTATTTTGACATATGCCTCTCAAAATATATCTGGTCATATCACATATAAACTTTTTCTGTACACAATAAATGGAGAGCTAATTAGAAGTATAGAAACTTCAGCTATAAAATGTTGGTGTTGTTGGAGCTCAAGAAAGGCATTCGATTACGTGATTTTCGCAAATGAAAAAGGAAACCTTTTGGCTTTTGAAGTGTTTTATTTAAATATTAAAAAACCTTTCCATAGATGCTACAAAGAAATTGTGTCATTATACTATTCAAGAGAAAATAATTTGGTTATTGCCGTTGCAAATGATGGAGAAATTTGTTTCATCCCATTTTCGATAAAGGCAAAATAATTAAATAGAAAATTATTATGTTTCTGCGTAATAAATAAATATGAAATAGAATGTTATTTTTAAGCAGACTTTAAAATTCATTTGCTCTATGTTTTTATTGTAATTTTTGAATTTGCACATGTTGATGGCTTAATTTTTATATTTATATTAATATATGTAAAAATATTATCGTGAGGGGCAATAGCTCACCGGTAGAGCATAGGATTGCAGATCCTCTGGTAGTCGGTTCGATTCCGGCTTGCCCCTCTTTTTTTTCGATTTTTTATGAACATGCAAAATCAAGAAGAATTATTATACGGCAAGCATCAGCACACTATGACGAGTCCAATGGTGTGCTTTTTGACGATTTTCAAAAAAACAAATTTCAAATATCTCGAAATTCCACATGTAAAAATCTGGGTTTAACACCGAAACAACCACCTACTCAGGACACAGAGCAAACCCAGATTGCCCAATTTCATCCAAATTCAACAAATTTAACAATCGATTCAAAGATCGTACATCGACCAGTTGACGATCTTCTTTCACTTATGTTACCACATTTCCCCTGTCCATTATACCCATTATGCAATTTTTCAACAAATCAAATTTCGAATCTCAATCAACATATTCACATTTTTCATAACGATAATCTACCATTCAAAGAGCCATTTAATGGTCACATTAGTTTATATTTTCCATTTTTAAATATTACACCAAAAAACACAAGCCAACAACCACCTATCGTTACATTCCCTCAACCGTTAGTTTGTCCTTTTTGCAAGGCTTATACAAAACTGACTTCAAATATAGATCTTTTTCTTCATTTATATTCTCATTTTAATCCAGAGAATTCAAATCCACATGTGGCTTCTCTTCTTTCTTCTGGTTGCTTCTTTGAAAGCTTTTTAAATTTTGTTAAATATAAGAATTCTCCTCCTAGACTTTTTGAAATTGAAGAAATCCCTATTACAGATAATACGATTATTCTTAAAAAAGGGAATCATTATGATGATAAATCCCCTAATAACCCTCCTTGGATAATTATTACGGCAGATCATCAAATTGATGATCGATCGCCGATTCTTATGAGCGATGGTGGAATCATATGTTCGCCTGGACAAATTATGATTAACAATGGTATAATTCAAAATGAGACTGAAGAATATAAAATCGTACCTTCTTCTCTAAATGATATTTTCCCAAGAATCAATGGAGAGAAACCAAATCAATTACCTTTTATTCTTTCTCAACTAAATAAGTATCCACCTCAACTCCAACATTTCTTGTTGATGATATTCAAAATTTTACATTTATTGAATATTAATATAAATATCCCGCCAATAAGAGATATCCCTATTAAACTTCCAATTCCCAGAATTATTGAAGTGGAGTATGATATAGAAATTCCCAAAATCATTCCACAATTTACTGACTACTCATTAGAGATTCCAGTTTTAAATCCAATCCAAAATCGACTTGATTGGATGCTCCCTACTCTTAATCCAATTCCTCGTAATCTCGACTGGGAGGTGCCTGTAATTAATCCTGTTGGCAAGAACTTTGATATGGTTTTACCAATCATCAACACTTCATTCAATGAAGTTGATGTGGATATCACAATCCCGAATGTTAAAACAAATGTATGCGAAGTAATGAACAATATCGCAAATGTTTCAACCAACATCCAAGAAGTGGAAGCGAACATTACAATTCCTAATGTTAAAACAAATGTATATGAAGTCACAAACAATATTCCAAATGTTTCTACAAATATCAAAGAAGTGGAAGCGAACATTACAATTCCTAATGTTAGAACAAATGTATATGAAGTTACAAACAATATTCCAAATGTTTCTACAAATATCAAAGAAGTGGAAGCAAACATTACTATTCCTAATGTCAAGACTAATATTCAAGAAGTAGTATTCGAAATACTCGTCCCAAAATATGTTCCTAAGGAAATTTTGATTCCGATCGATAATCAAGGAACAAATAAGGAACCAGAAAACAGTGAACAAACGAAAAGGAACACCACAGTAAATGACATAATACAATCAAACAATGGTAGAAAATACCCGGATTCTATTATTATAAATAGTGAAGACAATGATGACCCCGATCCATCAAACCCACAAAAAGACATTGAAGAGGATTCTGATTCTGATCCACGACCAGAACATTTACTTCATGACCTTCAAAATGTCAAAAACTTTGATGATCTGGGATCGGTATATTACAAATGGGAAGATCTTCTGGTAAATCCACTAATTTGGGGAGTTAATATAAATCCAATAGATAATCCGATCATGTGTACTGTCATGCTCACTGGCATCTGGCCTGGGTTGGGTATTTTTATATGCCCTGAATGCATGAATTTCTCTGCGAATTGTTTTACAAAATTACGAAATCACATGATAACCACTCATGGGGAACCACCTAAAGGAAATATTCTCCACGCATTAATAGGGAAAATCGCTAATAGACTTCCCTATTGGATAATTCAACGTGAAGATACAATCACTAAATCAGCATCCTATAATATATATAATTGCCCTGAACCTGAATGTGAGTTCTTTACAACTACAAAAGAAAATCTCCATTCACATATAGATAAACATAAAGAACTTAAAAATAAAATAAAGAATTTAGGAATGTTCTGGGGTACAATAGTACATTGGGCAGCGCATAATAAACTTGTAAAACCATCTGATATAATGAAGAAACTTAAAGGTCATGCATGCCCCGAATGCAAAGATTTCTTATCTGGGGCACTATTCGGATTTTCTCATCATATAGTTCAACACGAAAATTACAGAAAAGAAGGAATTCAAAGACCATGTGCAATCAAAGCGAAATTAACTCCAATGCTCATATGCGAAGATGACGAAGAAAATTATGAGTTAATTTCAGAGTTATTGCATCCTTCGAATAATAATTCTGATGTTCCTAAAGATGATGAGAAAATTGTCGAAATCTCAGAAAATAATAATGAATCGACTCATACTACCAGTGAAAATGAAGATAATTTAATTATTAATGATGAAATCTCTGATAATGCATCTAGGACTCAAATATTAGATAATGTTGATAAAGATGAACTTGCTAACAAAGCTGTAAAATGGCTAGTGAAATGTGAGCAAGAAGAAGAAAATATAATTTCATTCCCACGTTTAACTGAGAAATTAAGGAAAATTATTTATAAGCCAATTAAAAATTTATTCGAGGATAAGATTAATAAATTATTGGATAAATTCATTTTCGAACCAATTGATGAAAGGGATTGGATTATTAATCAAGGCATCTTATCAAAAATTAATTTATTAATTAGAAGAACAATTCGTGTTTCTTTGAAAATCCCATATAATTATATGAAACAGAATGCTAAAAGAAATAGAAATGAAGAATATAATCGTTCAAAATTAGCAGCTCAGAGAATCCTTAAACTTAGTGATCTTATTGATTTATTAATGGATTACTCTGAAGCTTTTGATAAAGAATCAACTCCAAAACTTAGAAATAAGATAGCTAATTTAGAAAGAAATATACTTGATGTTATAAAAGAAGTAGATTATGGAATTTCACATTTCTTGTTTAATGGTAAATCATTAGAAAGAATTAGAACATTTATAACTGATACTGTTGAACAAAGAAATAAGAAACTAGAATGGCTTAGAGGTAGAATTATTAAAGAAGAAAAAGTATTTGAAGATACTAGATGTAAAAGACATACAGAATTAATTCGTGAATTCTATAAAGAAGATGCAAGAAGATGTACACAATGGTTCATCAATGATAATATTACTCCTGAATGTGAAATTGATGTAGATAAATTTAAAGATTATTTCTCTGAAGAATGGAAAGAAAATAGTAATTATCAAGAGGACAATACTATCCTTAACCTAAATAAAGTTCTTCATGCAGAAGAAAATGAATTATTTAAAAACATGCTTCTCGATGAAGATCAAATATTAAAAACTATTCACTTTAAATCAAATATGTCTGCAACAGGCATCGATGGGATTTCAAATGCTATTTGGAAGATGAATCCAAAGATAACAATGAGATTAATTAAAGCTCTATTAAACGCCATGTTACATTATGGGAAAATCCCAGACTCTTGGAGAAAATCCAGAACCATAATGTTATACAAAAAAGGAGATGCCAGTCAAGTTAAATCATGGAGACCAATTTCATTAACCCCTACTTTATATAGAATTACAATGGGTCATATTGCAAACTCCATGCTCACACTAAATATGAATTCTCCTTATATTAATTCAAATCAAAAAGGGTTTAAAAAATCAATCAATGAAGCTTCAGAACATATCGCAATAATTAATGAATTGATTACTGATGCAAATAGAAATAACAAAGATATTAATATTTTAGCTCTAGACTTCGCAAATGCATTTGGAACTGTATCTCATAAACAAATAATTAACTCCTTGAAACAAATTGGTTTTCAACAAGACTTCTGCAATCTAATTAAAAATATATATAAAGATTCGACTACATTCATTAATATCTCTAATCATAAAAGTCAAGATATTAGAATCGAAAGAGGTGTTAAACAAGGTTGTCCTCTGTCTCCAATACTCTTCAATTTATGCATTGATCCTCTGATAAATTTAATATCACAAAAACATAAAAATGATGGTTATATATTTAATGATGAATCATTCTGTATACAAGCTTTTGCTGATGATATAATTTTAATATCTTCTTCTGTTGACTCATTAAAGAACATGATTGATTCTGTAGTTGTACTGGAATGAAATTAACTCCATCTAAATGTCAATGGTTAAGTTATTGTTTAAGAAATAAGCACAGAGTTTCATCTTCAGATACTTTAATTATAAATAATTCCGAAATTAAACCAATTGAAATTAATTCTACTATTAATTATCTTGGAGCACCAATTGTTACTAACAAAAAAGCTAAACATTTATATACTAAAGAAAAATTAAAGAAAGTTATTAGAGAAATCGATCAAATATTAGTTTCACCACTTACATTATCACAATCATTAGATGCTATTCGAAGACTAATAATTCCTAAATTAGACTATATATTCTTAAATGGCGTTACACCTATTAAAGATGTTCAACAAATTGATCAAAATATTCGTGGATTAATTTTAAAGAAATTAAATGCTTCTGGCATCCCAATTGACTTATATTACACTCATTGGAAAGATGGAGGACTCAGTTTGCCTCTTCTTGAAGAAAGATTTGAGGCTTTGCAAATAAGAACTTTCTTAGGTTTAATTAATTCTAAAGATAAAAGAATATCCAAATTAGTTCTTAGAAATATGAAAAACGAAGCTAAAGATAGAGGAATTAGAAAAGAAAAATAAATTTCCCCTTCTTGGTTATTCTTATGATTTTAATTTCGAAGAGATACAAAAAGCTAAGAAAAGAAATAATATTTTTATCAGAGCACTCATTGCTTCAAAACGTTTAAAAATATCTCTTAATTTTGATGAAGAAGGGATATGTAATATCAAAAGATTGTTTAAATGATATTAACATTAATAACACAAAAGAAATTGTAAATGAAACATCTTTTCTTAAAGTAATGAATGATATGATTAAAGAAAGACTACCAAAATCTTTGAAATAAGAATTTTCAGCTTTTTAACTCTTAAGAATTGTCCACATTCAACTTCTTTCATAGGTAATCATCAGGCATTAGTTCCTGACAATATCGCTAGATTTAGTATTAACGCAAGAACTAATGTATTACCTACAAAAGTATTAATCCACAAGAAAAACAATGAAGTCTCATATAAATGTGAAAATTTGTTGACTCAATGATGCATCGGTTAAAATTCCATGGATCCTTAAAGAAAATAAATGAAAGACACAACTCCATAGTAAAAATAATAAGTCTCTTATTACTCTCTCAAGACTGTATCATAAATAAATATGGAGTTGTATCTCCTCCAATTGTGGAAAATAGCCAGGTTTTTAATGATGGTCTTCCTGATGATGTGAGTAGGTTGAAACCAGACATATAGTTACTGAATGGAATGAAAAAGCCAAAGTGACACTTTTTGTAATCGTTGTATCGTCACTTGGAGCTCCAAGCTGCTAAACCAAACGCTAAAAGAACTTGTTTCTCTTACTGGCGACAAAAAGAAAGCTATTGTTGCTGCTAAGAAATGTTGTTTAGAAGCCTTAAGACACTCGTGGTCCATTTTCATTGGTAGAGATATCTCAATCCCAATATGTTGAACAATCTACACCAATTTCCCGGGTAAAAGGGAGGACTGAGAAGCCCTAAACCCATTATACATATTCACATTAGTATCACCAAGTGAGCATTCCGGCTTGCCCCTATTTTTTTAATTTATTTTTATTCATATCAAAATATCTTTGAAATGAACATAAGAGTAGTCCAAATTGACGTCTAAAAACTTATGTGATAACTCACTTACAAATACATGTAATCATTTTTTAAAAATAACTTTATTCACTCAAAGTTAGCTAGTGTCACTATATTGTTATTAAATCAAAACATGATAAAAACCAAAGTTTTACATATGGATTTCATTACAGATACTCGAAAAATTTCAAATATTTATTAATTTGAAATATATTGACATAATGTTTCAATAATGAGATGAAGAAAATGAATTTTTTATTCATCATTTCTAGAAAATGTTGCCACTGTTTTAACATTATTCGATTCTTTTTTTAATCAAATTATACGATAAATACATATCGCTTGAAATAAAAAATTATTTTTCTATATCAAATGAACAATAAGTTTATCAAAAGTACGTGACTCATTGCATTTTTTGATGTTATGATGACGAATTTCGTTTTTTGGTAATTTCTGTTGGTGTTTGGGCTGCAACAGTCAAAACGATAAAAGTGACGACCGACCATTTTTTGACCAAAGTAGTCAAAATTTCAGATGATTTGCCAAGTCATTCATTTTGTCAAAGTTCGAACTTCTCAAAAATTTTTTATATACTCTCAAATTATTTTTTTTGAAATGTTTATTCTTTTTTGTGAGATGTGTAACGTTTTTCATTAAAACTCATCATCATTTTTTTTATAAAACTCACATCTTTCCCTTTTCACAATACGAGGTTATACTCTTGCAGTAATCATTAATTATCAGATTATTCATCAACATGACGATTATCCGTCAACAAATTCCTTCATTTGTTATTTTTATGTTGGATGATTGTTCATGATAAAAAATTTTTTGGGCAAAAGTCGATAACCGTCGCCCCAAAGCCTTCACAATTTTTAACCATATAATGGCATTTTTTTCTCATGTTCCTTTTTTTCACAACTTTTTGAAAGCGCGATCGTAAATTTTTGTGTGTACACAATTTGCTTTTCAAGTGGTTTACGCTGCTTTTTATCAAATTTCTAAGGGGTTCTCTTGTTTGGAGCCAAAAAAAATGACACTATTTCCCAGCATGCTGTTTTTAACTTTACTTGCATTTTCTTTGCAAACTTGGGATGAAGAATCAGCGAAACTCACTATTGCTAATGAGTCAGAATTCGAAACCGTGCGAGCACATGAGCATGAAGTTAAAATGGTCATAATTAGCGGAGTCACTGAAATTCCTCATGAGCAATTTATAGGGTGTACAAATTTGGTAACAGCTGTAATTGATTATCCCGTCAAAACTATAGGTTCTAACTCATTTTCCTCTCTCCATAGTTTAACTTCAATTTCCATTGGTGGAACTGTTACAAAAATTGGATCAAATGCATTTTATAACACTGGATTAACAACAGTTAACATTCCAAATTCAGTTATTTCAATTGGAAATTATGCATTTGGAAATTGCGAAAGTTTGACATCAATTTCAATTGGAAGAAGTGTTGAAAAGATTGGCAACAATGCGTTTCAATCATGCACAAGTTTACTCCAAGTTTTAATTCCAGATTCAGTTATTTCAATTGGTCAACAAGCATTTTATTCATGTACAAGTATGACTTCTCTTACTATTGGAGAAAATGTTACAAAAATAGGAAACTCTGCATTTTATGGTTGTACATCTTTAGGAAACATAACTATTCCAGATTCAGTTATCTCCATTGGAAACAATGCTTTTGATAAATGTGACTCATCTTCTATGACGTCAGTTGTTATTGGAGATGGTGTAACAATAATATCTCATTATGCATTCAAAGATTGTTCCTCATTAGAGACATTAACTATTGGAGAAAATGTTACAATAATTGGTAGTTATGCATTTTATAATTGCTATAATTTGTTGGAAGTTCATTTTCCACAAGCAACACGCCTTATTTTGGATTATTCATTTGCTGATTGCCCCTTGATTCAAGATGTTACATTTGGAACCTTAGTTGAAGTAATTGGTGCTTGTGCATTTCAAAACTGTTATAATATATCCAGTATTATAATACCAGAATTAGTTACGCATGTTAGAACAAGTACATTCGAATCTTGTTATAACTTAACAACACTTGTAATTGGTCAAAGTGTTTACGCAATATATGATGGTGCTTTCTACGAATGTTATCATTTAAGCTCGGTAGTAATTCCTGATTCAGTTGTATCAATTGGAGGTAATGCTTTTGGATGTTGTTATTCTTTGGAATATGTTGAACTTGGTGCAAATGTTGAAACGATTGGTTCAGAGTGCTTTAGCAATTGTTATGTATTACATAGCATTGGAATTCCAGATTTAATACGCGTAATCCCATCAGGAGCGTTCTTAAACTGTTACTCATTATATGCAGTTTCATTTGGCTATTATTTAACAACCATTAGTGATTCTGCATTTATATATTGTATATCATTGCATAGTGTAAATCTTCAAGGATCAATATCTACTGTAGGTAATTATGCATTTTGTTATTGCTATCACATGGAAACACTTACAATTGGAGATTTTGTCACTTCTATTTCAGAAGGTGCATTTCAAGATTGTTATAACTTAAGAACTATTAATTTTGGAGCACATGTAACACAAATTGGTAGTGGTGCATTTATGAATTGTTATGCGTTGCGTAGTCTTAGGTTACAAGATTCAATAGATGTAATTGATGAAAGTGCGTTTGAAAATTGTTATTCATTATTATCAATTACTATTGAAAGCGGAAACAACAGAATCAATGACTATCATATTGGCAAATCAGCATTTAAAAACTGTACATCAGTCAGAAGTATTTTCATTCCGGACCAATTTTATTATGTTGATACAGAATGTTTTCATAATTGCACTAGTTTAGAAATAGTGGAATTCGAAGATGGTGTTGCTGAAATTAACAATGAAGCATTTACCGAATGCATTTCTTTACGTGAAGTTATCATTCCTTCATCTATAAGATCAATAGGAAATATGGTATTTTGCTATTGTTCAAGTCTTCAATCTATAAAAGTTGACGAAAATAATCGTAATTATTGTAATTATGAAAGTGATGATGTACTTTACAAATTAAATAATGGTGGCACTACCACTGCCTACATAGGTGCTCTTATTTGTTTTCCAGCAGCGAAAGAAAAAGTAGCATATGAAGTTCCACCTGATATAAATTCAATTTATGCATATGCATTTTGCGAATGTTCATTATTAGAATCTGTTGCAATTAATTCAAAAGTTGAGCAGGTTGTTGATCATGCATTTTATAATAGTTCTTCATTAACAAATATAATTCTTCATGATGGAATTTCCTTAATAGATGATTATGCATTCTACAATTGTACTTCATTAAGGAATATTAATCTTCCATCTTCTTTAGGTTCAATAGGTAATTATGCATTTTATAACTGTTCTTCATTAACAAATGTAATCATTCCGAATAATTTGAATATTATTGGTGATCGTGCTTATAAATATTGTACTAGTTTAGAAACAATCACTTTTGGTGCAGAAACTTTAACAATCGGAGATTATGCATTTCAAAATTGTACATCATTAAAGAATGTTGTAATTCCACCATCACTTACCTTAATTGGTTCTTTAGCATTTACATCATGTCGAAGTCTTGAATTCATTAAAATCACCGAAGATAACGCCAACTATACGAATTACAATGATGATGGAGTGCTTTACCTTCGTGATAATGATTTAGCTGTAGAAATTATATCATATCCAGCAGGATGTGGAAATGAAACATATCCTATACCTCCAAATATAACACGGATTAATGATTATGCATTTTATGAATGTTATTCGTTAAGAAGTATTTCTGTAACGAATCCAGTAACTGAAATTGGCTCACATTCATTTTATAATTGTTCTTTAACTACATTAACAATTTCAAATTCAGTTGATGCAATTAATCAATATGCATTTTGTCATTGCCTTAATTTAACACAAGTTACAATCCAAGGATCATTTTTATCAGTTATCAACAAAGGTGCATTTTCTGATTGTATTTCATTAACAGATATCAACCTACCTCAATCAGTATCTTCAATAGGTCAATATGCTTTCATGAACTGTTCTTCAATTACATCATTTACCATTCCACAGGGAGCTACTCAAATCACGTTCCCAATATTTTCATATTGCTTTAATTTAGAATCAATTAATGTTATTGCAGGTAATGGTGAATATACTGGATTCGATGGAGTTGTTTATAGTAAAGATAATACTAACCTTGTAGCTTATCCACCAGGTAAAGGTAACACACAAAACTTCCCAGCTTTGACAACTATTCAAAGTTATGCATTTCACACATGTTACTTAATAACTTCTGTTGAATTACCAAGTAACGTAAAAACAATAGATTCTTACGCATTTTCAGAGTGCCCCAACTTAACTTCAGTTACAGCAAGTTCTGTTACTACAATAAATGATCACGCATTTGAATGGTGTTCTTCACTAAGTAATATTAAAATTTCAAATGAAACGCGTTCAATTGGCGTCTCTGCATTTAGTCACTGTTCCTCATTAACTACATTTGATTTCCCATCCACAATTAATGTAATTGATAAAGATGCATTTTCTTATTGTACATCTCTTACTTCAGTATCATTTAGCGATCGTATGTATGTAAAATCAAATGCTTTTAGTTATTGTACATCACTCCAATGTATTTATATTTACACAGATGATTCTAAATTATGTACAACAAATGAGATTTCTGTTGGCGATAATGCATTTTTATATGTACCTAACTCTTATGTAATGACATATAACAAATATTACATCACAAAATTCGGAACACCAAATAATGGACAAATATTTGATGTTATTGAAGGTCAATTTGATGGGTATCAAAGCTGTCCAGTTCCAGTTAGCTCTAGCTCGAATAAAGCAACCACAATAGCACTTTCAGTATGTATCCCTGTTATTGTAATAATCATTGTCGTTGTGGTTGTCGTTGTTGTCTGTATGAAACGTAAAAACGGAGACGGAGGCGGAGGAGCACATTCATCATCAAGTTAAAACGTTTATGGTATATTAATAAAAACATACCATTTATACAATCTGTGTTTTCTATTTAAATTATCGTTCAAAAAATGTCTCCATTCAATTTCAAATGAAATTTTGTGTGCAACCGAATTTTCGACACTATTATTCAGTATATAATACGTATTAACCGTTAAAGTGCGTTAACGTGAATACATTCAAATGAACGAAATTGGAATTTTGTTGTTTATGAGAAATATAAAAATAATCAACGAAAGGTTAAAGGTGTTATTTTTGGAGTATTGTTTGAAGATAAGTGTTTTATTCATTAATAATGTTTTGGACATGAAATTACTTCACGAGAAAAAAATGTTTTGGCCACGCTCAAAAGCGGTTAATTTTTTGTGTACAAGATAATCGTCTGCCAATTCAAATATTCAGAGAGCTGACATAAATCACAAGCAGCACATAAAGTATGTCTTTGCCCTCGATTTTCTTCCCAGAACCGATGGACAAGGTGGAACTAGTGTGCCCACTTGAATCTGCGTATTATTTGATTAAAGGAATGGCTTTAAATGGCAATTTTGAAATTATCGACAGTAATGCAGATAATGTTACAGCACAAAAAAGACATGCTGATGCATATATGCAATGTGAAGAAGCTGATCGATCACTTCGTTTTATTGGACAATATCTTAAACAAGTTACTGATGTTAATGGTGTTTCAATCCTTCCAAGTAAGCCATCATATGATGTATTTCGTTCCAATGTGCCAAATTTGAATTTAAATAAAACAGCATTACACATAAAAGAAGCAGATGAACAACTTCATGAAAAGATTCGAATATTTGATGAAATGAAATCCCAACAACGTCAACGTCAAGTTGAACTAGCAGCTCTCAATTTCTATAAGACAGTTGTTCAAGATCATAATCAACCTAATACCATTGATGTTAGTAATGATTTATCATCAATCGAAATGACCATTCTTGATGATGACATAATATCATCTGTCACAGGCTTTGCACCTTCTGACCGAATCATGAAGCTTCTTACTATGGTTTTCCGAGTCTCTCGAAAAAATGTTGCGTATCACATTGGCGAATCAGATGGCGAAAACACGCCTTATAGCATTTTCACCTCATCACAGACCATTTTAACCAAGATTACCAAGATCTGCGAATCATTTTCACCTGATGTATTTCAATTCAATGATTCACAAGCACAAATTTCAAAACGCGAAATGGCACTTGAACAAGACATACAACAAATGGCATCAGTTCAAGCGCAAGCTCTTCAAGATAACCAAAGTTTTCTTAATGAACTTGCGCAACACTTTTGGACGTGGAAACTTTTCATTACGCAAGAAAAACAAGTTCAGTTGTATTTAGATTACGGCGACTTTGAAAGATTTGATTCTTCTGTTGTTTATTCATGTTGGGTTCCACATCGTTTATTACCACAATTACATCCAATCATTGGAAATGCAACAACTGAATCTGGAAGTGCAGTTACAATACAACTTAATTCGATATCAGCGGAAGAAATTATTGCGAATAATAATAAGTTACCAATTGATGATCAAAAAGAAATTGTCATTCCAACATTTATAGAACGTAATGACTTTTCATATGCATTCCAATTATTAAATGATTCATATGGTGTTCCTAATTATGATGAAATTAATGGCGGTGCATTTTATTGTATGTATCCAATGTTATTTGCAGTAATGTTTGGGGATATTGGACATGCATTTTTCTTTGTTTTAGCGTCATTAACTATTTTTGTTTTAGCCAAGAAGAAAGTCGATTTAGGAGATATGGGCGCAACTATCTTTCGCTTGAAATATTTATTGTTATTTGCATCATTTTGTGCATTATATTGCGGGTTTATATATAATGAATGTTTTGGATTACCAATTTATATGTTTAAGACTTCATATAAATCACATATTACATCCCAAGGATTAGAAGTATGGAATATGACAAGCTCAAGTATATATCCATTTGGTATTGATCCGACATGGTTCTTTAAGGACAATGAATTAATTTTCTTGAATTCTTATAAGATGAAATTATCAGTCATTTTAGGAATGTGTCAAATGATCTTTGGTATGTTCTTACAATTAATTAATCATATTCATCGTAAAGATTATAAATCAATCTTTATTAAATGGATACCAGAAATGTTATATCTCGTTCCATTCTTTGGGTATTTAGTTGTCTTAATCATTAAGAAATGGTGTACACATTTCCAAGGTAATAATGATTTTAGTGTTGACATCCAAAACAATGGTATTAACTTAATCCAAATGATGATATCAATGATATTAAACATCGGACAAAAAGATCCCGACTTACAATTATATAAACAACAATGGTCAATCCAAATGGTGATTGTCGTCATCTTCTTCATATCGATACCTTATTTATTGTTCGCTAAGCCGATTTGTGAATGTATTCGATTAAAAGGTTCAAAACATTTTAGCGTACTCGAAATATTCGTAATGAACTTAATTAGTGTTATCGAGTTTTGTTTAGGCGCTTTATCTCATACAGCGTCGTACTTACGTTTATGGGCTTTGTCTTTAGCTCATTCTCAATTAAGTCACGTGATTTACGAACAAGCGCTTGTGCAAACAATAAATTCAGGTAATTTCGTGATAGTGTTCGCTGGATTCGCTGCATTCGCTGCGTTGTCGGTGGCAATATTGTTGGGTATGGAGGCGTTCTCAGCTCTGCTGCACGCAATCCGTTTGATGTGGGTCGAGTTTTCGTCGAAGTTTTACGAGGGAATGGGAGTCGCGTTCAAACCAATTTCATTGGAAAGAGAAATTAGACATATCATCGTTTGATATAATAATAATAATAAAAAATCAGATTGATGAATTGCTGTTTTGTTGATTCTTTAAATGGAATCTGAGAAGTTGAAAAGAACAAATTTTAAAGAATCTTTGCATATTAATCAAATTTTAAAGAATCATTGTATCAGATAATAATTTTAAAGAATCATTGTATCAGATAATAATTTTAAAGAATCATTGCATATTAATCAAATTTTAAAGAATCATTGTGTCTTAATCTAAGTTTTAAGGAATCATTGCATATTAATCAAATTTGTCTAATTATATGTCATTCATTGAAATAGAAATAGTTCCAAATTCTTTAAAAAATCTATAAGAAGGAATGCTGGTTGACACAGCCTTTGCTGGTAGTTTGAGGAAAATTTGTTTCTTCTTTTTTTAATTTGTTAATAAAGGAATATGTGATTCTACAGCATAAACATGTTTATTTGATGTCTCTTAAACCATTGTCAATGAACCCGCATAAGTTTTCAATTTTTTGTTCTACCATCGATTCCATTTCACGAAGAGAAATAACAAAGCCTTCCAGCTTTTTAGCTTCTTCAACGAGAAGAGCAGGATTCTGAAGGAGATGATGGCAAGTGGCAAGGTGAGCCTGTTCTTCTAGAAGCTCTTCTTGCTTTTTCTGTAACTGTTTTATTTCATGATTCAATTCTTCAATGTTATCAGGAATTGGTACATCGTGGAATTGGTTAAGTGACTGAACATTTTGTGGAAAGAAAATTGAGTCGTCTGTTAAAGGTTGAACGTAATTGTCTTGCCTCAATTTATATAGTATTACTCCATCATTTCTTGTGATAGTTTCAAAAATGTTATTTGGACCAACTTGATTGGAAAGAATGAGAGCTATTTGGTGTACTTGAAGTGGAAGATGTCCAGGAAATAGCTGTGAAATATGGGCATTTACTTCTGTGAGGATATCATTCATTGTGGCACCACCTCCAGCACATATGCTTGGATGAGTCAAATGCGAAACAACATTTTTTACCATTGGAAGAAAAACATAGAGTTCAGAATTTTCATTCATAATTTTTTGTTTGAGTAAAAGATAAATGTACGTTAAGAATTTGTATAGCAATAAATTCACATTATATCTAACAATTTTTTATTCCACATGTAATGGAACGTGACCTGTAATGGCAATGATCACAATTATGCTAAAGATGCAGAAACACAAAATTGCAAAATATAAAAAAATGAATGTCAGTTTTTAGATGTTGCTTGGGAAAAGCATAACACGAACCTTTTTACCAAGCATTATTGGTGGGAGATTGCGATCAAACTTTGCACGGACAATACCACTGTTTCCATGTTCCTGTGTGATAACTCCCCAGTTAATATGTGCATCAATCTTTTTGCCATCTTTTCCAACCTTTGCCTTTACATATGATGCAACCTTTTTGCCAACATAAAATTTGGCTTCTTCTTTTGAATTTACTCCACTGATTTGGAGAAGAGCTTGATTTGGATTTATTTGACGTTTGCTGCGGCGGAATGATGTGAATGTGGCACTAACCCAAAGCTTTGGTTCAGGAGCAGACATTTCTCAAAAGGTCGACCAAACTGCAATAATTAGGGCACTCCGTTCTATCGTTTGGGTACACCAAAAGAACGTTTACCAAAAATTGAACTTTGTCACTTTTGTATACTTCACGACTTTTGCTGCGATTCAAATCATGAGATCCTTCTCTTCAATTATATTGAGCCCAATTCCATTAATATATAAACAATTTACACGTAGAATATTCTAGCTTATATCAATTAAAAAGAAAATAATATTTGCTCGAGCTTTTATATAAATTCATGAAAATCATATTTTTTAAATATTATGATTTCCCAAAATAAAATAAGACATACCTTGAGCTCATAAAATTTTAATTTATTATTTCTATCTATTTCTAAAAAAAAAATAAAGACTTAAGAGTAATATACACTTTGCAAAATAATATGCAATTGGTTTATTTGTTACATGTTCTGTGCACAAAAACATGTCGAAAAATTGTCCGGAACAAGAACTATATTGGGAAATATTCACTGATTATTTGCTTCACTAGATGCGGAATATTTGGAAAATGAACGACAAAACATTCCTTCCTTAATATTAAACATTATAAATGAAATTGAATTTAGTGACGTAGCAAGTGTTTCAATTGAATTGCTGTTTCAAATGCATCTTCAAACTTCGAATGATTCTGTTCACATAAATGAATAATTTCTTCATTTTCTCCTGTAATTGCATATTTATCTGTATTTTCTGGTTTAGCGACATTCAGGAATTGAAGATAATATTTAAATCTTCTTATCTTTCTTTCATTCATAGAAGAAAAAAATGCTGCATAATCAATTAAACATGTTTATGGTTAATAAATATAAAGATAGTAATAGCTTTATTAATCATTAAAGTCACTGTAAAAATTTGTAAATTTAAATAAATAATAATGATTTTTAATTATTTAATGTTTAAAAAGTTTATTATCAAAAATAACAATTTCAATGTATGAATCAAATTATATTTAAAATGTTATTATTGTATATACTTAATATTTACGAATGAAGTACATGTAAACTGAACTAAGTTTATGAGAGTTATCATAATCATGTACCAAAATTATTATTTTCTGGTGTTACATTTGATTATTTTTATTTATAAGTATTATAGATGTTACATGTTATGTTTCTCATTTATATTCACTAAAATCTTTAAGCTAGTTGTTTGTTAACACAACCTTCATGATAGAACCTTTTATTAAATATCAAATTAAAAAAACATTTAAAATAAGGAACATATTACTTGAGCATATCAATACATTATATGGCTGTCTTTAGCAAAATAATAAAATTATTGAAACTTTTTTCTTAACAATCTTTTTTCTATTATCACCACGTAGTGTTTGGAAAACATGATCAAGAGTTGTAATGATGGTTTTTCAGTACGTTCAGAAATATATATATATAATGCATTAGATGCTGAAAGTTTTGGAATCATTTATCCAGAGAATTCCTTCACTTGAGCAACAGTAACATCATGGAGTGCTTATTGATCTGGCGGAGAATATTATAGGTTCTTGGTATGAATAATGATCAACAAAGCTTTGGATCCCGTAATTTCAATTTCCTTATCAACAACTCCTTATAATAATAATTAGGTGCTTTAATTACTTTACTTGTCAATTGTTGGATGCATTAATAAACTTATATTGAGATTTCCTATTAATTTTATAAAGAATTATATTTGTTATATATGCTTATTTAATGTATTGGCCAAATTTTGTTTCTTATAATGTTACAAAAGTAAGTTTATACAGATATATACAATTATCTTACTTTGATAAACATGTGATGTTTTATTATTAGAAAATCACATGTTTTTTAAGAATGAAATGATTCAAATGAACAAACAGACATACCATTTTAAAGTACAGATTTAGCTCTATAACATATATTCATCAAATTATTTAAAAGTGTTATAATAAGGATTTAAAGAAGTTTCTATATTGTTGTTGTTGTTTAACATCAATTCAAATGTTTCAATGTTAAATTGAAAAATCTCGATAAGGTAACAATTTTTTTATTGTTTAACCGTGAAATTTTAAACTTTTGTGTTGACCGATGTGTATTTAGTAAGGGGCTTGAAGAATATTACAAGTTGAAACATGCAAGTCCTGGAAATACTGTTCGTTTGTGTCCCAGTGAAGCGATTTATAACTGAAATAATGCCTATTACACCATTTTTTTTTCACAAAAATATACTATATGTGAACAATAACACCAACAAAGAAGAACACCACCATCTGCATAAAGTGGAAATACTTGTTTCCAAAATTATTACCAAAAATTTGAAGAAATTTAACAATAATTTGATCAAAGCTAAAAGTCATTTAATTTTAAATTTGATGCTTAACTGCAAGTGTACATCAATAATACGTCATGTTTTTAATGCTATACTACAATTTTTACTTACAGATTTTATCATCACATTCAAAAAAGTATATGAAGCAAGCATACAAATTAAAAGCAATTCATATAGGAAATCCTTATCCAAACATCTTGAGAAAATACTCTTAGGGATTTGGGATTCTCAGTGCCATTCTTTTGTGCATAACGACAAAAAAGTAAAACCAGTCAAATTCAATATTTTACTTCATCTACCATTCATTTTTTCAATGATGTTTATAGCGGTTTACATCAAATTTCTTCAGAAAAACACAATTAGAGCTCAGAAAAAATGTTTGCCCAAATGTGAAGTGAAAATGAAAGAAAAAATTGGAAAAGTTTTTATTTTTATTTTTGTTATATTTTTCACAAATTCTTTTGAAATATTTCATGAAGATGATTCAACATTTTCAATCATGAATTCAAATGAATTTGAAGATATTGATAAATATCAAAACATAACAAAATTTATAATTATCAGTGAAAATATTTATTCAATTCCAAATTATGCATTTTCAGAATGGCCTTTAGTTGTTTCAGTTAATTTTGGTAACTCAGTCACAAATATTGGAATTTATGTGTTTTCGTCATGTTTTAATTTAGAAACGATTATATTTGGAGGAAATGTTACAGAAATTGGTGGTTCATCATTTTCATTGTGTTCAACAATCAAAAACATTACAATTCCAAATTCAGTTACAACAATTGGAAATTCAGCATTTGCATTATGTTCTAATTTAAGGATATTAACACTTGGATATGGAATAAAAGAAATTGAAGGTTCAGCATTTGGGAATTGTTATAATCTTCAATGCATTTATTATTATGGAGATAAAGAACCAAAAATTGGTGAAGGTGCATTTTATAATGTTTCAACAAGTGTTATCACATATTCAACATATGCAGACAATCATTTTGGTCAATTAGATGTTGTTAGCGAATCCGCAGAAGGAATATGCGAACCACTTCCAACACATTCATTTAGTCAATCGAATACATTTACAAAATCAAATTTGTTTAGTCAGTCGAAAACGTTTGCTGCATTATCAGAAATATATTCATATAGTCAATCGAATACATTTACAACATCACTTCAAAGTGATATTTCATTAACATTTTCATACACATTAACAGTTACATTATCAATTACACATTCATTAACTGTTTATGAAACAAAAACGAAAACATTTTCATTATATATAAACAATTCGACATTTTCATATATTGAAACAGAATTTATTTATTACAATTATACAATTGTTATTTATTCGACTTATTATAATTATTATTCCAATTTCTTTACAATGTTTTATACTGATAACAGTGATAATCAAAACAATGATAATAAAACAACAATTATTATCATTTCTGTTTGTGTTCTAGTTATTGTTATTATTATCATTGCATTACTTATCATATTATTCAAACATGTTCGAAACAAGAAAGGAGAAATTCATGAAAATGTTAATTCAGAAGAAAATGAAAACGAAACAACCAATACATTTACAACTGGAATCAGTATCACAAACATTGAAGAAGATCCATTTGCTGAAGATTTCAAAGAAGAAAAATTTATTTCGCAAATATAATTATCAATAAAAAAATACAAATTTTAATGAATTTTTTTTTCAGATTATATTTTTATTCAATCATTTGTTAGCATGACATGCAATATGTGCAACACAATTGTCGTTTGTCACCACGAAATAACTTCCAAGCACAGGTTTCCCACAGACGATACACTTTGGGTTATTTGAGTCCACTTCCACTTTACCCATTTGCAGCGATTTCTTTTGTTTTTTCTTCGTTTCAATAGTTTTCCTTAACAAAGCGTTTTGTATTTTCAACAAACGCAACTTGTTGATATGCTTCAAAGTCGCAGCTTTTAAGAAGCTTTGCATTGATTGAAGGGTGAATGACTTTGGTATTGATTCTATAATTGTTTGTAAGTTCATCATTTCTCCTTTTTCATTTAATAATCGTAAAATCATTTGATCGATTGTTTTCTTATTTTCTTCAGTTCTTTGTTGGCAATAACCGAAGAACAATTCGGTATATATTGAAGAAGTATTTTCATTATTTTCATCATAAACAGAATCGCAGAAATTTAACGCAACTTCTGATGTGATTTTAGGCGATGATATCATATCAATACATTGTTGAGGCTTTGCTTCTTTAGTTAAAAGTCTTCGCTTTAATACAGCAAGTTTCTCTTCAATTAAACCACGTTCATCAACTTTAGTAATCGCTTCAAGTATTTGTACCGAATTATAATATTTACCATCGCCATATTTAAGGATCTTTACTAAACCTGTTCGAATTTCTTTTAGTTCTTTACTTTCACGTGATATTGGTATATAATTCGGATCTTTAGATCGTTTAAATTCGTTTTTACTTTTGATCATGTTTAAATATAAATTAATTAATAAAGTATGAACTCGTTCTGTTTCATCATGTAATTGATATATATCATAATCTAAGAAATGTATTTGCGCTTGAATACTATCATTAGTTGATGAATTATTCGTAATAATTTTAATGATATTATTAACATCAGTTGGCTTTAAATGTTTCGAATTAAATACTTCAACAGATTTGGTGGGATCATTAGTACTATGTAATATTTTGGGATAATATTCTTCGCCTAATTTCATGAAATCTTTGGAATCTTTAATATAATCAATGACTTGATTCCAATCTTCTTTACCGGGTACTGTAAATGTTTCTAATGCTTCACGATGTCGGCCATACGTCTGACATAATTTCTTATGATAATCAATGAATTGTTTCTTTAATAAGAAGTCTGATACAACACCAAATAATAATGGCTTTTCTTTAGAGATAAACTTCGGTATTCGTGTAGCTGCTCCAACTTCATTAAAACATCGAATTAATAATGTGTTATATATTTTAATTTTCGTTGGGTTTTTCTCATTTTTAAGATTCTCTTTGATATATTTCATTAATTCATTAAAAATAGTTTCTCCATTTGCTGTTGTCGTCATTTTATGGAATAAAATGTTTTTGATTTCTTGTTCCGATTTTTCTGTTTCAATTATCGAATTTTCTGTCCATTCTTTGATTTCATTAATATGAGTTTTAATGTATTCGATTGTAGGAATTTCTTCTTTAGACATCGCTTGTTCGATACATAACTTCTTCGAATTTAATATTTCTTCCGCTGTTAAATTGTTATCAATTGCATTCTTTAAGTTAATTAATAATCGTTTATACTCTTGACAATCACTAATAGCTAATTTCTCAAATAGATTTTCTTGTGATAATTTTTCAAATTGATTTTCTTGCCCTTTAGTATTAGGCGAATTTAATAATGATTGGAACTTACGTATCATTACAAACGGATGTTGCTTACTCTCTTTAAAATATTCAAATGCTTTCGCAATTGTTTCGGGACTTCCTTTCCCTGTATCAAATAAGTTTTGACTATAATTCGCATAGATTTCTTGAATCGTTTTCTCTGGATTAAAATCATTTAACTTAATTAAGTTACATAGTTTTAACATATAATCCCATCTTGACTTTTGCCCAGAACTTTGGATTAATTGAAGATGTGGATTATATGGTGGGGAACTATTCAAACTAAATTTACTACAATGAATAGTAGAATTGTTTGTAATAATGACTGTGAATTTTTCTAAAATACAAATTAACGGTGCCTTGAACCTATCGTTGTATTCAATTTTCTCCTGTATCGGCACAACCGTCGTAGTGACCATAAAGTTCCGACTTGAAAACCCAAAACAATAAGGAATGTGAACATGTAAACTTATCAATTCGTCGGGGTACCTCATGTTTGTAATGTCTAGTGATTCGCCTATACATTGTAATTGATTATTAGAACAAACTGCAATGTATGTGTTCTTGTTTTCGACAGGGACTATGAATCGCGTTTTAGAGGGTTTTGGATTGGATTTGATTATGTTTAATAAATGATCAAAAATAATAAATTGATTCTTTTCACAAATCATAAACGTGGATGAATTGGTTCCAATTATATCCATGATTTTGTATTTGTGATTGATAGAACGTTCGGTGATAAAAGAGTTTTCTGAATCATGTTTAAAAACTTTTATGACGTTGTTATCACATACAACTAATTGTGAATGATTGTTTAAAGTACATATAAATTGGATTTGTAATGGGCGATTATCAAATAATGCCGGTTTAAAGGATATTATTTCTTCTTTTTCAGGCCTGATAAAAAGTTCCTTCCCGGCTAAAATGTAAATAAGTGGTTTATTACTTGAAGAATAAACATATCCAATTGACTGAACAGAATTTTGAACTATATTACGCATTGAAGAAACTTTAGATGGTTTGGGCTGTCCACTTTGAAATTCATTTGTGGGATAATATAATAAACTCTTTTTTTTTGTTGCAAAATATACAAAAGATGGTGTACATGTAAGTGCCACAATAGGAGAGTCTAGTGTTGTAAATGTGCTAAAATTTCGATATGCCCTATCATTAATCGTCTGTGATTCAGGCCAAAGAGTCATTTTGGATTGTCAAATGTGTAACTATATATGTCACTTTTAATTTTACTCAAATAAAACGATACCCAAAATTGAATATCTCATAGAATATTTTGAATGAATACTAAATATCTTCTTTTGTTAGAAGAAAAATCAAAAATCTGATTGATTTAATCATCAACAAAAAAATCAAATCCATTTTTTGCGTTTATAATTCATTCAAGTTAAGATTTTTGATTTTGTCCTTATATTCATCATAATTTTCAGTTGTAAGCACAACCAAATCTCGTTTTTGTAAGCGATTTCTAGTGAATGGGTTTTCGTTATGTGTCTTAAGGGTAGAAATCCATGTGTTATAATCCAAGACATAACCATCTGGTGACATAGCAGGAACCCTAATTTTTTCTCCAGTTATATAATCAATAGCTCCAGGGATAGGGTTAAGAAATGCCCACCTTTCATATCTGCTAACATTCGGTCCGAGAGCATCTGCATTCTTGGATGCCGTGACACTTTTGCCCGACCAAATAAACCTGACCGATACAACGTTCTTTGGGTCGACGTTAATTAGTTCGGTTTTTTTACCTTTTCCTTTGGAACGTGATGGTGGTTTTCCATCAGGATGAAAGTGAGACCTATGATGAAGTTTTCCATCATCTCCTATGAAATACTGTGAGTCATGAACTTCGCCTGCAAGAATTAACTGACGATAAAAATTACTACATTGATACCCAACACGTCCAGGAATGGCCATTGAAAAAAGCCCCCACTTACCTTCAATGGTATCGTTGTCTCCTCGAACTTCTTTAAGATGTTTGAGAAAGGCTTTTTTCTCATCATCTGTCCATGGACCTGTTTTATGTGGAACACCAATCGGTGGATTTCGATAGAGAAATGCATTGGGATCTTTCATTCCTAATAAATAGGATTTACGATGAACATCACTCCATTTTTTCCAATCTTCTTCTTTGACATCTTTGGGACAAGGTGGAATTGGATCATCTTGATTTCTGGTTTGATTTCGACCACGAGAATATTTTTTGGGTTTGGTCATTTTTCTTTCATGATGATGATGGTGATTAGATTGTTGACGAACAGAAAGAATAAACTCTCCATCTTCGTCATCTCCATCGTCTTGGAACTCGGAGTCAGTCTCGGGATCCGTAGTTGGTTGTGAAACTTCTTTTTTAGGTGGAGGGGAAAATTTCACCCTCAAGGCTTGATCAACATCTTCCTTAAAGCCATCTTCATCGAGTTTAAGGATTAGATCATCGGTACAACAATTTGCAATATCAAATGCAACAAATAATTGAAGTGGTGTTGCATCAGGCCATTTTTCATAAATGGGTGCAATACCACGGTTAAGGCGTGAAAGCTTCATTTCCATTCTTTTCATGGCATCTTTTCGGAAATAGTCAGTATCAATAGAATCATCAGTATAATTGATTGATTCTTGTAACAATGGTTTGATATCTTCCATTGTGAGCAAACGAGCCTTGTTCTCACTTTCTGTCATTGTGTTCTCGGATGTTTCGAGCATTGTTATGCCGTTTAGTTTTAAAGTAAACGGGATTTTATAGGTTTCTATCAATTATTCAATGCTTTACAATAGAACACATGTCATATTCAATTGATTTGAAGGGCCATTGATCGCTTGCATTTTTTTCAAGTTTTGCTAACTTTTCAGCCACAGCCATCAATGTTTTACATGTTTTACTTAAAACCGCTTTACCACAGCCTGTAAAATCAACTTTCTCACAAGAATTCACATAAAAACATTTTTAAAGTATAATTGTCTTAACAAATGGTAATACAAATCAAATTAACTTACAACATAATCCAAAACACAACTTTTAAGCATAAAAATATTGGATCATTTGATGTTAATGAAATAATTTATGCTTTATCAATTAAATTTCACATTACCCATAGGCTCAATTTAATGCTTGACTCATGTACCCTCCATATTTTTTAGTAATATAAAAAATGATTAAAATTTGTAAATCATATTTTTTTGTCGAAACAAAATTCATATTATTTCTTATTTTTAAATATAACATAATAAGGTACATAACCTTTAAAACTTCTAACCATAATTTTCTACATTTTATGAAATTATTAATAATTCATTTCTTTGAATTAGTTTCATTTTGCAATTTTGCAAGTTCTTCTTTTGCTTCTAGTTCTTTTTGTATAAGTTCCTTAAATACTGTGTCCGCGTTTTTCTTTGTAGGTTGTTCTTTCTTAATCCAATCAGCAAGAAAACTACAATCTATTTGATTCTTCATCACGATATTTTGTAGTTCTTTCTTACGCTCTTCAAGTTGTTCGGCTCTTGTTTGCAAGGCCGTGTTTTCAGTCATCAGCGTCTCGACATCAATTTCGACCGTTTCTGCGACGGTTGGCTTCTTCAGCGACTGAAGTTCCAATCGCAGCGATTTAAGTTGATTTTCGATGTCTGCTGTCTTAGCTTTATTTTGTTCATCAATAGTAGCCCATTCTTTACTCTTTGACTCTAGGATTTGAGAAAGATGAGTTTCTTCATCTTCAAATGATTTAGTCATTGTTGACAATTCTTGTTCGAGTTCGGAAAGACGTTGATTAGCATTAGATACCTGTGAAATAACATCTGCGTTTTCTGTTTCATTTGATGCTTTAACACCAAGATCTGATCGAAGTTGTTGATTAAGTTGTTGGAGATCTTGAATACGTGAAGAAATTGTTTGCTTAGTACCTTGAAGTGAAAGAATAGAACTATCAAGAACTTCTTTGTCGCGCAAAAGAGATGAACGACCACTTTCTAATGAATCACAAAGTTCACGTGCAAGATTAACTTCTTCTTCGAGATCAGAAAGAGTGGTAGAATTAAGTTCTTTCATTCTAGTGAGTTCACGTTTCTTTGTTAAAAAGAGTGACTCAAGAATTGATATTTGATCTGTTTGTGACGTAGGTAAATTTGCTTCTCTTATTTGATCTTTTATTGCTTTATTGTGTTCTTCTATATTAGCGAGACTATTTTTAAGCTCAGTTTCTTCTTTTTGCAATCTTTCTATTTCAGCGTTTTCGGAAGATGAAAATAATGATTGGAGAAATGTTTGCGAATTTGTTCCCAAGTTTTTAAGTTGTTCACGAAGGTTATGGTTTTCTGTTTTATATCTTAATACTTCATTTTGAACTCTTTGGAATTCGTCAAGGCTGATAGACATTAAAATAAACGGTTCTGCACCACTTTTATTTTTGAATTCAAACTTGTCGAGAAAACAATTGCACTTATTCTTTTTTGCATAAGAGAATATTGTATACGATACGGCTGTGGAATAAAAATCCAGTAGTTATTGTTTTTTGGCTTAATATTAAAATGCTTTATATTAAATGCATCCTATAAAATTCATTTTTCTGATAGTTTTAATTAATTTTTTCTTTTTTATTTAAACAGTTTCATAAAAATTGCTTTTGTAGTCTTAATCAATCTTAAATTAGTGACTTCTCAATTGTGAATTTTTACTTTTAGATTTTTTATTTTTTAGAATTTCAACATCAATTCTAGTAACTTTTGATATCAATTAAGCGCCGTGTCTTTTAATTTAAACAATTTCCATGCTATTTCGTGGAAACTGGGTGCCAAAGAACCAAAATTTTTCAATTTAACGGTCTTCATATATGTGTTCTTTTTTCGTGTGTTAACCTCGAGTTAACGCATCTAAAAAGAGAATACGCAACAAACCTAGACTCTACACATTTTCCCTAGTACAAACTAAGCCGCACTCATTGGTTTAAAGATGATTTCTCTAATTGTTATTTTGAAAGTTGGCCTTTATTTTCAAAATAACCTTAATACAGTAAGTTATAAATATTATTTCACAAGTTCTGATCTTCTAAATGGTTTATATACCTCTAAAACGCCATAAAAGAATCGATTGCCAGCGCATTGGATTTGACGAACTCTGTTCAAACAAACCTAAACAAATTCACTATGTGTCCGTTGCGGTTTTGCCAGATGTGTCTTTCGCAATTCCAGAAAGAACGATGCCTTCAAGTAATGGATCAATTGTCGTCGTTCACAATTTCAAAGATGTTTGCACAACCAGTTGATCCAGAAAGGGATCGAGTTCCAAATTATTTTCAAATTGTCAAAAATCCAATGGATTTAGGAACCGTCCGTAAAAAACTCGTTTCAGATCAATACCCAACTGTAGCGAAATGGAAAGAAGATGTTGAGCTAATTTGGTCAAATTCTTTTTTGGTGAATAATAAGAGTTCTATTCTTGGTTACATAACATTAGAAATGCAATCACAATTTAGAAAACTTTCACAATATATAACAGACAATATAAAAACAGATTGGATGAACAAGCTTTATGCTTTAAGAGATGATTTAGCTAATTTATCATTGAAATCAGGAAAACAAACATCACATTATTTAACAAAAAAGGATAAATCAAAGTCCCCGCGGCCAAGTAAACAGCCTGTTCAACCGAAACCAAAAATCAAAAAGACATTTACAAAAGCAGAAATTTGTCAATTGACATCCGACATAAATTCACTCAGAAATGATGAAGTACATGTACAAGCAATAATAGATATATTATACAGATATGAAAAGAATTTCAGAATCAAAGGAGAAGTTCTTGAATTAGATTTAGAAACTCTTCAAACAACAACGCTTTCAGCCTTACGCGAAAAGGTTGATCAGATAATGGGGCTGACATAGCTTAAGTCTTAGAACTATTTTTTTTTTAATAAATATCTTATGGAATGTTTAAAATTTCTTCTTTGTTAAAAATAAACGGATCTTTCATTTCATATCACTTTTCTCCAAAATTGACAAAGTTCGTTTTAATTAAAAGATTACCAATAGACCGAAATAAATGGAAGTCAACGTTGATTTGATTTCAGAAAGTACTGCTAAAAGACAAATGAACTTGTTTAACAGAATTCAGCTTATAGATTTACAGATTAAGGCTTTTAAAGAACCAATAATTAATCAAGAACCTTTTGGATTCTTGTGTCAGAAACCACAGCGAAGAGCAAAAACAATTGTACACAGACCAATAAGGAAAGCAAAAGTAATTGATTCTTTCCTAATTTCTAAAAAAGGAAATGTTTCAGAAACTTCTGAAGGAGAATATTCAAGTGCAACTTCAGAAAGTGATACCGAAAAAAAGAGCTCGTCTCATGGTAAATCAGATCAAGCGCCAATTACAGATGAGGACATTCATAAATTATTCCCAGACTTTGATGAAAACATTAAAAGACATAATGAAGAAGTACAGAAGTTTCCTGCTTTGGCAGAGCCACCACCTGCACTATCTGCTGAAGAAATTTATGAATTTTTTACGAATGAATAAATATTTATTTTACAAAATTATAATGAAACATATTCATTGCTTAAAGAGGAAAATTTACATTCGAATCTAAGAGAAAAAGTTTATTTATATAATAACATCAACGAAAATATGTTATCCATTTCCTGTGCCTTCTCTATCAATGAAATCGAATAAACCAGAGAAAGAATTTTGATTGAAAGCACAATCAGAGGCTTCTTGATTTTGTACAATGTAATCTGGTCTATCACATCGTATGTCTTTTTTCCCGAGCGCCTTTTTGACGGTATAAAGTTGAATATCTGGAGATTCCTTTTTACACTCATTTAAAACATCTAAAATGAATTTTTCTGTCATTACGGTAATAACTTTAACAACGTTTTTATCAGATGTATACATTCCAGATTGAGCTGCAATGTTGGTTGTAACAGCATTTGGAAATGATGTTTGATGTTCATTAAGAGATTCTACTAATTTGGATATATACTCATTTTCTTCGAGTATTTCTTGTGGCTGATTGATTTGAATGAGCCTTGGAGATGGAATTGGTTGAGGCGGACCAATTGGTCTTGGGCCGGGTGGTTGATTCATTTGGAATTTGCCTTAATTCTTCCACTTTTTAAATTGAATAGTCCTTGTTTTTAAATTTTAATTGATCATTCCTTACTCTTTGAGCAAGTATATTTATGGAAATAATATGACTTTAGAACTAACATGAATCATTTACATGCAAGCGTTCCTATTGTACCAAATGAAAAAGACTATAATGGCAAAGAAATGAATATTGTAATTTTCATATTTAATTCAAATAAAATATAATATTATAATATGAAGGTTTTAATGAATGGATATCATTAATCATCTTAATTTACTTAATATTTTGGAATATTTGTTAAAAAATATTTTTTTGGTAAATAACGGTTTATGATCGTTATCAAATCAATTCACAGTGTTTGTTTAAACACAAGGATGGAAGAACTGAAAGAAGAAAACCTTACACCAGTTGGGCTTGACTATCAATCAAATAACCTCCTTGGGAGACAACTCGAGGTAATTACTCATAGCAAATCAGTAATAATAATTTGTTTATTCTTCATTTCAATTTTCTTCATAATTTTAACTATGTTCCTTGGGCCATCATACACAGACTCGCTTGAGATTCCATTCCGTTTGGACAACGAAGATATGTTTTCTCATTCTCAACGATTTTCAATTGATATTTCAGAACTTCATTTCTTTCATGACTTCTTTGCAATCGACATGCTTTTTAATTCTGGTTGCAACGAAATTATGCAATTTAAAATCAGTGCATATTTTTATTCATTTATGTTATTGGGCACACGCTTAGAAGAAAAACAAGAAATGCCCACCAGGGAATTTACTATTGTCTTTAGTAACACATCAACGTCAAATAAAATCAGACTCTTTAAAGAAGATCTTATTCATTTTGATCACATGTCTGCTTTTGTTACAATCAGGACGCCCGATCACATTCCATACATACCAGTGAAGTTCATTCTTACATATGCTGATCCAGCTTTCAGTCTTTTCCAAGTTTTTATTCGACTTGTTGTTTTTGTTATTTCTCTTGTGATTTATATCAGTTTACTTTTATCCGATTTTAGTCTTAAGAAGTCTCATATTTCACAGAAGTTAATGTTTTATTTAGATTTAATTGCCATTTTTGCTTCGGATCCATTATATATTTTGGAATATTTTGTTGAATCAGATTTTTTGAAAATTATTGATTCTATACTTTCACAGCTTCTAATTGTTGCAACGTTATTCACAGCAATTTCAATGCTTAAAATGAGAGATGTTGCATATGAAGATGTTACATTTTCTTGGCTCTTAAATCAATTTATTCCATTTGGTCTAGCCTTCTTAATTCTTTCATCTTCTTCAATTTACTCCATCTCCTTATCCAGCAGATATTATGTTTCTAAAGAAAACATCCAAACGATCTTTTCAATACTAAAAGCAGTTTTGATGACCGTTTATTTGATTGCGTTTGTAATTGAATCAATACGGTTTAAGTCAGAAACCGCTGAAGAAAAACTGTTGTTAACGTCTTTTGGGGGACTTACTTTTGCGGTTATGGTGATTTCTGAAGTTAAAACAATGTTGAGTGAATACTTTGGAAATCATTATATACTTCAGTTCTATTCCATAATAGCAACTGGAATATATGTTTTCTTCTTTAATTATATAAACTGGCCAGTGGATTTGAGTAAATTGACACTTGAAAAAGAAGACGAACAAAAGGGCGAAGATGAAGTTGTTAATGAAGGACTTGCAGAACAATTATTATAGCTAATAAATTATGAATATTAACATAGAAAATTTCTTTTCTAAAGTTTTTTAATTTTTTGTTGTTGTGGTCGTATTTAAAGTCAAATTTGACAATCTCTGTTTGATTCAGATTGTAACTAAATTTATTTATGTTTATACAGGAAATATTTATACTGTGTTGGATTAAAATTATATATGAATAAATTAATTATAATAAATTATCCATTATATATAAAGTTTTCTCTCTTCACGAAAAAGTGTAATTCAGTACCCTAAAAAGAACATTATACAGATCATAATAAACATTACCAGAATAAAAAATTTACATTTTGTTGTTCGCAAACATAAAAAGTATCACTTTAAAAAAGTTTATTTACTTTCTTTGGTTTGGAAATTGTCCCGCGGGGTAAGGAATAAACATTGGTCCTTGTGGTACTATTTGTGGGAATGATTGCGGCATACCATATACAGGCTGCCATACAAACTGTTGCTGTTGCATTCCCTGTTCCTCATTTACTGATTTAAATGCCATTGGTCTCTGATTGTTGTTGTTTTGCCCACTCTGTCCCTGTGACTGTTGGTATGGTGTAAAGTATACAAATGGCGTTCCTTGAAATTCGCTTGGCATCTGCTGGAACACGTACTGAGGGAAAACAGTAGGTTGTGGTTGAACTAATATTGGCTGTTGTTGTTGTTGTTGCGGTTGTGGCTGTGGACGATCTGTTTCTTTTTCATCTTTAATCGGTGCTTGTGGCTTCGGTTTCTCGATTTCCTCGAAGGAATTGGACTTGTCTGCAATCTGTGGTACTGGCTTTTGAATCGGAGCAGGTTTGGGAATGGGGCCATCAAATGTACCAAATTTAGAATAGTTGGGAACCACTTCAGATATGTCTGTAGGAAGATAAAGAACTGTGCTTGCAAGGCGTGTTGGCCTGGGCTTAGGTTTAGATGTCTCATTTGATGGAACTGGTACTGGTTCAACAGGTGGTAAAACTGGTGGGGCTTGTTGAACCGGTTTTTCTTCTTGTTTGAGTGGTTGTTCTGTTTGAGGTTGAGGTTGGTGTTGAGTTTTAGGTTGATATTTAGGCTTTAAATCATTAATTGGTTTTGGTTCGGAAGGTGAAGGAACAACTTGTGACGGCAAAGGAATTTCACGTGGTCGGCTTAAAATTTGTGGTTGTTCTTCAGCTGGAGGTTCTGGAGTAACAATTTCATTATCAATTACTTGAATGTCTCCCCACGAAGCTTTGCTAGGCTGACCAAATATAACTGGTTTGGGTTTAGAAGTAATCTTCCTAATCTTTTCTTCTTTTTTAATAATTTTTGGTCTTGGTTTTTGTTCTCTCTTTCGTCTTTGATCATTTTCTTGTGGGGCATTTTTTGCTTTTGACTTTTTCCAAGTTGTTGAGGAATCTTGATTTTGAAGTCTTTCAATAATTTCTTCATCATCACGGCATTCCTTTATAAGTTCGCTAATAATTGATACATCTTTATTTGGGAACATTTCATGGAATTGTGCAATTCTTTGTTTATCTTCCATTCTAAAAAGAGAAAAATTGACTTTGTTTGTTCATCCTAAAGGTGGCCAGACAAAAATAAACGGACACATGCATGGCAAAAAATATTCACTTTTGCTTACACCATTTTTATATGCATTACACAAAAGTTGTGCGCTTGAATTCAATAAGTATACATGATGATCTTCATATTATTTTTAGAATTTATGGAAGTAAATATGCTCCTACACTTTCTGAGTTTTATATAGCACTTCTTGTGTCTCTAAATTTGGGTGTACAGAAATTGTTAAATTACTTCTAAACAAAAAGGAATTGATTTTAATGCTAAAGATATATATATGATATTTATTTTATGAATTTGATATTTCAAAACAATATTTGAAAATTATATGAATTATTTAATACAGTACTTATGTATGCATCTGAAGAAGGATATATAGAAGTAGTTAAATTACTTCTTGAACATAAAGGAATTTATATTAATGTTAAAGGCAAAATTTATACGTTTTAATTGAAATTTATATTAATAATTTCGTATTTCAGAATAATATTTGGAATTTATTGAAATTATTTAAATCAGCACTGAACAAAGCATCATCAAAAGGTTTTACAATGATAATTGGTGTACAATAGAAATTCAGTATTAAGGTACCCCAACCATCATTCAACCTACCCCCCCCCCCCCATCAAAAGTGCATACGGGCACCCCAAATATCTAATGCTCAGTTTTGAAGAAATTGCATTAGCACAACAACGATGTAAGACGCAGACCAATGATTTTTGTGAGAGCGAAAAAAAACGGAGGGTTCGTGATTCCTTGGTTTTATGTCTAAATCACTTATTCACTTTAGGATATGTCCAATCTGCAGAAAAACTTGCTCAAGAAGCAGGAATTGGAACAGACAGGTTTGAACTTTGTGATAACATAACACTTATGAGAATCATTGTTGATTATGAGCAATTTTATGAATCAAAGTATGGGTATAAAGTCAAATTTGTTAAACCTGTTGAAAAATCTGTACAACAAGCAAGGAGAAAGACAGGTACTACATCTATTTCAACAGATGATAATCTTTCACCACGTCAAATTCAACCTCAAAGAGATGGTCGTCCTCCACATATTGCACGTAAAAAACCTCCACCCAAAAAAACAGATGATGAAAACCAACTATTAGTGAATGCTTCATCTATCACTGTATCACATTCAAAAAATGATAAACAAAAACCTCAAAAAGACATACTTACAACTCCACCAGATCCCAATGGTAAACTTTTGGATCCTGTTCCTCCACAACTTCGTTCTGATTTTGGAGATCTGACATCAATAATTGCACGTGATATCTTTACCAAAGACACTGGTATTACCTGGACCGACATAGTTGGTCTAGATGATTGCAAACGTGTACTTCGAGAGTCCGTAGTTCTACCACTTAAATTTCCAAATCTTTTTAAAGATCGTAAACTTCTTCAACCGTGGCGTGGAGTTCTTCTTCATGGTCCTCCTGGTACTGGGAAGACATTATTAGCCAAAGCAGTTGCCCATGAGGGCACCACTTTTTTTAATATATCTGCATCAACAATTGTCAGTAAGTATCATGGCGACTCTGAGAAGCTCATTCGAGTACTATTTGAACTTGCACGTTATCATTCCCCATCTACTATTTTTATTGATGAGCTTGATTCGATCATGTCACGTCGTTCAACTCATGACGAACATGAAGCATCACGACGCATGAAAACTGAACTTCTAATACAAATGGATGGGCTTTCTAGTTCGAATTCATTAGTTTTTGTTTTGGCGGCATCCAACTTTCCGTTTGATTTAGATCCCGCCATTCTCCGAAGGCTTGATAAAAGGATATTAGTTCCATTACCCGATTTTAATGCACGAGCTGACATGTTTAAAAAATTATTAACGATTGATATAACTGAAAATGATATCGATTTTGATGTTCTCGCTGAAAAAACAGATGGATATAGTGGAAGCGATATCAAGTTGGTTTGTAAAGAAGCAGCAATGTTACCCTTAAGAAGGCTCTTGGAGAAGTTACAAAAGAAATTCGGCGATCTGTTTTTGGATATAGTAAAAGAAGAAAAAATGAAAATCGGACTAATAACTATGGATGACGTGCTAATTGCATTGGAAAGAACTAAGGCAAGTGAAGCTTATGATCAAAAAATGTATGTGGAATGGCAAGAAAAATACGGCGTTGTATAAAATTGTTTGTAAATTTATTTTACGTAATTTGATTTTTTATGATGAATTAATTAAACAAATTTGTTTAAATTCTTCTAAATAAGAATTAAAATATTACTTTTTATTTTACCTCTTTTCAAATGATTTTTTTCAACACAAATATTCAGAAACAATAATCAAATGATTGATTTTTCAATATTTCCTATATTTTATCATTATTGCTTGGTAATTTAAAAGAATATTTATAAGTTTTTATATCTTTTCAGTAAATGATGGCATTGAGTGGGACACCATTTACAGAAGAGTACACTCTAGTTATTTTCATATTCGCCGGTAATTGAAGTCAATGAAAGAAGTTTTAGGGCTAATTTTTCAATACAGTTTTACTAAGCGATGACTTTCGTGATGGGTTTAATCATTTTTGTTATATTAGATCTAATATTATTTTCCTTTGTTTTAAACTTAATAATCTAGAGTCTTTTCAAAATTTAACAAAAAACATATTCATTACATCAAACACTATGCTCCAAAAGCCACAGCATTTCTTATTAGTACAAAATTTGATTTATATCAACATGATGTTCCAAATTGCATTTCAGATGAAGAAGTTGTGCAACTTGTTATTGACCAAAAATTTGATTGTTATCTCCAATGTTCAGCAAAAGAAAATCAACTTCAGTGATAAACTTGTAAATAAAATATTGTTTTTCAACTTTTAAGTTATTTCTGTATTCAATATTTTTTAATTTAATTTGCATTTTTTCATTGTTTTTCCTACCCAAATACTAAGCGTAGTGTTACCAAAACATAATAATATCTAAAACGCGATGACAACTTATATTATAAAACATAGTAGAACAAGTTCGAAAGATATTTATTTATTCATTTAACTGTTGAATTTATCTAACAAATTATTTACTGTTAAAATACCGGACATCCCCAGCATTGCTTTTCCAAATAACAACAAAATTAAGCACAAAAGGTTTTTCATGTTTAAAATGTTTTCTTTCTTTCTATAATACAAAAACCACAACAACGGCGGATAAATATAATTTAACACACAAACAGCAGCCAACTGTTAATTTGTTGTAACACTGTTAGGGCCTTGCGCAAGAAGAGAGAGAAGTGGCCCACTCATAAATGATGAGATGTGAAGCCAACTCTAATTTGTTGAAGATATCTTTAAGGCGTTTTTGGATCCAACTTCGTGGATATACATCTCAATTTGCTTTCCTTGAACAAATCCTTTTTCAGATGTCTGGATTTTATAAATTTCTTCCCATCTTTCATATTGTCTTGAGCAGCACACCATTCCTCACAACACGTTTTTGAGATATCATATTATGGAAATAAATTTACCTCAAAGTTTCTTGTTAATACTAAAGATATTTATTTAATTTATGTGATACTTATTTGAAATTTCAAACACAATTATTTTTGGAAAATGCATTTTACTTAAACATCATAAAGAATTGAACCACCCCATTCTACAACTGTATAACCATTACGTTCTTTATGTAATTTGTCTAAATTTTGAAGTGGTAATTCTTCTATTTTATTATTATTCTTCAAATTTTTCATTATCATAAATACTCGAATAACACATTCAGGTTTTGGCGTAACTTCAAGTTGTGCCACATTTTCATATTCTTCACTTAAGAATTTAATCATCGTATAATTACTTCTTTGGATTTGTGGTAACCAAAACTGTATGAAACTTATCATTTCTTTTCCTCTTAATCCTAAATAGTATAATTTTTCTTCCAAAAATTTATCTGCGTCTTCTTTTGATAAAATAAATCCTTCATCAAATTTAAATTCGTTATCATTAAACAAACATTCCCAAAACAAACTATCATATTCTATTGAATTTGGATCATCTTTGTTTATCATAATGCCATTTTCATTCACGTTAACATTCCAACCTGTTTCATTATTATATTTAGGATATGTACATGTAAAATCACCTTTGATATTAACTTTAATATTTACATCCATTTTCTCTTTTGGATACACATAAATTACTGGTTTACCACCTCTAAGTCTATTAACTAAATGTATTACAGAACCTTTAGAAATTTGATAATCACTAATTTGATTGCCATCTTCCAATTGTTTTCCAGCAAATATGAATCTTTGCGCTTCTGGTGGCATTCCTTCAAGAAAATAAAACCTTGCTTTTACATCTTCAATATGTTCATCTGGAGATACTTCAATATATATATTTTTACCAGAAAGAGTTTTAATTGCAATTGGAAACGGGTTTGGTTTTGTTGATATCGCTGGTAGTGGATCAGATTTTAACATAAAATGAATACATTCATTCGGAGCAAAATGTTCTGTAATCAAATCTATATTTGATATTTCAGGAGGTAAAATTTGTTCTTGAATAGGAAAACCTTTTTGTTGAAATATTTTTTCTTTTAGGTTTAATACTGTATCCTTAAATGAGGCTTTGATTGAAAAACATTCCTTGTATAAGGGAAAGATTGTAATTGAAAACTCCTCATTAGGATTTGATGCTAAGTAAATTTTGCAACAACAATCTTCATAAACATAATCTTCAAGCCTCAAAAAGTCATACAGAAGTCGTCCTTTATAATAAAGAAATTGCTTATCGATTGGAATTTTTTCTTTTCTAAATAGTTTTTCTTTCAAAATTCTGATTGAATGTGTTAAATTTGCTTCAATTTTATATAATTTTCCAGATAATGTTTCTACAGGGACGATAAAACTTTTTTGTTTACAAGAAGAACTTCGCTTATAATATAAATAAAGATTGGAATTGGATTTAATATTATAAAAACTTAAGTGTTTCGAATTTTCTAATTCTTTTCCTTCATAAAAAAGTCGTTGTTTAGAAACAGAAATTTCTTTTTCTTGATTTATCTTTTCTTTCAATCCTCCAACTGTTTCTATTTCAGAAACATTGATTTGCATTGACCATCCAGTTAATTCTCGAATATATATCGGAATTTCTTGAGATATTCCTTGTTTTATTTGTGTTGAAGACTCAGTATGTGAACTTTTTATAAAATTCCGAATTTGTTGACCAAGATCTACATTACCTAATGCTAAACAAAGATCAAAAATATCATTAACTTTATGTGATGGAATGTTAACATAATTGTTTTTAAAGATTGATAAAAGAAGTTCAAAATCTCCATCATGATCTTGATAATCAACAATGAAACTATTATTGTTAGGATTTCCCCTGTTGGTAAGAGCTACTGTTGGTGAAATAATTTCTGCAAGAAATTTATTACAAAAAACTTTTTTTTCACCAAGACAAAAACAAAAATCCTCATTACAATAAAATGGTAATATTTTCATAATAGCATTAATAGGTATTTCAATTCGACAATTGTTCGCCATTAAAAAAATGTAAAATATAACAATGCTTTCGGCAAATTTTACCAACGAAAGAAAAAGTTACCAAGTGGGCAATAATTGCTGTACAGCAAGGTGAGGTAAAAAAGTAACGGATGTTTTGATGTGTATTGAAAAATGTCTAAATATTTACGATAGATTAAAATGTCGTTTTGCATCAAAAGTTTTTAAATGATTTTATTTTCAATAAGTCACCTTCAGAAATTAAAATATTTGATGACGTTTTAAGCCAATAAATATTAATAATAATGTATTTCAATGGTTTAAATTGATTCAAAAAAAATAAACAAAATAACAAGGAAGTAATTGTTGAAAATTTTAATTTCATTTTCTGAATAAATCAAACTATTCTGGGAAAACAATGAATAAAATAACAATCACTCATCAATAATCATATTCAATGATATTGAATTGAAGTTGAACAAATGATGTTGAGATTGGCAAATAATAATAATAATAATAATGAATAACTTTAATATCAGCTTCAAATCCTGAAAATCTAACAAATACTGAATGTCAAAATTTGAAGAGCTTAAAATCGATACATCCCCTCTTAGGGCTTGGTGTCCATCTTCATCACTTATTATCCAATATAATGATATTGATCAGTTATGTAATACAAGTGAATACCCAATAAAAATTAATGTAAACTGATATCATGAATTCAAACTATTTACAACAAAAAATTTTATAAATTCTCAAAAAAATGATTTTTTTAGATATCTGTTTATTATGCTTATTACAAATTTTATGCAATTGGTAAAAGAAGCATATATGAGTAAAATATAAAAATAGGGAAAAATATAAGTGGTTTTGAATCATTGATATTCAATAGTGGAAGAAGATATTTTGTTGCTGAAATTCCGGCCCAAGAGACAAATGGCAGCGCAAAAATTATTTTTACAGTTGGTGAACGAAGTCGTAAAATAAATGATATGACAAGAAAGACTGCTAATGGAATGGTACAATATGATAGAGCTGTGAAGAGAGTGGATCCGAGTGATTCTACAGGAGCTGGTAGCATGAATTTGAACAAGAAATATAATAGACTAAATCCTGTAATACCTATTATGTAAACCATTCCAAATCGAACTTTACCTAAGAGGAGAAGTGCTCCTGCAAAAAAGCAAAAGAATAATAATCCAACCAAAAAATTATTATCTGCCATAGTATTTTGGGAACGTGACATAGGAAGAAGAATTGTTTTTAGATTTTCTTTAACATTAGTGTTGTGGATACCCATTTCTTCAAATAATGATGGTTCATCAGGAAAGCCACCATGAATAATTGAAGCAAAATATCCTGTTGAAGCATCTGCAACGGGTACTTGGAAATTTGGGTGTGATTCCTTTGTCATACTACCTGTTAATGATTGTTCATTAGAAGGTGTTTCAATGAAACCTAGTTCGTCTCCTTCAATCATTGATAAAGTTTTTTTTCCAAGATTTACCCTTTGGTGAAACTTTTACCCTTTTTTTAAATTGTTTTATTTCCCTAAAAAATATTATATATAATATATAATTTAAATCATTCTATGTTTAACCATTAGTATTGAAGTGAAAAAAATTCATAATGTCTTTAAATAGATTGAAGTGAAATGAAAAAATGAAAGTGATATCGATTATTTTATTTATGTATTATTGTGAACTAACAATGTTTTTTGTAACAGCAGTTCTACTTTCATTTATAAATGATTTTAGATTCGAATGTTAGAAAGCTTCTGAACAAATACACAATCCTATACTTATTTCACATCACATGTCATTTGTGGTCGTAATTCAAAAAAATGGGAAGGCATCATTCAAGACAAGTTCCACTAATACCAATAGCACATCCTCTTGCTGGACATCGCCTTACAAAGAAAATAGGTAATTTAATTTCTAAATGTGCTGACTCCAAATCTTTAATTTACGGAGTCAAAGATACTGGAAAAGCATTAAAAAAGAAGGAAGACGGTATAGTAGTTCTTGGTGGAAACGTGACACCAATGGACATTATTGCACACATTCCAGCAATTTGCGAAAATCAGAATGTTCCTTTTGTTTTCCTTCCATCAAAAGAACAGATTAGTGCATACTCTCAGCGTACATCTCCGGTTGCATGTGTTGTAGTTCGTGCACCAAAAGATAATACATATCAAGAAGAATATAATAATGTATTAGAAGGAATCGAAACACTCAAAGCTGAGGAAGCTCAAGAAAATGCACAGTAAACTAAATTGATTTTTATTTTGATTTTAAATATCTTTTACAGTATTTTAAAATTTAAATTATAAAATAAAGTTTAGTCATCAATAGGAATTATTTTTATAAAGCCGATAAATATTGATGTTTGGGAAGGAACTTAAAATTTTAAAATTAATGGAGATCTATTAATTAAAATGAGATTTGAGTTTATTAAAATAAAAAAATATATAAATATCTTTCAGAACTAAGGAAAGTCACTGTTTATCAAATTGTAATATTTGCTATATTTCTCTGTAAGGAAGTTGGAATTTATACTGTTCCGAATAAACTTTTAGTGTAAACCAGTAAATTCGAAACTGTACAGTTGGATCAATTTAATAAACTATACAAAAATTGAAATGTTTATGAAGAGTCAAAAAAATCAGCAAAATGAGTGTTCCAACACCAAATCCTCGTCGTACATTAAGGAAACCAAAAAATCCTGGTACCAAATCTAATATCCAATCTGAATACTTGCAAAAAATGCATGTTCTGGAAAAATTAATATTTGATTTAACTAATGAAAACTTTTTTTTCACAGTTCAGCAAACAATGAAATTATTTGATTCAAATTTCCCATATTCTTTTAACGTTGTTATTAGTATTTTAATTTTCTCTGTATTTTTTTCTCAAAAGAATTCAAGTGAATTTTATTTAGAGTATCTAAAATCAATTGAAAAAGAAGAAGAACAAATAAATAAAAACAATCCCAAAATCATTAAAATTTTTGCAAAACATATATCACAAATTAAAGTACAAGAAGCATACAATCTCATTGAAGAAATGATATCACAAAATTTAATCGATGAAAAAATCATTAAAAATATTCGAACTCAATATTTTGCGCATCGAAGATCAGAAGAAGAACTATCAAAGAATGATTGGGAACTTCATAAAAAGTTAATTAAAGAAGGAGTTAATCCAAATGAAATCGCAAAAATTATACGAAATGATGAAATAGAAAAACTTCAAGAAATGTCATCACAACCAGAATTTGATTATAACCAGAAAATCAAACCATCACTTTATGAAAAATGTTCATTTATTAATCATCATGTTACATTAATTGATTATGCAGCATTTTTTTCTTCTATTAAATGTTTTAAATATTTACTTATGAATGGAGCTAAACCAGAAAACACAGGTAAATATGCAGTTGCTGGTGGAAATTTAGAGATAATTCATTTATGTGAACAAAATCATTCATCTTTCAAAGGATCTTTTGATGCTGCTATTAAATTCCATCGAAATGATATCTTTCATTATATTTATGAAAATAATTTAGAAAAATTAGGAGAATATAAGGAAGTAAAGCTATCAATATTTGGAAAAGAAAATATAAACCAATTTGGTTATTTTGATAAATATCCAGATAAACCACAATCGATTAACGAGTTAGTAAAAGTTTGTAATTTCAGTGGGAATTATGAAATTCTTTCTTTTTTATTAGAAGAGGATATAAATATCAATGATTCGATTTTAAGGGAAACTGCACGAATTGGTAATTTATATCTTGTTAAATATTATCTTCAAAATAATAAATTGAAAACAGACATTTTATTCTTTGCATTAGCATCAGGAAATGCTGAACTTGTTAAATTTGTTCTTGAAAAAAATCCAATTGATATATATGAAAAAAATTTTTATTTAATTTTAATAAATTTTGTTTTAATGATTTGATATATAAAAATAATATTTGGAAATTATTTAAAATATTCGAAACACCACTTATATTTGCATCTTCATTAGGTAACACTGAAGTAGTTAAATTACTTGTTGGATATAAAAAAATTAATGTTAATTGTACTAATTTTAATTTGTTTCATTCAGAATTTGTTGAATTGATTTTATATTTCAAAAGTATAATTAAAATTTGCTTAAAATATTTGACACGCCTTTGATTGCAGCAACTAAAAATAATTGTACTGAAGTCAATAATATCCTTATTGAACAAAAAGGAATCATTATTAACTCTAGAAATATTTTATCACTTTTTATTGTGTTAATTTTAATAATTTAAAGTTTCAAATTTTCATAAGGAAATTATATAATTTATTTAAAACAGCATTAATTTGTGCATCACAAAATGGTTACACAGATATTGTTAAATTACTTATTAAACAAGAAGCAATAGACATCAAAATTAAAGATATTTGTTTGTTTTATTTAACGTTTATCAAGAAAAATTTTAATTTTTATGAAATTTTTGGAAATTATTTAAATTATTTGAAGATGCTCTTATGAAAGCATCGAAAAATAATCATATTGAAATAGTGAAATTACTTCTTGAACAAAAAGACATCGACATTAATTCAAAAAATGTTTTTTTATTATAGACAATGTTTATATCAAGAAATTATTGTTTCAAAACAATATTTGGAAATTATTTAATTTGTTTTATACATCACTTATATTTGCATTGGAAGAACTTCATATTGAAATTATAAAATTACTGCTTAAACAAAAAGGAATTGATATTAATGTTAAAACTATTTATTTATTTTGTATAATGAACATTTAAATATTTTTATGTATCAAAATTTTAATTGATTTTTATTTTAATTATATAGAACACCACTTATTTTTGCAACTTCTAAAGGGAATACAGAAATAGTTAAATTACTTCTCGATCAAAAAGGAATTGATATTAATGCTAAAGATATTATCATATTTTATAAAAAGTTTATTTTAAGATTTTGATATTTTAAAATGATGTTTGGGGACTATTTACATTATTTTGGTCAGCATTCTTATTTGCAGCAGAAAATAGTTACTTTAAAATAATTGAATTACTTATTGCACAAAAAGGTATTGATATTAATATCAAAAATATTTATTTATGTCATTTAATATTCATCTTAATAATTTTATATTTCATAATAATATATGGAAATTATTTAAGTTATTTCGAACTCCATTAATATTTGCATGTGAAAATGGTAATATTGAATTAGTGAATTTACTTCTTAAACAAGAAGGAATTGATATTAATGCGAAAACTATTTATTTTTTGTGTTTAATATTTCTTTTATTTAGTTATTGTTACAAAATAACATATGGAAATTGTTCAAATTATTTTATACAGCACTTACATATGCAATTAAAAAAAATCTCTATGATATTGTTAAAATATTACTTGAGCAAAAAGGTATTGATATTAATTCTAAAAATAATTATTTGTTTTGTTTAATATTTTATTTAAATATATGAAATTTCATTAAAATATATGGTATTTAATAAAAATATTTGACACAGGACTTATAATAGCAACTAAAAATGATAATATAAAAATAGTTAAATTACTTCTTGATCAAAAAGGAATAGATATCAATGCAAAAAATATTTTTTTATTTTGTTTGAGGTTTATTTTTAATGTTAGAAGTTTCCAAATATTATTTGGAAATTATTATTAAAACTTTGTACTGCACTTATGTGGGCATCTGAGAAAAATTGTGTAAAAATATGCGAATTACTTCTTGAACAAAAAGGAATTGAAATAAATATAAGAAATATTTATATATTTCATAAAATACTTATTTCAATAATTTGAATTTCTTAAACAATGATTGGAAATCATTTAAAATATTTAAAACAGCATATGGATTAGCATTGTCAAATTGTAATGACAGTATAATTACATTAATTAAAGAAAAAAAGAAGGCACTAGGATTATAAACTGAGGTTAACAACTAATTTATATCATTAGCTAAACATGCTATTAAATGATAAAATTTCTTATATATTAAAAATCATACCCCACAATTACTTTTTTCTTTAAAGAAATGTATACAAGTATATTAAAAATGAAGAAGAATTCATTATCATTTTATCCTTAGGTAACTCTTTAAAAAATAGCATTTACTAAACAATGGAGATAATTGCTTTTATGAAGCTCCTCCCAAATTAGCAATGCATTTAATAAATATTGATATTAATATTTAATCTTATTTATATTTGATAAGTCAAAGACATGTTTAAACCAAACATGTAATGCAAGAAGGCTGTAGCAAGTATCATTTATCATTCCTTAAAAAATGTTTTGCTGAGCGTGTAATCGCGCTTTTGGGGCAGCCCAAATGAACCCAACATGAATAAAGAATTCATAAAAAGTGTTTTAGTTGGCGATAGTAACGTTGGTAAGACGTGTTTCTTGATTTCATGTATTGCCCCTCAAGACGTTTGTTTTACGCAGGATATGTACATACCAGAAATTTTTGATGGCTGTACAGTTCATGTAAAATTTGAAAATCAAATAATTCCTTATGAACCTTGGGATACAGATGGTAAAAAAATATGAAAAACTTCGCCCATATTCTTATCCAGATACGGACGTATTCTTACTTTGTTTTTCACTCGTTTCACTTAAAAACATACGAGATATTTATATTCCTGAAATAAAAAAATGTTGTCCATCTGCAGTATATATTTTAGTTGGGATGAAAAGTGATCTTTGAGATGAATATATTCTTTCAACTTCTGAAGGTTCCAATACTGTTTCAACAGCACAAGGCAAAGAGATGGGGAATATTATTAATGCGTGTGATTATATCGAGTGCTCAGCATTTATGCGACAAAACGTGATGGATGTCATACATTCTTCAGTTCGCCATGTGATTGAAAATATAAAAAACCAAAAATGAGAATATAAAGGGTTCATGCGCAATTTTTTAAGAAGTGTTCACAATTTTAAATAAAATAAAAATTACATAATTTTTTTTTCTAGTTTAGATGATCATTTGGAATTTTTAATTAATTAATTTTTAATCGTTACTTAATCAAAAGAAAATATTTTGAAAATTTGAAATTATTATAAATCACAAAAATTATTTCTACCAAAATTTCTAAATGGACTAAAAAGTACTCAGTGAGAATTTTGTGTTAGAGAAATAAAGAAAAAATAAGTTAAATAGAATTAATGCACTTTAAATGATGTGTTTTGTGAATTTGTGCTCCTACAAAACGTCATTTCTTCCTTCTGTTTGCTGCTATTATCTATCTTGAAAATATCTCTTGTTGTTGAACATTTAATTTATTACTTTTAATATTTCTTTAAATATATATTTTTTATTTGTTGTTTTTAGCTTCTCGTTTGTATATGCGGATGTTCCACATTTTCTTCACTTTGTTTTCCTTTATTGTCATTTCTTTTTTGCATAATATTTACACCATTTGGTTCGACTGCTGAACCAGTTTGCAGAACTCAAAAGAGTGTCTGATGTAACAAGTTCTCTTTTTTATTGTGATTAAATACACTTCTTAGAGTGGTAGATTTGGATGTGCACTGATTTTAATTGTTTTGTTTTGCTCAAACGCACTGAATATTTTGGCTTTTTCTTCATTTTTTGAATAAAATATGAATCGCCACTTAAATACAAAAATGCAGAAGTTTAAACTTATTTTAAAATATCCTTTTGTGTACATGAAAAATCTGAATACGATTAATTTTGTGATATTATAATATTTTGTCTTCGGTGGTTTGTAACGAAAATAATCCAACAGATCCACAATTGTTAATACCGCCGGATGCTGAAATGTCCACGCATTACATTTCCCATTATTTTTCATTTTGTTCAATTCGATAAGTACTATTATTTATGTTCCAAATAAAAATATAACCTTCGCCTTCTGTGATAACAAATATATCATCAGACAAGAAATTAATCAAAGAAAGTGTTAAACCAAATGAAATTGCGAAAATAATTCTAAATGATGAAATAGAAAAACTTCAAGAAATATCATCACAACCAAATTTTGATTTTATTCAAACAATTGAACCATCACTTTATGAAAAATGTTCTTTTATTAGTAAAGATATGTTTCATTTATTGATTATGGCGCATTTTTTTCTTCTATTAAATGTTTTAAATATTTACGTTAAATTTGATAATGTTTGTTTGAATTCAAACTCATTCTTCGAAGCATGGAAGTTATTTAGATGTTTCACAACACAAACAATGAAAAACCCTCTCTCAGCACCGCTTAGAGAACCAGTGTCTACAACATAAACAGAAAGTCAGCATGCAGAATACATTCAAAATTTGAATTCAAAATTTATCCAATTTTTTCAAAGAATTTAAATTTGATTTCGAAAATTCTTTATTTAAAATTCATGTAAATTTCCAGGTAATTCCTGGAGTGCTTGAAACCGTATGTCTCTTTATACAACTATTTCTTCTTGAGGATCTTCGTCATTAAATTCAGTTGCAAATGGATCATCCTCATTGTTATTATAGAGCGGATTATCGAATACAATTGTTGAGTCATTTTGTTCAACATTTTCTGCATTTTCTTCTGGCACTGTATCTGTTTTGTTCTTGGGCTTCAATACGAAGAACAAAACTATGATAATAATCGCAATTACAATAGCGCCAACGACACCGCCAACAATTCCGTATAAAGTTGTCTTGTTTACATCTTCGCTGCCCTCAGAATAATCAATGAGTGTTCTGTACGATTTAAGTGTATTTGATTGGCTAAATGTGTTTGACTGTGAATATGTTTTACTTTGCGAATATGTATTCGATTGTGTATATGTATTCGATTGTGTATATGTATTCGATTGTGAATAAGTATTTGATTGTGAATATGTATTCGATGCAGTAATTGGATTCGATTGTGAATAAGTATTTGATTGAGAATATGTATTACTCTGTGAATAAGTATTAGATTGTGAATATGTATTACTCTGTGAATATGTATTACTCTGTGAATAAGTATTTGATTGAGAATAAGTATTACTCTGTGAATATGTATTACTCTGTGAATAAGTATTTGATTGTGAATATGTATTTGACTGTGAATATGTATTTGACTGTGAATATGTATTTGATTGTGAATATGTATTTGATTGTGAATATGTATTTGATTGTGAATATGTATTTGATTGTGAATAAGTATTAGATTGAGAATAAGTATTACTCTGTGAATATGTATTACTCTGTGAATAAGTATTCGATTGTGAAAATGTATTTGTTGGATCAGGTGTTTTCGCAAGATAAAAATGCGCTGTTTCACTTATTTTACCTGAGTTATCAATGGCTACTGCATGAATATGTACATCTTCATTGATAATATTTTCAATAATTCCTGTCGTCGTTTTGCTAAATTCACTTTCCATATCGATTGTAATTTCTGTGTTTTCGTTATTATCAATGATATAATAATATTCTTTGATTCCTGTTGGATATTCAAATGAAACAATATCTGATGTAAATTTTTCATCACCATTATATGTTTGTCCTTCAACGCGATATAAATAAATATCTTTCGGATCTTCGGATGAAAGTTGAACTTTTCTTTCACTTATGTCTGGTTGTGTAATGGTCGGTTTAGTTGGTGCTGTTCGATCTTCAAATGAATAATCATATGAATATTGATTTGATGTTCGTTGATATAAATAATAAATAGTATTCGCTAAAACTTTTCGTTCATCTTCTGTCGAAGAAGCATCACTATGACCTGTTTGAATCATTGCTGTGTTACGATATGTCGTCAAATAATAATGTGGATTTCCATATCTGATATCTGAATAACCCGAAAGGCTCCATGCATAGTTTTCTGCTTCTTCAAAACTTCCGACATCAAAGTTATCTGGTACATCACCTTCTTTGGTTGTACCTAATTGCATCCAAACATCACCAAATGCTGCATTATCACATGTATGTGTTAGTGGAATAGTTAAAAGATTTTCTTGATTAATTGTATGTGGAAATTGTGTCAATAATCCTGTCTTTTGAACTAAAACTTCTTGTGACCAATGACCCCAATGTTGATCAATGGTACCATCAGAACATTTTTGGAAGCCATTGACATTGTCGTGTTCCAAGCTTAATTCCAAACATATCTGCAATTCGCCCAAGTCCTACTTCATTCCCAAATTCAGATCCTATGACATCATGTCCAATAAGAACTCCATAGCCAAGATTAATATATTCCTTAACACGTTCAACTGCTTCATCACTGAGATATTCACGTCCGTTAGCATCCCATGTGCCAAAAACTATTACATCATAATTACGCATCTCGTCTAACATGATTTTTTCAAATTCTGCTGTTGTTTTCGGTGTGACTTTAATGATTTGTTCTTTTGTATAAGGATTAAGACCATATGCATCAAATGGAAAATGTCCTTCATAATCGTAATAACCACCTTCCATCCAAACTTTTAAAGAAGCTGACCTCTCTGTTGTAAGAGTAGAACCATCTTTAAAATAGAATGTTACTCGAGGAATAGTAATTCCAGAACTTCCAACAGGATAAACATTAAGAACTTTAACCTCTTGTGTTGTGTTATAATCAAATGAACTTACAGGAAGCCAATTAATTCCATTGTCAATCGATGAATATACTGTATAATATACATTTTGAGTTTGATGGAAACCAGTCCAGTTTAATATCGCACGTGTTCCATCGAAAGTAACATTAAGTTGGATTTTATCGGTATCAGAATCCTCGGCACTGATAAGATATAGTAAGAGAAGGCTGAACATTGATATGAAAAGAAAAATTTAAGATCTCACCTGCTCATCCCAGAATTTTTAGGCTGTAGGAAATAACGCTGTGAATATTGAATATGCGCTCAATTTTGTTAGTACAAAAATTTAACCTTTATTGAAATTTTTCAATTAATTTCGTAAACAAGAAGCCGATAAGCTCTGATATTCCGGAACAAAACGAACCCATTTTTTCTGAGTAACTTAACCTGTTAGTCACAAAACTCTCCACATGTGACGTCATCTTTTGTTTTCTCTCTATTCTTATACGAAAATTTAAAATATTCATATCAATCCACAATATTTATTTGATCATCAAAAAGAAAACAACATCATTTCTTTTTGTTCGACGACAATTCCCAAGAAACAAGCCTCACAAACGGGCACTTGTTTCGTTTCAGATATTCCGGGCATTATCACCTTATGTGTCAAGCAATTTTTACACACCACATATCCACAAGCTCTACAATGATGTCTTCTTAAGAACATAGCGAATTGTGTGTGGCATATCATGCAATTTGGGGCCTCATTATCAGGTATCCAAATTGGTGCCATTCTTAAATCGGAAGGTGGGGATCCAAGCTACAGCAAATAACGCTGTGAATATTGAATATATTCAATTTTGACCTCCAAAAGATTAATCACCTTTGAAATAATTCAATTGATTTTCTGTGGTTATAGCGCTGACTGTTATCATCTACCAGAAAGGGACAGGCCAAAGACCTAAAAATTAAAAAGTAATTACTGATCAAAAATTATCGTATCATAATAACAGAGATAATGATGTTTTACAAGTGAGTTAAAACAAAAATAGAAATGTTTCTAAGCCGAATTCTTTTTGATTATGATCTCATTAAAATAAAAAAAAAAATCATTTCAATATTAAAAAAATGATTTCTTTAAAATTTATCATCCAAATCAAGTGAAAATGTGGCTAAATACAACGCATCCTACATAATGAAGAATTTTCAAAAGAAATAATTAAAAAAAAAAAACGCCAAAAATGTATTAAAGTATAAAACTTATTACTCCATCACATCCAACATAATGTAAATACTAAATCAGACCTAAATATTTGCATACATCTGATATCAAAAAAAATGAATATTTTCTTCATTTCCATTTTGTACATTTAATCTTTTTTTGCTTTTGTACATGAAGCTTGTTTATGTGAATTTCCTTGTAACAAAATAATTTTTTTTTAAATACGTTTAATGATCTTTTCTTTCATTTAAGGATATGAACCTTCAACTATAAAAATTAAAGTATTTAACAGCTTCACATAGTGAGAAAACTTCCACACACGAACTACAATTTCTTCACAACATCCGAAAAAAAGTTTTAGAATTTAAGAATTTTACACACGTAAACTTTTCAAAATACTACATGAAAATTTGACTTTGTTTTTTCGTAACATCGCTCAGAATATCCACCAAATGTTCCTGGAAGCTCGATGGAGGTGTTATAACCAATGACTCGAGTAAGTCAGAGGGCGTAAGACTTCTTCTTGCAAATGAATAATTTGCATCGCATACAATTGCTCCGTAAAACATTACTTTGCGTTCTGTTATATCTGTTGGTATTTCACCTACCTTAAAATTAAAATGATCGATTTTTTTCGTACTTGCGAAAAAATCAGATTTCATTACTTCTTCTATTGAGAGGCGTTTTCCAGGGTTAACGCATAACATGCCTCTAAGGATAGAAACTATAGATGGATCTGTGTTGTTTGGAATGACCAAAGGTCTATTTTTAACATTTTGTATAATTTCAAATACATTATTTCCAGTAAATGGAAGGCGCTTGAAAAGAGTTTGGAAAAGTGAAACTCCCAGAGACCATACGTCTTCCTTAGCCGGGTCAAGTTCGTCTTGAGTGTAATCTGAATCATTTAATGCTTCTGGAGCTTGATAGCCTGGAGAACCGACAACCATAGCTGTACTACGAAAGCTATGCCCCAAGCCAAAATCAGCTAAATAAGCGTGGCCATCACTACGAATTAATATATTTGATGGTTTAATATCTTGATGAACAATACCATTTGAATGTAAACATAATACAGCTGAAAGAATCTGCTTAAAAATGTATTTGATTTCATCGATAGTAGGCGACTCCATTTCGATAATCTTTTGGAGTGATCCACAATCTGCATAATCTAAAACAAGATAAACCATATCTGTAGACTCAACATGTAATGCTTCATGGAGTTTTATAATGTTTGGGTGTATCATTTTCCGCATTGCAGAGATTTCCCTTTCCAATTGTGAAATCCCTGCTTCTATGTGTTGAAGCTTATTTAAATTGAAGCTTTTAATTGCATAAAATTTTCCCTCTTGGGTATCTTTTGCGAGGTATACTTTTGAAAAAGAACCTTCACCAATTTTCTGAAGAATCAAGTATTGATTTACTTGTTTTAAAGGACGCTCTTCATCATCCCCGCACCCAATTGAATTTGTCATCCTAATGAAAGGATCGCGAAATAGAGGAGGTTTTGCTTGCATTAACGAGTGTGGGTTGGCCAAAATCTCTACGAAATTTGAATTCATTTATCAGTGTTTTCAGTTAACGATACCACCTCCTAAGCCGGTCGTTATTAAAACAAAAATTTTCAAGGAATGAATCAAAATCAATCATAAAAAATCTAAAATATAAATATACTTTATTTATGAATTCTAGAATAATAAAATTATAAATAATAATAAAAAATGGAATACAAAAATTTTGGTTTTGTCTTTTTTGTCCCCTCACATGTTCCTACTTTTTGAATTTGTGTAAAGTGACCACTTGAATTGAATAATTAATTAATTTCTAATCCTCTGAGGAATACAAAAACCTGGATAAGAAATCATTCGGCAAAATTCTAACAATAAACAAGATTATTTTAGAGTGTATCTCAAAATAACTTTCTCATAAAGGTTGCAGAATAAGATTTTTTTTAAAGTAAATAAGTAATTACTTAATATGCAATTTATCAATATCAATATTTTTTAAAATGGTAAACAATTTCCCTCTTGGAGATAACTATTATTCTAAATATTTATTTTTAAATTAATTTTCATAAAAAAAATCTTGAATTTACATTTTATATTTATATTCAGCAGAATTAAATTTATTCAATACAAGATTTAAAGAGAAACATACTTGTTTTATTTAATACTTTTAATATTTTTAATTCTTAATTATAAATTAATGATGGAAATTTATTAAAAATATTATATTAAAAATTCTTTTTTGGTTTTTCGTTCATGCTTTATTCTGGTGATTTTATGCTTCTAACTAAAATAAATAGAAAACATTACAACCAAGAACATCCGAATAAAAAATTCACTTCATAAAAAACATGTACGTTTAAAATAAAATTTTGGATGAGAAAAAGAAAATTTGGTAATCAATTCAATCAAGATGTTTACTCAGTTGATGATATGCCATTTCATAGTGAATCAGATGGTTCATCACAATACTTTGAAAATATTATGATTAGAAAAATTACTCCGAATGAAAAAAATCAATCTTTGACAAAAAAAAGAATAGAACCCAAACAAATTGATGATGCTGTGGTTAAGTCATTAATACGATTATGTAATTCGGTTCAAGAATGTTTTGCGCTAGATCATCAAACAAAAATTGTGGAAAATAAAACCAAAGAATTACGCTCATCTCAAAATATGCGACAAGAAAAAGTCAATCGGCTTAAGAAAGAAAAGGTACAAAACGAAATTCAAACTAGGAAAAAAATACGTGAAATGAGAATAAAAGGAAAAGTTGAAAAAAGAATTCAGAAAGCAATGTTAAATACAAAACAAGACATAAAAGAAATGAGAGAAGAGCGAAAGAAGAAAGAGGAGAACGAAATGAAAAATTTGGAATTTGCAGAATATGAACTAAATAGAATAATAAATCTCGAAAACGAAAGAGATGAAAATAGAATAAACAACAAACGAATACGCAACAAAGCAATGGCAGAACAAAAAAGACGTATCTGCAAAGAAAATGTTGAAAATTCCGTTACTTCAATAAGGAAAAATTTGGACATCATAGATTCTGCGGTTGATGCTGCTCTGAGTCGTCGTCTAGCCAAAACTAAGAAACTTGTTTGAATTTATTTAAAAAAATGTTTGCACTATAAATTTTTGTTTTTTAAAATAATGCTAAAAACATTTTTAATGTTCGCTAATTATATCCAACAAAGAAAATCTTTTTTTGATAATTTGGGTTGAAAATAAAATTTATTTCACATGACATTTCTTGTTCGAATTGCCCTTTAAGGGTAATTTTGAGACAGATGGTCAGCCTTTTTATCCCATGGCCGAAAAAGAAGCTGCTGCTGCTCCAGCTGAAACCAAGGTTGAAGAAGTAAAGGAAGAAGAAAAGGTCGAAGAAGTCAAGGAAGGCGAAAAGACCGAAGAAACTAAGCCTGAAGAACCAGTTGCTGCTCCACGCAAAGTATCACGTGCCGAAAAGAAGATGAAGGAAGCTCTCCTTAAGCACAACCTCAAGCCACTCGAAAAGGTTTCAACAGTTATGATGAGAAAGGGTGCCCAAATAATGTGGACATTCGCATCACCAGATGTCTATTTCATTGATGATGTTTATATCGTTTTCGGTGAACCACAAATGCAAGACCCAGGCGCAAAGGCTGTTGAACAACTTAGAAGCTCTGCTGCTGCTCAAGAAGCTGCTCCAGCAGAACCAGCTGCCACTGTTGTTGAAGATGAACAAGAAGGTGAAGTTGATGCCACAGGTCTCAAGGAAGAAGATATCAATACAATTATGCAACAATCCAATGTTTCCCGTGCTCGTGCTGTCCAAGCTCTCCGTGATGCTGATGGTGATTTGGTCACAGCCGTCATGAACTTGGCCTTATAAGTAAAGCCAAAATGAATTCATTATTCATCATAATTTTAATCTTTATTTTTCACTAAGTTTGTTCTAGTAAACTTCACAATTATTTCTTTGAAATATTTCATTGGCTTTGTTTGAATTTAAATCAATAAAAAATGTCTGGAACAGGAAGACCAACATACAGAAACAGGAAAGGGTCAGCAAACCCAGCAGCAGCATACATACCAACAACGCATGTTATGGCACGAGATATGCCTGGTCATCTCAAAATTAAAACGAGAGAAAAAAAAGTTTTTAATAGAGAAGAATTACAAAAAAAGTTAAAAGCCCTTGAAGGAGCAAAAAACAACTTTGAAGAAGTAGGAAATTTCGAAGATGAAGATGCAGATGAAACAGAATCAAGTTTTTCTGATGATTCTGATTCTGATGATGATAACAACGCACTTCTAAATGAACTCAACCGTATCAAGAAAGAAAAAGCTGAAGAGGAAGAACAAAAACTTAGAGATGTTCAAGCTCAAGCGCGTGCACAATTTACGGCAAATCCATTGATGGATCCTGAATACTCCATGAACCAAAAGTGGACCGAAGAATCTGTTTTCCAGAATCAAGCTGTTAATGAGCCTAAAGAAAACAAGCAATTTGTTAACGATCTAATCAGAAATGATTACCACAAGAAATTCCTAAGGAAATATCTAAGAGTATAAGGATAGCTTTAAGGTTATGTAAACATAATTATTTTTTTATAAAAAAACAAATTTTATCCAAAACATTAACGGTCTCCGGGAAACCGTTAAAATACGTTATTTCATCCAATTGTAAATTTCAATTATTTGTGTTACTGCTGAGCAATTGTATTTGTTTTTTAAAGATTTCAGTAGCAGTTATAAATGCACTATTTGTAAATTGAGCTTTTATTTCTTGAAACCATTGCCTGAGCTCAGGTGGGATTTCTATTTTAAAATTCTTATATACGTTCATAGCAGAAATGCAAGCAATTACTTGCGGAGGAACTTTGAAAAAATCAACAGTTGGAATAAATGCGGAAGCAATTTTCTCAAGATTCATTTTGAAATCAGAATTTTCTTTTTCTCCACTAAAATTAACATGAGGATAAACATACTCTTTGAGGTAGAAAAATGGAAGGTCAACATCAGTTTCGTAATTAAGACATTCAAGAAAATCAAGTTCGCATTTTGTTACTAATTGTTCTTCTTCATCTGTGATTTTGTCTCTTGTTCCAATATCAAGAAGTTGAAAAATTTCTACAAGGTGAGGCTCACTGAAAATACCATTGGCTAAATATTCTTGACACCCACGAACAAATGAGATAAACAAATCTCGGATATCGCATCTTACTTCATTGTTCTTACAAGAAATTAAGAACGCAGTAATAACGAGAATATATGTATCATATATAACGTGATTTTCTGACAATATGTATTTTTGTAATAAAATAAATGCGCTAGAAATACAAGGGTCAACATCAAGTGAATAACTATATCTCATACGAAGCATAACAAGCCATGTTGCCTTGCAATGATCTCCATCCCAATTCATGAGTGCTGATGCAATTTGTTTCGAAAAGGAAATTTTCTATTGTTACATTAATTTCAATATAATTTGATCGCAATTAACGTTCCTTGAAAAAAATTGTTGGAATTTGATGAACAAAATTTTATTTATGAACTTAATAAGTCGTTGTTACCAATGACTTATTATTCGCCTGCATTTTAGTCGTTTTATTTTTTTTTTGAATTAATGAATTTCAAATTTTATAATCGCGCTTTTAGACCACGAATTTCAATTTCACGCTCTTTGATCATTTGCATTAGTTTTACATATTGTGGGAAATTGCTTAAATTATTTTGAATTTCTTCTTTTAAGCGTGCATTTTCTTCCTCAATCTGATCAGTAGAATCAGATATTGTTTTACTTGAATTCACTAATACATGAGTAGTTGGTTTGGATGCGTTTTCGGTCTTTGGAGCTGCTTCCATAACAGATTCTGGATCTTGAATCAATGATTGACAAAAATCATGAGCATCTTTGAGTCCTTTTTCTTCCTCAAGCTTGTGAACCAAAAGGTCAATTGAAATTCCTTTCTCCTTTGCTTGCAAAAAAGCATTTCTAATCAAAACAACAATAGTATCTCTTTGATGTTCAAGTTTCCTATCCATAATATTTTCTATAAAATCAGGTACATCGCCAAGAGCATCAATAATTTGACTTCCAGTGTATGTATCTTCTTGAGTAATCCTTGAGTCAAGAAGATCATTTAATTCATCTGTAACTTCGCTTTTAGTTGATTTTCTATTTGCCTTTTCGAATTTAAGAAACTCTATTAATTGCTTTAAATGTTCTTGATTAATTTTGGAAAATTCGGAATCCATTTTGTTTTTAACAGACTCTGTTCGCAATGGGAAATTGTAAACGTTATGGAAAGAAAGAAAAATCAAATCTCATTTGCTCATAAAAAACTTAAGAATTCCAATTATTTATACATTAAAAAGAACACAAAAATATTAAATTTAACAGATAATTTATTTATTAATTTCGATGGAATTGATTTTCCCGATACGTTGGAAGAGCTTATTCTAGATAAAAATCCAATAATATCATTCCGTAATTTTCCCGAGCTTCCTAAGCTTAAGAGCCTCTCATTAGTTAATACACCAATATCTAAACTTCAAAATTTTCGCACATTTGCATTAATCGTTACAGGTGAAACATTAAAATTTCTAAATGGCGAAGTTGTCACATCCAAAGATTTATTAAATGCTCGCGAATTTGGTTCAGGTGATACCAATGTATCCGATATCAGAAACCTTTTGATCAAAGGATTTATTCCCAAAAGTTCGAATATCAATCGCAAATCAATACAAACGCATTTACAGCAAGTCACAGAAGCTCAAAAAAATGATCCTCCATCTGTTCAAATCACACGATTTCTTCGATTTTTAGGTTATGACAACACAAACATTCGTTTTTATCTTCGCGAATACTTTTCACCTTATTTACGTACCAAATCTCACAATAAACCACCAAAAACCAAAAACAAATTAATGATTCAATACGAACGACAGCAAGAAATCATTGACACACTTGCAGTACAACTTCAATCTCTTTATTCCGGCGACGAGATAATGAGTGAATATGAACGAATGGTATCAATAGATGGAAAAGAACTTATTGAAAACGCGGAAATTCTTCGTAAAATGGAAACGAAAAATGAAACAAATGAAGAAGAAGAAGAAATTAATGAAAACGATTACTATGAAATGAGAAACGCATTGATGGAACTATTGGACATGGAAAGAGGCGCAAGCGATGTGGAAATTATCCAGAAATTAAACGAAATGAAAAATAAGAAAATTGATTCAGGTGAAGAAAATTATAATGGAGAAGAAGAAGAACTAAAAATGGAAAATTTTGCGTTCGAAACTGAATCAATTGATTTAGTTAGCAACGATTCAGAGAAAAATGAATCGATCGATTCAATTGATGAAAATATATTGGCAATAACAAATAATTTGGGTTATATATAAGAAAATTGCGCAAATGATTGTTGTTGTTAAATAATAAATGTTTGAGATAGTAAATATGTGTTTATGACTTTTTGGAGAAGAATTCTTCTTTTATGCATTAGAAGTGATGCAATTGGTAAGGATATGTTTGTCTAATTTTTGATCTTTTTATTTAATTATGTTAACTAATTAAATAATATATTTTATCTATAAAACTTTTTACTTGAAAAATAACTGTTTAAATTTTTTTGTTACTTTTTTTTATGAAAATTATGAAAAAAATGAAATATACCAAATTTATAATATAATGAGAATTATAAGAAAGCATTTGATGTTATAATCTTAAAATGAATGGAAATTTATACTTAGGTAATAAATAATCCAATAAAATGTGTACAATTGATATTTAAAGGCATAATAATCTATCCTTGAATAAGTTCCCATAACAAAGGTAAATGAGGCTATTTAAGAAAAATATTATCAATTAATTTAAATTAAAAAAAAATTAAACAAAAACAAAGAAAAAAATTTAAACAAAAACAAAAAAATTCTCAAAATTATGATATATAAAGTTTTACCATACATGACAATATGGATCTTATAAAATTTACATGAAAGTTCAAATTCTTAATATTGATGTTTTAATCATTCCATAAAAAAAATATTTTGTAAATAATACTTATTCTAAAAATGAAAATGAATTATTATATAGATTTTATTAACACATAAATTTATTTCCAGTTTATCTTATGTATATCCATTTCAGTGAATGGCAAATTGCAAAATGGACAATTTGATGTATTAATGCACTCTCCGCAAAATGTATGACCGCAATTAATGATAATTGTATCTCTTACACGCTTATTGCAAATTGAACAATATTTCAGTTGACTATGAAAATTATTCAATTTTTTAATTTCAGATATATTCGATTGTTTCTCTGATTTTAGCTCTTTAATTTTAGAACTCAACAATGAAATATTTTGTTTACATTCTGAATTTATCTTCTTTTGCTGTTCTAATCTTTCTTTTTCCCATATCCAACCAGCCGCCTTTTCATTAAAGGTCGATACGACTTTTTCAATTTGGCTTGGAAAAAGTTCAATGTCTGGGGCACCCGAAACGACGGTTAAGTTTTTATTTAATGTTTCAGAAACGTTTTTTTCGATTACTTCTTTAGATGTCATACATTTTTGTGCCAATGTTGATACAGATGCACGTAACTCATTTACTCGAGTCATGTTAGTTGAGTTAGAAACTCTTTTAAGTGAAAATTGCCTAATTTTTTCTTCGAGATCTTTTTGATATGATTCCAAAGATTCGATTTCTTTTTGTATTGACGTTTGATTTGTATGAAGAAGATTATGAACTTCTCTCATCAATTGTGTAATTTTATTAATGTCATCTGTTTTCGAAATTTCATTAAATTTTCGAAATGATGAATTAATAAAATTAACACTTTTAAATTTGTCCATAGGTTTAAAGTTATTTGAATTCTGTGCTAACTTTTCAAATAATTGTAATTTAGAAAGATCCATAGAAGTTGATTTATCTTCTTCAAGTAGTGAATATAATTCTTCGTTGCCAATTTGGGGTACAAAAAAAGAATTCTGTAGAATAAGACCGATAGATTTGAATTGATCGAAAAGCTCTGAAATTTGATGCTTGAGATCGAATAGGTTTGTTCGGATTATTGGGGTGAACTTTGAGATGAAGTCTTGGAAACTTCGATATTCCGGATTATCGCGGATTATATCATATGGAAGATTTGATATGTAATCTGACTTAAGGAGATTGGATTGTTTTTCTTCAATAAGCATATTATAAAGCTCTTGATATGTTTTATTAACATCTGATAAAGTTGTTTTAAGTTCTGACGTAATTGATTCTTGCTTCATGGAATATTGAAGATATGATAACGAATATGTGTCTGGTATGTAATCTCGTATTATTTCTTTATTTATGAAACTTAAATTCCTGGAAAACTTGATAAAATATTTCTGTTCAACCGGATCTGCAATGCAAACTTTGTCACCAAATTTATGAATCACATTTGGAAAGCTATTTTGGAATTGCTGAAATATATTTGAATTTTTTTGAATAATAATTTGATCAAATAAATTGTGCATTTCTTGAATTGCTTGTATAACGTTTGAATTGGGATTTATATTTGAAAAATATTGATTAAGAAAATTATAATATTGTTTTAACATCGAAGAAAAATAACTGTTTTCTTGTAACACAGGAAGAATATTTACATCAAGAAAAAAATCTAATTGCGAGTTGTTGCTTTTAATTGTGTCTTGGACTTTAATAAATGATGTTAATAAAAAAGATGATAAATTTTGTATATATGCTAGAAGCGATGCGGCTTCGGAATTATTTTGATATTCTTTACATTTTTGTTCTTCTAGCTCTTTTATTCTACTGTTGATTTCTTTGGAACAATTCTCTGTTTGATGGTCATCCATTTGCAATAACCGATTTAACCGTTTATCAAAAAAAAAAAAAAAAAACAAAGAAAATCATCTAGTAAATACAAATAGTTTTCTCATATCTCCCCTTTCTTTTGGCTGCCTTTGTAAGATAAAGTTAAATGAAATAAGAAAAACTTATTACCAATATTTTGTATCAAAATTAAAATTTTCATTTTTGTTTTGGATCATGGAGGCAATAAAGGGTATGTTATGAATACAAAGTTATCTCATACTATTAAGTTAAAGTTAAATTAACAAAATTGATGAATGTGTGGATTTAACGTGCTCCTATAGTCAGATTTTTCTCATTTCTTTTGTTTCCAAATTTGGAAATATTTTTTACGAATAACACCTTTTAAAACAACTCAAGACAAAAAAAGAAGGATATATTTATTTTAATTGAAAATAAAGAATTATTGTTCTTGCATATGTTCATTGATGTTTTCTCGAATCATGGTTGAACTTAATATTTGTCCACTTCGATTATTAATAAGGGGTATTACATAAAAAGGTATCGTTTGCAAATGGTTTTGCTCTCGAACTTTGTTTACATATGTACCACCGCTGTAAGTTTCTTGAGAGAGGATTAGCAATCCAACTTCGTCGCTAGTTCCTGCTGGTCCTGCTGCATCCTCAATCGCTCTGATATCAATAATTAAATTTTCATTTATCTTGTAAACCAAATCTAGAACATTAGAAGCTCTCTGGTGGAAAGGTTGGATAAGGTTGTTGAGTTTCTTTTTGGAAGTTTGATGGTTAATTCCAATAATAATTTTAGACTCAGCTAAAATACAAGATGCTGTAATAAGCAAACGATGACCATAGTGAATGTGATCAAATGTTCCGCCAAAACAAGTAACTTTTACTTGGTCTACATCATGAATTTCAAGACTAATTGTATCAAGTTCAAATTCATTTGGAAAATTAATGGATTCCTTTGTTCGTGGTATTATGGTAATATTTGATTCTGGGAAATTTTGAAATGCATAGTTATAGATATAAGCAATTGTTGGAATAAGTATTTTTGGGTGGCATTTTGTTGAGGCCAATTCTACATCCTTTGGCTCCTTGCTGCTTAAAATATTGTCCAATAATTTATTTTGGATTTGGATTTGCGTGTCTGATATGACTTGGAAAGGGATGGACTCCATCTGTATCGGTCAAAGCCGTTCAATTCAAAAAGAAAAAGTTCAATTTCCGCATTGAAAAATTTTTGTTGCGGCAAAATCTCATCCTTCCATCACTCAGCCATAAGTCGAAACACTAAAATCAAAAATTGCTTCCTGAAATAAAGGTAGCACAACATAAAAAATCTTATAATAATTTTTCTCTTTTTCATTTGATCTAATTAATACTTTTTTTTAATATATTATATAATACATCATCACTTTGCTAAACAAATTTCATATAAAAGATCATAAACGCATGTGTACAGATTTTATTTAAATGAATTTTAATGCAAAAACAATAAATCTTTGTTTGCAAATACTTACCTTCTTATGTTGGTTTAAAACATACAATAATTATTCATTTTTTTTTTAATAAATTTTATTTGAATGTAAAATATGTTTCATATCTGTTTTTACTATAAAAAAGATCAGTAAGGATTTGAAAAAATGAGGAATAAAATGCAGTTGCCATAGGGTTTATGGTTAATTTTTTGCTGAGAGTTTAAATTTTAATCTCAGAAATAAATCAATGTTTGTTGTTTTTGAAGATTTTGTCAGATTCATTCAAAAGTATTCAAAAAGTGCTAATAATATCGGTTTTGCAATCCGACAAATGACAGAAATTTGTTGGACGATGAAATTACTCACTGAAAAAATTTTTACCATACAGAAAATTTCTTGAAATTTAGAAATATTCAAGACAAATTGAAATTTTTCAAATGACAACCCACCAAATTGCACAATTCGGCGTAACAATTCAATGAGAAACCGAAAATCGCCAACAAACAGGAATTCATTCAACCATTTTATTGATACAAACAATCGGAATATTACATAAAACTATACAGGCGTATGAAGTTGGTTGAGCAAATTACTGATTTGATAGAAATCCAAAGGATCAAATTGCTGATCATTCCTTTTTTCTTCAATTGAAATCTGATTTTTCTTCACATCTTTCCTTTGCAAATATGAACTACTTTTTGTTATCATTCTTCCACAATAATAAAAGTCTTCTTCTGATTTTTCATTAAGTTTTAACGATTTAATTTTCCTTATAATAGAATTCCATCGATTTTTAACATTGTTAATTGATCTATTTTGGAAATATTTGGAAATTATTGTCCATTTTGGACCATATTCATTATATTTTTCAAATAATATTTGATCTTCATCCAATGTCCAAGGTGAACGATTAACGTTTGGCGATAAATAGAATTTCCACCTTTCTCTACATTGCCTAGGAGTCCTAGTTTTTATTTTAAATGAGATTAATTCCCAGTTTTTTGTTCCATACTGTTGGACAAGCTCAATCAGGCTTTGGTCTTCTTCATATGTAAATGTTTTTCTTTTTTTCTTTAGTTTTGGTTTTACTTGTTGCTTGTTACCATTGGTCTTCATTTGCAAAGTAAACTTTTTTTGAAAAACTTTCCCTCTTGAATTCGATTTTGAATTACAAACTGTTTGGATTTGTGTTGTATTCTGGATTTTCAAAATGCAAGTTCACTTAACCGTCCATAAGCACTGGCAAAAAAATAAAAAACTCTTTATCTTTCCATACTATATCTGCTAGAGAATTTTCACATAAATAATAATGGACTACTACATATTGTGAATAAATAGATGTTAAATTTTGATGTATATTCACGTGGTCTTTCGAAATTTGAGTTTCGAAAATCATTTTAACTCGTTTGATAAACGTTCCGTGCACTGAAAAAGTTTCGAAACCCATTCATCGTTCTGAGTTACCCAGAATGCACATCTTCCACACAGAAATTTTGACAAGTTACAATGAACCGATCAATTTTCAGTGAATTTACCCACATTGGCTTCCCAAAAAAATGACGAAAACTCTAATTTTAGGGATAAAATCAAGATTTGGACGACATTATACACTTTCACTAATTAATCAAATATAATTCACCAATTTAAACAATATCAACACGATTTATGGTAAAAATAAAAAATTTAGAATCGACATTAACATAACATTTATTAAATCATTTGTGCGCCTTATCCATTGCCTTTAACTTTTTATCTATTTTTTGTTGGAAAGCGCCGTCTACGTTTGCCTTTGTTTTCCTGAATGACTCCAACGCTGTTTTTCCGTACTGTACACCGATCTCATCGAATTGTCCTCCGATTCCGAATGCGACCTTTTGTCTGTTTGTTAGCTCCTCACCGATACCGAACTTCTTCTTGTTGGCTCTTTTCTGTCTTCCTCCGCGTGTTTTCTTGTTTTCCAATCCGGGCACAGGAAGCGGGCGAATATATTTCGGTGTCTTATTGTTCATCTTTTTGTCGAGGCGACTCGTAAGTTTCATTTTCACTTGTTCGCCATAAGAACCGTCAGCGTAATTTCCAGATGCATCGACGCGACTAACAAGTGCGACTTTATTACAGAGATCTCGGAATACAGAGTCTCGAAATTCGGGCGTTGTGTCTTGTACGACTTCGCATTTATATAAAATGCCTTGGTAATTGTTGGTGCTTCGACTTGAGAAACCTTGAAGCCCGACTTTTTTGGAGCCAAACATCTTTATGTCGCACGCAGGTGTACACGAGAGCTGGCGAAGACCTCCTGCATAAGAAATAAGGTGCGCAGCTTTCTCAGATCCAACTAATGCACAGAGATTGGGTGCAAAATGTGATGCAACAGTGGTGGAAATGTTTGATAACTCATTGCTGATTTCAGATGATACAATTTGGAGATCACATGCTGCAAAAAATGAGGGATTTGTGATTTCAGGACCGAGATTTGTGGTGAGGCCTAAACTCAAAGAAACAATTTGTTGTTGTGTGAGATAGTTACAAATTTCTGTTTCTTCAATTTTGTCGTGATTAGCTAAAAATTTGGCAACTCTGGCATAATTTTCAAAATCTGGTACGATAAGTTTAAGTTCAGGAAATCGAGATGAAAATGCAGAACATATAATTTGATGGAGTTTTTTCCTTTGCCTATAAAGCTGAGATACTTTCTGAATGGTTAAAATTGCTGTATCGATATCTGTTGTATTATCATTTTGATATTTCTGAATTATCGTTTTAAGGGATTCAAGATTCATTTCATTTTGTATTTGTTGTGTTTGCTGTTCGATTTCCATCCCAAATTAAGTTAATTGGTTGCTTAAACGGCCGAATTTGGGGTGTGCCAAATAAACCGTTTGTCAACGGTTTGAGTTGGCCGTCCTTTTTTGAAATGGCTAAGAGAAGCAATACATCTGCTCACAACAGAAGTCACCAATGGCACCGCAATGGTATCAAAAAGGCCAGGAATGTTCAACTTTGGTTCACAAAGGGAATGAACAGCAAATTCCTTCGTAATGTTAAGCGTGCCAAAGCTGGTTTAAACAAGAAGAAGGAAAACAAAGAGTGAATTTCTTGAGTGACATAAACATCCCTTTTTTAGCAATTTCTTTTTTTTTTAAGTAATATTTATACATTTTCATATCATTAATATTTTCAACATCTTTACGTGTCGCAAAAAATAAGGTATTGCTTCGCTATGGTTTATGTTTTTTATGGACAAAGAATGCCTTGGTTATTGGAAATGGAGGAACAAAAGTTGAAAAGTTTTTTCGTCCGTTAATTGCAAGTTCAGATTTGAGCAGTGAGCAAAATCTTTCACCTGTACCTCATTTAAATCCCAAACATTTGACATTGCCTCACTCAACCCTATCTAATCAAGATTTTAATTATCATCGTATTGGAAATGATACTGATCATAAAATTACAAGATCCAAATCTTCAATTAGAAGTCTTTTTCAAGCATACAATGGAATTCATCAGCTTTTAAAAGATCTTGAATTTTCTACTTCAATGTCATTGATTCCTGAGCAGACTGAATCAAAATTTGAACATATGTCTCCAATTCAACTTGAGTTACTCCTTAGAACCGCAATCAAAAAGATCATTAAAAAGTATAACAACTTACCTCAACAAATTGAATCTGACTTTCAAATCAAAGTTACAAATTATTGTGAAGAAGTTGCTCAAATTGACCAAAAGATCAAAGACATTCAACTTGAACGTAAGCAAGTTGAAGAAGCCAATCAAAAGTTATCACAAATAATAGAAACCGAACAAATATCCAAAAATAATATGTTATCCACCATAAATGAATTAGATTCTCAAATTAAAGAGCTTAGGCAACAACAGTTACATGAAACGGCACAACTCAATAGTCAAATTCAACAAGTTCAACAAAACATTCGAAAGATCAAAGCACAAACGACAATTAAACAACAAAAAAATGCGCAAAAAACGCGTGAAATCAATAAGCCGATTCCGAAAAAGTATATAAATATGTCCAAAGAAGATAAAGAACTTAAGAAAGAGATAAAAAATCTACAAATTCTTCTTGAAAAAGAACGAAGCGAACATAATTTTACCAAAGAAGAACTCACTTTCACTAACAATGAAGTTGAACAAGCCAAAGAAATAATAAACACATTAAAACATTGTCGTAGTAAACAAAACATTAATTCAACAAGAAACATTAATAAGGAATTACGAAATTATATTGAGAAACAAAGAAAAGATTTTGAAGCAGAACTAAATGCGCAAATAAAGAAAAACAAAGAGTTAGAAAAGCAAAAAGCGAATCTCGAAGAAGAAGAGACAAATTTACAGAACTATTTGCAAAGTGTTCTGAGAAAAATTAATGCTCAGTCGCAAAAGTTGCCAACATTGGCTTCTATACAATTGTATTACGAGAACGAAAGAAAAGAAGAAAATTCACATCGAAAAAGCCAAAAGGACACGCAAAAATTGTTAAACAATTATACAAAATGATTTGGCTAACAAGAAAAGTGGTAATTGCACTAGATAAAAAATTGTTGAATTATGAAAAATAAAGTATAAATATTATATTATGTGCTTGATAAGATTTATGATGAAAATCAGAATGAAAAACTAAACGCATTAATCAGCATATATTATTTTCATGTTTTCCCATAATATAATTTTTATTATATATGATAAATTTAGAAATTTGTAGAAAAGTAAATTTTTTTAATTTATTTTTATTATTATTTATATATGTAAATTTGTAGAAAAGTAAATGTTTAAAGTCAATTCTAGTAAATTTTTAATATCAATTATAGAAAATAATATATAAAATTCATTTGCAATAAATCAGTATTTTAATCAATGCATAAAATTTTTATTTGATATTTATTTTGATTTTCAATATAAATCTCAATTGATTCTCTTTTTTCTGACAATATTTTGATTATTTTGCATTAATGATCAATTAATGCATTCATTTTATTATCTAAAATCAAATTCAAATTTATTTTTTTGCATTCTTCGATACCAGAATGTAATGATCGAGTTATATAGGAAATTTCTAACTGATCAAAAGGGAAACAGAATTCTATTATGGCGTATTCAAGTACAAATTTTCTTATTTTTTCTAATATTTCATTAAATAAATCATCTTTATATATTCTTTTTACCTCTTCTTTCTTTTTATTGAATAAAACAATATCTCTTCGATCATATGCTTCAGATATATTATAAATTGAATTAAATAAAGGATGAGAAGAAAATCTTTGAATTTCTGGTATTAAAAAAATTACACTTATCGTGTGCCCACATAATCGATAAGGCAAAATATGATAATGCTTGAATATTTGGCTTTCCATTATTTTGAAATATAGTATATAATTACTTAAATTTCATAGCAGCTTCTTTAGGTTTTTTCTTTCAACAAAGTAATTCCTTCTTTTTTTAAAAGTTCACAAATATTCTCTTCAGAAGCTTTATTATGACACTTTTCTCCCATAGATATCATTGTTTTTTTCTTCTTTGAAGGTTTAAAACTCATGCCTACATTAGAAGCTGGAACTGTTACTCTTGCTCCACCATGTGGTGGTATTTGTTTTACTGAGTTTAAAAATTGTTCTGTCGATTTGATAACTCTTTCATCATTTCCAGCAATTCTTGAGGCAATTCCTTCAAATAAAGACATCGTACTGGTAAATGATATTTTGCATTTCTGTGTGTTGGTTTCTTCTGAATTATAAATCAAAAGAAGTTCTGGTATGTCAGCATTATTCATTAAATTAATATTGTTATTCTTGTGCTTATAATTTACATAAACATGGAATACCAAATTCTGTCAAATGATAATAGCTACAATTATCTATAATTTTGTTAGTTTTATCTATTTCTTTTGCATCAAATAGCATACAAACATCTTTTAATTGATTCATTTCTTCATTTATATTTTCAATTGCTATTGTTCCTAATGAATTCACTTCACATTTTTCTATAATAGTTTTACCAGTTTTTCTAACTTTTGCAAAATGATTTTCCTTTTGCATTTCCGCCCAAATATCAAAAGATTCAAGAACAAGCAGAAGTTCTAAAATTTTATGATACATTAATTCCTTTTTGTTATCAAATGGACCTTAAATAAAATTGGTGGTTTAGATACCAAGAAGCTTGAAATCTTTTAATTTTCCCGGACTACATGCATTAATATCATCAATTAATAATTTTTAATGTTGATTTGGCTCTTTCTCTAATTTTGCGTCAATAATTTCAATAAATTGTTATTCTGAAATTTTAGAATGAATGAAATCATCAAAAGAACTTAAAATCCACCTTGAGTTATTTTTATATTTTCTCTAATATGCCTCTAACAAAATACTATTTTTGCTTTGGTTATTTCATAGAATGCGTTTGCCTGACATCTGTATCTATCCATTACTCCAACACTTACGCTTTTGGTGTATTTTAATATATCTTCATAAATTGTTTTAAATGATTCTTCTGTTCGATCTGAAATGCATGAAAATCCTAATATTAATGGACTTTTAAATTCATCCACGATTAAGATGGGTACAATATGCATTTCCTGGAAATTTGTGTACGAGATATCATCCATTATCCATATATCTATTGATAACTTTTCGAGAGTTTCATCTAAAGAAATTTTGTTTCTTTCTTCTAATAAAGTTTTTCTACTAATGTTATAAAATTGAATTGGATTAATCATAACATTAAGTTTAATCCTCGTCATACCAGGACTTAATCCTATTTTTCGTAACCCAATAATTTCATCACGAGTTTCTTTCGATAATAATTTTAATTTTCCATAGATTCTTTCATCTAGGGTATGATTATGTAACCAAAGGCCCTTATGAAATTTAATATTTTTATTTGTTCCTTTTAATATTAAAATAAGATTCGCAACAATAATTACCCTTATAAAGGGAGCAAATCAAATGTAGTTTTCGTTTCCCGTTTCTGTTAATTGAACTTCGAACAATATAAGGACACCTGATTTTATCGATTAAAAAAAGTAGCTTTTAACGAGCTTATCGATTTTATATTGAGATTCAAACCGTGGGCCAGCCCTACTTTGATTCATGTTTGGATTTGGAATGGGAACAGGAGGCAATGGCATGCCTATGGGCATGAATGCAGGACCAACGTTAATGCAAAATATATTCATTAGAATGCAAAACATGCAACAAGAAAATATCTGAGAACTGTGCAAAGCACTGTCATAATGGACATGATGTTGTTTTTTATTGTAAGGAAGATACTTATGAATGTGATGTGATAACCAACAAAAATGCTCTCCTTTTGATCACGAGAAAAATGAATCACACGCTGTTCATGAAACAGAAGTTCCACCATGCTTAGAATTTGATTCACTTCACTTTCTCACTATTGAAGAAGCATGTAAAAGTCAGAAAAGTCCCAAGAACAATTAATATTAGCTTACAAAGAATGATCTTGATACACAGTTGTTGCATTTGAAAAAGACTTAAAGATGGTTGATTCTGTTTCGTTTAGGAAATCAAATGCGTTCAATGGTGCCCTTCATCATTGTGGTGATAATCAAGTTGGTAATAGTTCAACTGATAAAGATGCTGAAGTTATTAGAATTGAACTTGCACGAATTCCATCGAATGTTAGATCACATGCAATATCAATTACAGCATTCCGTGGTCTTCCATTCACTGCTGTGCGCAAAGCTTTGAAAATTACTGATTTTTCTGATAATTATGAAATATTATACTTGGATTTATCAGCAAAGGAAAATAAGACTGCACTTTTCTTTGCACTTCTATATTGTGGTGATGATGGAAAATGGAAATTAATTCCTACAACAAAATACTTTGATACTAAAACTCCTGAACAATCATTTGGATTTACAAGGAGTTGGATGCTTCAAGATAACTTCATTGAGAAGATGCATGTTTATTTAGCTAAATAAAGTTTTCGTTTCTGATTTTTGTTCTATTTTGTATAGATTATAAAAAACATAAATTTATATATAAATTAAATCTTATGGTTAGGAAAAATGAAGAATGTTTATATCAACTCTTGTTTCGATATTTTTTTCAATTTTTGGTGAAGATAATGATTTGGTGTCAGTCGGAAAATTTTATTAAGATCATTAAAAAAAAATTTTGTTTAATATAGTGCTATCATTTAATTTTTAAAATGTAAATGTTAAATCTGATAAAACCCATTGTTGTTTGCACCTTTTTCCCTAAGCAATTGCTTTATTTCTCTGAAGCCTAACTGTTGAGCAATTTCAATGTGAAGTGCTGTTTCAAATTATTAAAACATATTCCAAATTATTAAAACATATATCAAATTATTAAAACATATTTTAAATTATTAAAACATATTTTAAATTATTAAAATGAATAGTTTTTGCATTAATATCAATTCCTTTATCGAAAAGTAATTTTACAATTTCTATATTTCCTGATTCAACTGAATATGTTAAAATTGTATTTGGAATTTGTTGATTTTCTATTACACTTTTTATTATAAATGTATTTCCTTTTGACGCTATATTTTCTATGATTTCATTATTTATTTTCATTCCTTCTTTTTCTAAAAACGAGAAGATCTCATAATTATTGAATTATATACATTTTTTTCCAAGATAAATTAAATTTTCTTCACTTAAATTACATTTACCTTGGTTTTCGATATTGGAATCCAATTTCGTAAAAGAAAGGAATGAAGATGAATTTTGGAAAGAAAACATTGAAGATGAATTTTTTCTGTCATTGGAAATTTTTCCAATTTTATTTTCATAAAGATAACGAAAAATATCATTTCGATGAAATTCGATCGCTGTTTCATATGCGTTTTCAAATGATGAATTGTTTTGTTCACATAAATGAATAATTTCTAAGTTTCCACCTGCAATTGCATATTTAGATGTATTTTTGATATTCGAATTATTTAATAATAATATTTAAAACATTTAATCGAACCAAAAAATGCGCAATAATCAATTAATGAAACATTTTCAGTATTAATAAATGAACATCTTTCATAAAGTGATGGTTTAATTTTTTGATTAAAGTCAAACTCATTATGTGACGATATTTCTTGAAGCTTTTCTAAATCATCATTTCGAAGTACTTTCGCAATTTCTAATGGATTAACTCCTTCTTTTACATATAGCATATGAAGTTTCCAATCATCTTTTGATAATTCATTAAGTGCTAGACATTTGTTTATTAATTTAATTTTTGTTTCTTTTGTTTTAAATTTAGAAAAATATAATGTGTTTATGTTCTTTACTGAAGATGGTTCAAGTATTTCTTCTTCGATCTTTTCAAGAAGGAAATATGATTCTTGCTTTTTTATCCCAAGTAAATATTTACAAAATATTTGAACAAGATTCGCTTCAGTTTTACTTTTTGCTTTTAATGTAAATAAATATTTAATATATGTATTAGCATTATGAGTTTGAGAAACAAATGCTGAAAATATAAGGGTGGAAACAAGAGAGTTAAATGTATATGGTAGCTTATCAACAAATAAATTAATTGTTGCTTGAACTGATGTTTCGAAATTTTTTTCGTTGAGATTGAAGACAATGGATTCTAATGATTTCGAGAGTTCCATTAACGAAATTATGTTTCATGTAAAGTTTGACAATCTTAATATACTATTTCTTATAAAAAATAAGAAAGATGCACTTGAGTTTATTGTAAAATATTGGGATCAATCTCTGGAAGTTATGGCAAGATATGTTGTCGAGATCAAAAAATAAACGTGAAGTGACATGAAATTATGATAAACCATTCAATAATTAAATTAACGTGCATACTTCACTAAAATTTTCAGGTGTCTGGGGCATGATAATTTTGTGGTTGAGGTTATTTTCAAAATGAGAATGTTTGTTCGAATACAGCTTGTAAATTAATATCATAAATTTTTTTTAAGAGGAAAGATATCATGATCAAACACATCATAATATCAAAAACGAATTCATGCAATTAAATTTGTTTAAAAAAACTTTCGGTCGTTTTTCAATTAAATCAAAATGATGTTTTCAACAAAGCGGCTTTAATGATATTTCGGACTAACGTTTCAATGGGATTCCAACAAAACATTTATGAAGTTGCTTTATTCTGCGTGAAGAATCTCGAAAGTTCTTTTATTTATGTGATGAAGCAGTCGTTTAAATCGCTGTCAAAATTAATTCAATACACGAACGAAATTCAAAACGTTATTCAGATCGTCATTCAAAATATTGTGGAATATTTGAATGACGATAGGTCAAAGAAGGAGTCTTATGAAAAAGTGACAGATAATGCTGTAGTTGCTTTAACCTATTCGTTTATTAAATACCCAAATTACCAACAAAATGATTTGCTTCATTTATGGTTGGTGAACTTACCAGTATATAATGGTGATGGAAAAATGGTTCATAAGGTTTTTGCGGATCTTTTGAAATCAAATATGATGTTTTTTCTTGCACGATGAAAACGTAGAATCAACAATAGAAATAATTGCGACATTATGTAGAAGTACTTGGATTAATGAAGAAACAAGAAATTGTTTTTGGGAATTTTGCAAATTTGTGTTTGGTCATGAACCAAAATTAGAGAGTGTATACAAGGCTGCAGATAGCCTTAGTGATGCGCGCAAAAATCGTCTCTTTGATTTCTTGAAAACCTATAAATCTATGTAATTAAATAGATATTTAAAACAAAAACAATATTAGCAAAGAAAAAATAAATAATTTTGTTGCAACACTAATTTCCAAGATTGATAAATAGCTCGATCCTCATTAACCAAAAATACGTATGTCGAACTCACCATTGGCAAATTATAACAGTGATATTCAACAGAAACAGGGTATATAAAATTTATATCATTGATTTTTTTTTCTTAACCCACACAAAGCTTATATTAATAATTTTTAAAAAGATTTAAGTAATACTTCCCTTTAATTATGTTTTAGAGAACTCTTCATTTTATTTTAAAGGTTTCATTACATCAATTTGATGATATTATTTACTGTTGTTGTCTTTTTCTTCTTTGATATCTAAAAATATTATGAATGATTATTAAAATAAAATTAAGAATAACAAAGAAATAATACTTGCACCAAAAGCAAGTGTAACAGTTTTTGAACCAGATCTTAATGGAAATGAATTTGATGTAATATTTGAGTTCGTGATTGAATTAGAATATATATTAGAATTCGTGATTGAATTAGAATATATATTTGAATTCGTATATGATACAGAAGATGTATTTGCTGTTGTAAACACATTCGATTGTGTAAAAGAGTTTGATTGTGTAAATGTATGTGTTGGCCATGGATTGCAATTTTCGATTGTTGTTCCTTTTGATACATTAAATTTCCCAAATTTTGTTGAATTATATGAATCCAATGTCATCACACATTTGACAGGACAATTATCAAATGCATTATCAATAACTTTAGGTTCTGAGTGGCCATAATAATAAAGACAAGTTAGAGATTTACAATTGTAAAATGCATATTCCTCAATTAAAACCACATTTTCACCTATAATAACAACTGATAAATTAAAACAACTATCAAAAGTAGATGCATTGATAATAGTTAATGAACTTGGTAATTCGATATTTTTAAGAGAAAAACAATATTGAAATGCTCCATAACCAATTTCCGTTAATTTATTTCCAAAAATTACATTTGATAATTTAGTGCATTGCAAGAAACAAAGGAATTTAATTGTAGAAAGTGAATTTGGTAATTTAATTCTTTCAAGCGAAAAACAATAAGCAAATGAAGAATCCCAAATTTCGGTCAATTTTTCATTAAAAACAACCTCTGATAAATCATTGCAAGAATGAAATGCAGAATTATTAATTATAGTTAAATTTTCTCCCAAAATAATGCGTGAAAGTTTATCACAATAAGAAAATGCAAACGAACCAATAATAGTTACAGAATTTGATAAATTAATACTTTTTAGTGATGAACATTGATAAAATGATTTCCGACTGATTTCAATTAAATTTTCATTAAAAATAACTTTGGATAATTTAGTACAACTATAAAATCCACTCTCTGAAATTGTGGTAACATTTTCACCAAAAGTAACATTTGATAAATTTTTGCAACTATCAAATGCTTGATTGCCAATCACAGTTACTGAGTTACCAATTTTAACAGATGCTAGATTACTCCAATCTTTAAATGCATAATTTGGTATTTTCGTAATTTCACCCTCTATAATTAAAAATAAAGTTTCTTCTTCATATTTTTTTGCACTTTCAAAATCTTCTTGTGTTTTTAATGTAAGTGTTTTTGTTTTATTATCAAATATTTCAAATGCTTGAATTGTAAAAATATAAAACATAAAAGAAATCATTCTCATTAGTATGAAAATAAAATAACAATGGTCATTACTTGTGTATGAAAAAAAACGAGACACAAAACTAAATTAAATATTACAAGACATTGTCTAAATATTAGTTTTTGAAGACCTTATTGCACATATGTGAACGAAAGCCACTTTTACACAACCCAATCGACAAAAAGTTATTATTATTTTATATATAATGTGTCCTATTCTCTAAACGGTCGTTTGAAATTAGATCAAACAAATTTATCTCTTAATCTTATTCTCATAATTCGATATAAGTATTTGACAGAGATTAAGAATAATAGCAAAGGATATTTTTAAATCTTTATATAACAAAAACTCTTATATAGAGATTTGACACTTAAAATTAAAAAATATATATCTTCCTATAAAATTGGTTTATAAACAAATTTTTTGTGTTTTATATATTATTTATTTCCAATATATATTATTTAAATCGAATGTTTAGCAAAATTAACAATGTAATGGATTTGTAAATAAGAATTTGTAAAAATAGATCAAAAAAAAAAGAATAATGTTAATATAAATCGTTTGTTAGTAAATATTATTAATGGTTATTCTATTGATGATTATGCTTTGAAAAATCATACTCATAATATTATTAATAATGATTTAACTATTAATGGTAGTCTTGTAACAAATCGTATTAACGGATATTATATAAAATGCGGCAAAACGATAAAAATGTATAATTTTCTCATATATCTCTCGTTACATATATAATTAGTGGCCAGTCTCCATGCGCTCCCAAAGCAAATCGAAAATATGTTTTATTGACAAATTTAGAATAATTTTTTTTTCAAAATTATATTATCAGATATCAGATATATAAAAACTTGAAAAAGCCAAAATTTATTATTAATAAAAAGACCCTCTTTCACAGCATATTGTTTTCAACACATTCATGGATGAAAATAAAATCAAAAATGTTTATTGAAGTCAAATTTGGTAAATTGACCAAGATTCACTTATTGTATCAGGGCTATTGTGTTCTCAAGCATTGCATTGAGAAGAATTTTCATATGTTTCGAAATTGTTTTGTTTCATCCATCCTGATGAGTTATGGGATGACATGTGGTATGAAATGTCACCAATCTGTGTTATTTGAACCAAGTTAGTCGTTGCTTTAGCTATACGAAACAATGAAAGCTTGGTGCCTGCAAATATAACTGAGGCCATCACAGAGATCATAGTTTTTTCTGAATCAAGAACAATGATATTAACAGCATCTGATTAAATATCTGCCCATGTCTTTATGGAATAAGGCAGTATATGCCATGGCGTTTCATCACCGTTTATGATTCGATCAGCTGGTTTAGTTTCGATCAGGTTTCTCACGGTTTTCATCCAAACATCAAATGAAAATTTCTGCTGCTACCCCTGTTACGTTTTTTAAGATCAGATACAAAGTTTGGACTGAACATCACATCTGGGATGCAAGATTAATAAAGTCTTGATTTCGTAATAGTATATCTTGTTGAATAAAATTCGTCTTGATAAAATCTTAAATTGATTTTTCTTCATAATCCGTGAAGACTTTATGATAAGCTGTATGAACAGACACAACATATGGTATCCATTCCTTATCCATTTCCCAATTGTGATACCATCCACAGATTCAGGAATGTTATACTGTTTTGATAATCGAAGAATTGTTCCTCTGGTTTTGTTGGGAAAATGTTCAAAAATCTTACTACATAATTCTTTGTGCCTATAATAATCCCTGTGTAGAGACTTGGAAAATAGAATCTTTTGGGGTTTCAACTTGACGCTGAAGATTTTCTAAATCGATATAATGTATTCAAATTTTTACCATAGAACTCGCGAATTGCTAGCATTAATATTAATTCCTTCTTAGGACCTAGGGTAAAAGTTCGAAATTAAATATTTCCTTCCAATAGATAAAAAATGGGATTAGAGATAATAGTAATTAGACTATGAATAGTCAAGAAAATCTGTAAAAAAACTCAAAAAGTGTATTTATGGTCATGCTCATCGAAGAATATTCATTGTATACATGATTGTAACTTTATTAAGCCATTTATAAAGATCCTTGAAAAATATTCATATTCAAGTACCAAAAGTATCTCAATAAAATGTAATGTAACACACCATCAAATAATATTAAAAGTTTTTAAAGATGATATATTTTTCAGAAAACATGTTCGAAAGCGGATCCCATATGAATTAACGGTTAAAATTGGAAATCTCTTTAGGCTTAATGAAAATCAATTCTATTTTTGTATGATTATTTCTAGACTCATACATAAGTGCTGTTATAAACAATTTAAATAATTTTCAAATATTATTTTGAAATCCAAAATTATTAAAATAAATCCCAAATAAAACAAATAAATATCTTTAGCATTAATATCAATTCCTTCTTGCTCAAGAAGTAATTTAACGATTTCTGTATGACCATTTGAAGATGCTTTCATAAGTGCTGTTCCAGAAAATTTCAAAAATTTAAAAATATTCTTTTAAAATTTCAAATAAAACAAATAAATATCTTTAGCATTAATATCAATTCCTTTTTGTTCAAGAAGTAATTGAACTATATATGTGTAACCTCTTTGAGATGCACGCATTAGTGCTGTTTCAAATAATTTAAATCATTTTCAAATTGTATTTTAAAATTTGAAATTATTCAAGTAATTCTCAAATATAACAAATGAATATCTTTAGCATTAATGCTAAAGCATTGCGTTCTTTTTTGAAAATATCTATTGCATAAAATTAATTATAAATTTTTGCGATCCTAAAATTCAATACAATCTTTCAACATAAATTAACAGAGTGAAACATATAAAAACTATTCTTCATTTTTTTTATATATCTTCACGTCAAACAAACGTTCCAAATCAATGTTTCTTATAACTTTATTAACAAATCATCAAATGTTAAAAATTTTATTATATTTTATTTCTCTCGAAACTTAACAATTATAACAATGATTCGCATACGTGCAACTTACCATTCGCTATATACCTTACGCTGGTAATCAAACAAAACGTCTTGCGCTTTTTTCGCTAACTCTTCCGATTCGCTTTCACAAAGTTCTTCGAGCGATGACTTAAAGTCGTTTTCCTCAAGCATAGGTATGATGGTATCAGGACTCAACGTGTATAAATCGAATAACGTGTCACACAAAAACACAAGAAAGTCAATGTCGTCGCAATCAAGCATATTACAAAACAAAAAAATCAAATCTTTTGTTGCATATGTTTCCCTAAACCATGGATCAGACGTCCTTAAAAGGCTTCCGAATATAAAGCATATATGTTTTGCATTAAAAAAACTTGTTTTGTTACATATTTCTAATAATGATTCAAATACATGATTACGTAAAAAAAATTTCCAAAACTCATTTCCAAGCATATCTAAAGTTGACAAAATAAATTCTAGCTCGGTTGGAGTGGAAATCATGATGTTTTCTGCTGTTTTTGTAAAGAAGATTTTGTTTGTTGAGATTTTTTTGTATGAAAAACAGTTTTTATCGCAAAACGAAATTATGTTGTAAACTATTGAATATATTAACGGTATAAACTCGAGTTGGGGAAAAACACTAAGAGCAGCAACGATTTTGTTTTCGAGTCCAAGAGAAAGGGCAATACGAATGAGAGTGTCATCACATGAAATTGACTGTAGTGCTTTGAATGCACTTTTAGAAATTGGGCGATTTCTATCAATCCATTTGAAGCAAGAATTAACACTATGTACTATAAATTCTTCTGGAATAAACGATTTGAGTTCATTGTCGTTGCATGCTAAAATAATAATGTTCCTAATAAAAATAAATGATTCATTTGCAACTAATCCTGGTCCATTCTCAGCTGAATCCAAAATACCTTGAACAACTTGTGCATTGTTGGGGTTAAACAAGTTAAAACATGCGCTTTTTGATTTTGTAGATAGAATAGAAACTGCTCGAATTGCTTCTTTTTTAATTGTCTCATGACATTCATGAGAAACAATAAAATTAAATAAGAGGCTTACAGTTTCGTCAATTTGTTGTGTGGGTGGGAAACGATAAATATGTTGAATAATTAAAATAGAGTTCAATATTAAATGTTCTTGAATTTGATTGAGCAAACACCATGCACAAAAATCTAAAACATGATTTCCAATAATTATTTGAGGGGTTTGTGGTTCATTAAAAGCATTTTTTAAAGAATCATAATATGAGAAATGATATCGAGGGTTTCAAAATTAAAAGCGAGTTCGTTTCCATTCTGAAATTGATTAAAAGCATTATTGATTTCATTAATTGCGCTTTCAAGATATTCTTTGCAAGATTTATCATTTTCGTTTTTTTTCCCTAGCGTCAATGGTTACGCTTGAATTGACATCATTTTCAGCCGATTCAAATATTTTTTCTGATAGTTGCTGGTGAAATGAAGAAAATGAGTCCTTGTACCTCTCCAAAACTGTTCTCAAAAGTGAAAAAATTTCAATGTAATGAATACTTTATCATCCGTTCAAAATTTTATATGAGGTCTATAATTTCAAAATTTGAACCACCTGTTTTTGTGTTGTGATTTTCCGGTGCAAAAATAAATGCTGTTTCAAATAATTTAAATAATTTCCAAATATTATAATATTAAAATATAAAATTATTTAAATAAATATTAAATGAAACGAATAAATAGTTTTAGCATTAATAGAGATACTTCAACTCCCAAAAAACATATTTTTTGTCTTCTTTTTTCATTACATTTGTAAGCATTCCACGAATTATATAATAATTTATATTTTAAATTATTCATGACAGCAATTATGAAAGCATATTCAAAAGTTAATACAGAAATAGATAAGTTCCTTCTTGAACAAGAAGGAATTGATATTAATGCTAAAGATATTTTTTTTTTGTTTTATTTAAAATTTATATAAATAATTTTATATTTCAAAATAATATTTGGAAATTTTTTAAATTATTTAATACAGCATTTATGATAGCATCTAAAAATAATTAATTATTAAAATTATAATTAATTAAAAAATTTAAATTTTCATGAAAATATAGTTAAATTACTTCAAGATTATGAAAAAAATGGTAATAATACCAAAAACCTTTAGGAATATTCATATATAAATATCATAATATCAAAGAAAACTTAAGTTTTGAAGCAATAAAAATAAACTGCTATAAATTTTTAGTTTTTTGTTTTAAAACAATGTAATAAATTTTACTTACAGAGGTATTATAACCCATTTTTATTATTATAAATGAATTATTCATGCATGAAATGTTCAAGAAGTGTTTTCTAATTCTTAAATTTACCAAAAGTTATCTCCAAAAGAATCATTTGATCAGATGGAAGGTGAAAACCATATTAAAAAACATTTAAAATACGATTTTTATTCATTTCCTTCAGGTAACATTGAAAATTCGCTCAGGTCAATAAGTGGATTTGAAACAATATTTCTTTCTTCATTCATTTGTTGCATTCTTTGCTGTGAATATTCAACAGCTTCGCGGATTGATTCACTTATCTTTTGTTCACGTTGCTCGATTTCTTCCATTTCTTTTTGTGCATTGGTTCTTCTAATTGCTTTCATTTCTTCCCTCTTAGCTTCCATTTCCTTTATCTTTGCTTTGAGTTCAACAACTCTTCTCTTTACTTTTAAAAATCCAATTCGCCTTCCACTTAATGTTCTACATGAATCTTTATTTGGTGGAAACCTTCTTGATCTCCTTTCACCTTCTTGTCTCATAGCTCTACCGAATCCTCCTTTACCACCTTTTAGTCTTAGATTAATATGGAAAATTGATTGACTTCCAGAAACCCATTAATCATCTGATGAAAGGCCCAATTTACTTTCAGCGAAATATTTCACAGAAAGTTCTTGATTGATAATATAACAGTTGGTGATTTTAACACAGCAATAAAATTATTTAAAGGACTATTTAAAAAGCATGACGAAAATTATTTGGACTATGGGTGTTCACATATTCTTATTCTTGTAAAGCGCAGGATTTTCAATCAAAATTTTTATATTGAACTCTATCGTAAACTTGTTTCTAAAATACATTTATGGTTACATGTTTAGTCAAACTCTTGAGAAAAGCTTTTTCAAAAATATCAATAAATATAATATAAATGATGAATCTCTTCGTTTTGCATTTATTTTAAATAACCTTTCTGAATTCAAAAAACATTTTACTAAAAGGAAAGAAGAATTTTTGAGCTTATTCGCATGACATGGATCATATTCCATTTTCCAATATATTTACCAAAATTGTCATTTAAAATCATATCAAAAGATTAGAATTGCTAAGAGCATAGCTGCTGGTGACAAAATTAAAATTGCCGAACTATTCGGCTTAAAACTTGTTCTCGAATATTATGCATCAACACCATTAGCATATGACCATATCGATATGTTTAAATTGTTTCTAAAAGAAAACTTCGGTGAACTATTGTCATATATAAATGTGGCTGTGTACACAGCGGATGATTTACGAAGGCTAATTTGCCGATTTTTTATTAATAAAAAGAATAACTGCTGAAAATTATAAAAAAATGTTTCTTAACCCTGAGCATGCAGTGCAGTAGCAGCACGAAAAGGCTCATTGGTTTGTTTGAGGTATTGTATAGAACATTTAAATTTAAACATTGATGATTGTGCTATAAGTGATGGTTTGGATAGGAATTCTATTACATTTCCAATATTACATACAGATTTAACAATGACAAAGCACCTTCTGGAAAAAGGTGAACATATTTACGTATGGTATGAAAGCTATGTACCTATATATGCTTATAAAGAAGCACTGAAATTCAGAGATAAAAAATTTGTTAAATTCTTGGTAAAAATATGTGGAAGAACATTTAAACAAAAGGGGTTAAATATTTTGATGATGAAATCATTTTTATTAAATATTATATATATAATTTTATGAAATTTTCTTTTGTGATAAAACTTTTTTTGTAAAGTAAAATATTAAATCAATTTGCTTTTTTTCTTCAATTAAACATATAAAGAATTTTGTTTTAAATTTATTGTTTCATAAGCAATTTGAGCAATTATATACAATATTTTTCATTGATCTGTATTTAAATGATGTGTCGAATTTTTTGTAGTAATCAAACAAAGTGTAATTTTACTGATAAAAATAGTAAAATAAAATTTTTTTGTTGTTATGCAAAATATTGATAAATGTTCCACAAATTTCCAAATATTTGATGAAAAAATAAATACAATTGAAATTAGCTTTTTTTTATTTATAGTCATCGTATGTAATTTCAACGACTAGCTTAATTAAATCAGTTGGTTTATCCTTTATAAGCATCAAAGCATCTTCAACCTTTTCAATTTCATGAAAGCGATGAGTTATAAATTTTGTTGGAGTAATTTCTCCATTTCTAACGCTATTCACAAAAGTTAAAGCACTATGAATGTGCTTATAGCTCATTCCAACGCCCCACTCAAGACGTGGAATCTTAACATTGTTTCCTTTGCCAAGATATTTAACAGTTCCAATTACTCATCCAATTTTAACCATTTTAGCAGCTTCAGCAAATTGATCACAATTACTACCAGCAATGATAACCTTTACAATCTATTACCATTGGTGAGCTTAAGAACTTGGTCAACAATATTATCATTATTAGAATTAATAATATCAGAAGTGCAACAGTGCATATTGATATTAAAAAAAATTGAATTTAAAAAAAATTTAAAGATATGAACATTATTTAATTCTGGAACAATAAAATATTCCTGATTGTATAAAGAGATAATTAAATTTTCTCAACAAAAAGATTTAAGTTATCTATAAAGAGATAATTTCATAAATTTTAAAAAAAATTTATGTAATTCCATTTATTTATGTTATAGAAATGATATTGACTGCTGTTATTGTTATAAGAATTTAAAAACAAAAATGATATTTAAAACAAAAACAATATTAGCAAAGAAAAAATAAATAATTTTGTTGCAACACTAATTTCCAAGATTGATAAATAGCTCGATCCTCATTAACCAAAAATACGTATGTCGAACTCACCATTGGCAAATTATAACAGTGATATTCAACAGAAACAGGGTATATAAAATTTATATCATTGATTTTTTTTTCTTAACCCACACAAAGCTTATATTAATAATTTTTTTTTTTTTTTAAGTAATACTTCCCTTTAATTATGTTTTAGAGAACTCTTCATTTTATTTTAAAGGTTTCATTACATCAATTTGATGATATTATTTACTGTTGTTGTCTTTTTCTTCTTTGATATCTAAAAATATTATGAATGATTATTAAAATAAAATTAAGAATAACAAAGAAATAATACTTGCACCAAAAGCAAGTGTAACAGTTTTTGAACCAGATCTTAATGGAAATGAATTTGATGTAATATTTGAGTTCGTGATTGAATTAGAATATATATTAGAATTCGTGATTGAATTAGAATATATATTTGAATTCGTATATGATACAGAAGATGTATTTGCTGTTGTAAACACATTCGATTGTGTAAAAGAGTTTGATTGTGTAAATGTATGTGTTGGCCATGGATTGCAATTTTCGATTGTTGTTCCTTTTGATACATTAAATTTCCCAAATTTTGTTGAATTATATGAATCCAATGTCATCACACATTTGACAGGACAATTATCAAATGCATTATCAATAACTTTAGGTTCTGAGTGGCCATAATAATAAAGACAAGTTAAAGATTTACAATTGTAAAATGCTTTTGTCTCAATTGAAACCACATTTTCACCTATAATAACAACTGATAAATTATAACAACTATCAAAAATAGCTGGACTGATAATAGTTAATGAACTTGGTAATTCAATATTTTTAAGAGAAAAACAAGAGTGAAATGCTTGATGACCAATTTCCGTTAATTTATTTCCAAAAATTACATTTGATAATTTAGTGCATTGAAAGAAACAAAGGAATTTAATTGTAGAAAGTGAATTTGGTAATTTAATTCTTTCAAGCGAAAAACAATAAGCAAATGAAAAATCCCAAATTTCGGTCAATTTTTCATTAAAAACAACCTCTGATAAATCATTGCAAGAATGAAATGCAGAATTATTAATTATAGTTAAATTTTCTCCCAAAATAATGCGTGAAAGTTTATCACAATAAGAAAATGCAAACGAACCAATAATAGTTACAGAATTTGATAAATTAATACTTTTTAGTGATGAACATTGATAAAATGATTTCCAACTGATTTCAATTAAATTTTCATTAAAAATAACTTTGGATAATTTAGTACATTCATAAAATCCATAATCTGAAATTGTGGTAACATTTTCACCAAAAGTAACATTTGATAAATTTTTGCAACTATCAAATGCTTGCTTGCCAATCACAGTTACTGAGTTACCAATTTTAACAGATGCTAGATTACTCCAATCTTTAAATGCATCATTTGGTATTTTCGTAATTTCACCCTCTATAATTAAAAATAAAGTTTCTTCTTCATATTTTTTTGCACTTTCAAAATCTTCTTGTGTTTTTAATGTAAGTGTTTTTGTTTTATTATCAAAAAAAACGAGACACAAAACTAAATTAAATATTACAAGACATTGTCTAAATATTAGTTTTTGAAGACCTTATTGCACATATGTGAACGAAAGCCACTTTTACACAACCCAATCGACAAAAAGTTATTATTATTTTATATATAATGTGTCCTATTCTCTAAACGGTCGTTTGAAATTAGATCAAACAAATTTATCTCTTAATCTTATTCTCATAATTCGATATAAGTATTTGACAGAGATTAAGAATAATAGCAAAGGATATTTTTAAATCTTTATATAACAAAAACTCTTATATAGAGATTTGACACTTAAAAAAAAAAAAAAATATATCTTCCTATAAAATTGGTTTATAAACACGGGTATTATATAAAATGCGGCAAAACGATAAAAATGTATAATTTTCTCATATATCTCTCGTTACATATATAATTAGTGGCCAGTCTCCATGCGCTCCCAAAGCAAATCGAAAATATGTTTTATTGACAAATTTAGAATAATTTTTTTTTCAAAATTATATTATCAGATATCAGATATATAAAAACTTGAAAAAGCCAAAATTTATTATTAATAAAAAAGACCCTCTTTCACAGCATATTGTTTTCAACACATTCATGGATGAAAATAAAATCAAAAATGTTTATTGAAGTCAAATTTGGTAAATTGACCAAGATTCACTTATTGTATCAGGGCTATTGTGTTCTCAAGCATTGCATTGAGAAGAATTTTCATATGTTTCGAAATTGTTTTGTTTCATCCATCCTGATGAGTTATGGGATGACATGTGGTATGAAATGTCACCAATCTGTGTTATTTGAACCAAGTTAGTCGTTGCTTTAGCTATACGAAACAATGAAAGCTTGGTGCCTGCAAATATAACTGAGGCCATCACAGAGATCATAGTTTTTTCTGAATCAAGAACAATGATATTAACAGCATCTGATTAAATATCTGCCCATGTCTTTATGGAATAAGGCAGTATATGCCATGGCGTTTCATCACCGTTTATGATTCGATCAGCTGGTTTAGTTTCGATCAGGTTTCTCACGGTTTTCATCCAAACATCAAATGAAAATTTCTGCTGCTACCCCTGTTACGTTTTTTAAGATCAGATACAAAGTTTGGACTGAACATCACATCTGGGATGCAAGATTAATAAAGTCTTGATTTCGTAATAGTATATCTTGTTGAATAAAATTCGTCTTGATAAAATCTTAAATTGATTTTTCTTCATAATCCGTGAAGACTTTATGATAAGCTGTATGAACAGACACAACATATGGTATACATTCCTTATCCATTTCCCAATTGTGATACCATCCACAGATTCAGGAATGTTATACTGTTTTGATAATCGAAGAATTGTTCCTCTGGTTTTGTTGGGAAAATGTTCAAAAATCTTACTACATAATTCTTTGTGCCTATAATAATCCCTGTGTAGAGACTTGGAAAATAGAATCTTTTGGGGTTTCAACTTGACGCTGAAGATTTTCTAAATCGATATAATGTATTCAAATTTTTACCATAGAACTCGCGAATTGCTAGCATTAATATTAATTCCTTCTTAGGACCTAGGGTAAAAGTTCGAAATTAAATATTTCCTTCCAATAGATAAAAAATGGGATTAGAGATAATAGTAATTAGACTATGAATAGTCAAGAAAATCTGTAAAAAAACTCAAAAAGTGTATTTATGGTCATGCTCATCGAAGAATATTCATTGTATACATGATTGTAACTTTATTAAGCCATTTATAAAGATCCTTGAAAACTATT